>NC_085138.1:170550389-170901946 GCF_035046485.1 Aedes albopictus
TTTGGACTTATTAGTATTTTCATTTGGTAGGGTTTTGGATACGCCCAAGTTGGTTCGGGCATTGTTAGGATTTATCATGACATCTTCGGCAAGACGAGAATGATCGTAGGAATTTTAGACACGCTCAAGCTGGTTCGGGTATTGCTAGGAAATTTAGGCTATAAATACGGAGGCTTTGGCTTCAGTCGGGGCCAGTAGTCGGGGAGTTCGGTGACAACGTTAACGCAGGCAGCACATCGGATAAGTCTTGAGCTCCCATGTGGGACACCTCTAGATACTGTCCTAAGGCTGTAGGTAGGACTTAGTAGTGGTCAAGAAGAAGCTAGAAGCGTCTAGATTGTTAAGCTTAAGTAGTTCGGTGAAGAAATACAGAAAATGTTAAGGTGATATAAGAAAAAAGTGAATCGTTGTAATATAAGATAAGTGATGTTTCGTGATACTTCAATATAGTTAATTAAAAGATTTTGTCGGACTGTAATGAAATGAAAGATATCACATTCCGTTTAGTGTTTAATGCAGCCCCTGGACGGTACAGGGCGCTTCACTGACGATCAAAATATGATATTAGTTTGTTTGAGATAAGAGGTAAAAGTACTGAAAATAATAGCAAAAATTTGTTCTTGAACCATCTAACCAATAGCAAAATATGATATTTGAAGATCAATCAAATAGCTCACTGCTATTGGCTAGATCTTACCAAGAGCTAAATGTGCTATAATGATGATGTTCCAGGAGTAAATCTGAGATATTATTTTCAGAACTTTTACCTCTTATCTCAAACAAACCAATATCACTTTTTGTTCTCCATATCAAAATATGCTATTATTGAGCTTTTTTCCTCTGCTCGGGAATGCAAGGAGAAATCCCCGGAGCAATCCTAGCAGGAACCTCTAAAGGAAGTCTTTACAAAACCCGCCAAGGTATTTCAGCAGTAATCCCTGAAGGATTGTCGACTAGAACATTTGTCAGTTCCCGATTTTCTAAAGCAATTCCGGCAGAAAACTTATATGAATTCCGGGAGGGTTTCCTAAAATCATATCTGGTACACTGCCGTTCTACGCATAATTGTCCCATGTTATATGGGATTTCCATATAACATGGGACAATTATGCGTAGGACGGCAGTACAATCTTAAGAGGAATCTGAGCTGGAAGCTCGACTGAAAGATTACAGAATAAATCCCGAGAGGAATTACTGGAGGAATCCCGCGAGAAATCCCTGAAAATTAAATCCGAGAAGAATCTTTCAATGAATACCAGTAAGAATCCTGACACATATACCTGTAACAGTTACACTAGGGTTCTCTGAATAAAATGGAAATCTTTGAAATAATACCAGGAAAAAACTGTGTAGTAATGCCTGAAGGAATGTTGGCTAGAATCTCTGAAAGAGTCCTTTCAAGATTTTCCTAATCAGGGATTAATTTATTCCTGAAGGAATCCCGTGGAAAATAGCTGATGGAATCATTATAGAAATCATGACAGTGTTGCAAAAAATTCATCTCATTCATTTGAATGATAAATCTTTCAGTCAGTTTTCCTTCTAGTCATGTTTAAAACGACTGGGCACGACACACAAAAAACCCTGCAAAATTCCGCCAGGCTGAAAAAATATCGAATGTCGGGTTGAAGTCGGGTCAATTTTTATCGAATGTTGGACCAACATCGAACATCTGTTGGGTCTATGTTGGGTTTGATAACCAAAATAAAAACAGGTCAAAGATAGGTTTATGTCGGATTTGACGTCACTATAGCAAAAGCTTTGAACCTACAACCAGAGTTGCACACCGTCACTGTCAATGGTAAGCAAAGCGCTGATTTTGATAGGTCGACTGCGATCCAAGTCAGCGTGCGCTCTGTTAAGTCACCGTCAAATCCAAATGAAGATTTTTCAAGATAATATTTTAATATGTGGTACAAAATAACAAGTTTTGCATGTTGGTCACAAAAAAGATTGAGTTTTGACGAAAACCACTAAAATATCACATCAGCTACAATGATTGTGATCTAGAGTGCGGGTCAATATCAGGTCGTTGCCTGTCATTGTATTTTGATATTGAACGGCCTGGAGTGTTAGTGACGATTGTGCAATATCAGTAGTCACGTGACAAGACTGATATTGCGCAACTCTGCTCTACAACAACGGGGCTGCAAACGGTGAGTCGATAAAGAGAGCGTCCAACATAGCTCTGGTCCTCACAAGTTCTTACCTCATGCTTCCACGGGTCAAGCGATGACAAAGACCGCCAGCTAAGAGTTGTGTGGTTAGGAGCTGTCCATAAACCACGTGGTCATTTTTTTGGGACTTTTCAAGCCCCCCCCCCCCCTCATGGTCATTTGTTCATACAAAAATTTTAATTTGATTTTCGTTACGACTGTTGGTGTTTGAACCGGCAGAGGGGGTGTTTTCGGCCTTGGCAGTCTCTAAACGTTTGCAAAAACGATTATTGCATTTTAACCCGACGGTTTCGGTTATTTATTTAACCTTTTTCAAGGATTAGATGCACGTTTTCTTGTTAGATTTCTGGAAACGTTCAATATACGGAGTCATGGTGTAATGGCGTCCGCTATGGTGCTATTGTGTCGATCCGTTTGTACCTCACTGTATTTTCAGTGGAGCTTTCTTGACGGCTTTATCGACTTTGATCGCCTACGATTTTCTTCGACTTTTTATCGCCTACGCTTTGGTCACTGTTTTCTCCGACCGGACTGACGTACAAACGTTGACCACGTGGTTTATGGACAGCCCCTTAGCTGGTAGTGCAGCCTGGGCACTGTTGTCCTTATGACTTCAGCTAGATTGAGGAGGTACGATTCGAGCGTTTGTTCACCAAGGACAACGTCCAAGGACCAAGGACGTCTGTTTTGGCATCCAGCGGCTGACTAAGAAACGCTGCACCACGCCCAGCTAGATCCAAGGTGGTAGCCCCATCAGCGTGGTCGTCCCAGTGTTGGTTGGGACGTTAAACAGAACTGGCACGATGGCCCTCCGGCGAGACAGGAGTGTTGGCGTAGGCCCAATAAGCCACCCGTAAAAATCCCCATTGCGAATAACCATGGAGAAAAAATACGGCTCGATACAATCGGCAAAGACCCACGCGACGAAATAAGGACTACGATTGGAAATTTGGAATTTCAAGTCACTAGGTTTCGCAGGATGTGACAGGATAATTTACGACGAACTACATCCTCACAACTTCGACATCGTGGCGTTGCAGGAACTTTGTTGGACTGGACAGAAAGTGTGGAAAAGCGGGCATCGAGCGGCTACCTTGTACCAAAGCTGTGGCACCACCAATGAACTGGGAACAGGCGACAACGTGTGATCGGGTGGCAGTCGATCAACGCCAGGATGTGTATGTTAAGAATTAAGGGCCGTTTCTTCAACTACAGCATCATCAACGTCCACTGCACACACGAAGGGAGACCCGATGACGAGAAAGAAGCGTTCTACGCGCAGTTAGAGCAAACATACGATGGTTGCTCGCCGCGTGACGTGAAAATAGTTGTCGGCGACATGAACGCCCAGGTAGGAAGGGAGGAAATGTACAGACCGGAAATCAGACAAAACAGCCTGCACGCCGTATCGAATGATAACGGCCAGGGATGCGTAAACTTTGCAGCCTCCCGTGGTATGGTAGTCCGAAGCACCTTCTTCCCCCGCAAAGATATCCACAAAGCCACCTGGAGATCACCCGACCATCAAACAGAAAACCAAATCGACCACGTTCTATTCGACGGTAAATTCTTCTCGGATATAACCAATGTCTGCACATACCGCAGTGCGAATATAGATTCGGATCACTACTTAGTCGCTGTATGCATGCGCTCAAAACTTTCGACAGTTATCACCACTCGCCGAAGTCGAGCGCCGCGGCTCAACATCGAGCAACTTCGTAACGTAGAAGTGGCTCAAGACTACGCGCTGCAGTTAGCAGTGGCCCTACCAACGGAAGAGCAGCTTGGCGCAGCTACACTAGGCTAGCTCGGCTACAGCACTAGGCTTCGCGACTCCGAATCACAGAAACGACTGGTATGACGGTGAATGTGAACAGTTGAAAAACGAGAAGAATGCAGCATGGGCGAGAATGCTGCAGCACCGTACGAGAGCGAACGAAGCACGTTACAGACAGGCGCGGAACAGGCAGAACTCAGTCTTCCGGATGAAGAAGCGCCAGCAGGAAGAACGAGATCGCGAAGCGATGGAAGAGCTGAACCGCGCTAAGGACACACGAAATTTCTACGAGAAGATGAACCGCTTTCGCAGAGGCTTTGTGCCACAAGCCGACATGTGCCGAGATAATTACGGGAATATTCTCACGAGCGAGCGTGAGGTGGTCGAGAGGCGGCGGAAGCATTACGATGAGCACCTCAATAGCGACGTGGTAGATTTAGGAGTATGTGCGCAGGACGAAAGACTTCCGGCCCCTGACCTCCAAGAGATTGAGGAGGAGGTTGGCCGGTTGGAAAACAACAAAGCCGCTGGAGAAGATCAACTACCAAGCGAGCTTCTAAAATACGGTGGAGAAGCACTGGTGAGAGCACTACACTGGGTCATTACCAAGATTTGGGAGGAGGAAGTATTAGCGGAGGAATGGATGGAAGGTATCGTGTGTCCCATCTACATAAAGCGCGACAAGTTGGATTGCGGGAACTACCGCGCGATCACACTACTAAGCGCTGCCTACAAGATACTCTCTCAAATTTTATGCCGCCGTCTATCACCGATTACAAGAGAGTTCGTGGGGCAATATCAGGCTGGATTTATGGGTGCACGCGCTACAACGGACCAGATGTTCGCCATCCGCCAGGTGTTGCAGAAATGCCGCGAATACAACGTACTCACACATCACTTGTTCATCGATTTCAAATCGGCGTATGATACAATCGATCGAAAACAGCTATGGCAGATTATGCACGAATACGGATTCCCGGAAAAACTTATACGACTAATCAAGGCGACAATGGATCGAGTGATGTGCGTAGTTCGAGTATCAGAGACACTCTCGAGTCCCTTCGAATCTCGCAGAGGGTTACGGCAAGGTGATGGTCTTTCGTGCTTGCTGTTCAACATTGCTCTAGAGGGTGTAATTAAGAGAGCGGGGATAAACACGAATGGAACGATTTTCACGCAGTCCGTTCAGCTGCTTGGTTTCGCTGATGATATTGATATTATTGCTCGCAAATTTGAGAGTGAAACCAGGCGAATCGGATTAGTCATTAATGTGTCGAAGACAAAGTACATGATGGCAAAAAGCTTCAGGGAGAAATCACCGCGCCCGCCACACCGAATTTCTATCGACGGTGATGAAATCGAGGCGGTTGAAGAATTTGTGTGTTTGGGCTCATTAGTGACCGCCAACAACGACACCAGCAGAGAAATTCAGAGACGCATTATGGCAGGAAATCGAGCTTACTTTGGACTCCGCAGAACTCTACGATCGAACAAAGTTCACCGTTGCACGAAGTTAACTATCTACAAAATGCTGATTAGACCAGTAGTCCTCTATGGGCACGAAGCATGGATCCTACTTGCAGAGGACCAACGCGCCCTTGGAGTTTTCGAACGGAAGGTATTGCGTACCATCTACGGCGGAGTGCAGATGGAAGACGGGACTTGGAGAAGGCGAATGAACCGCGAGCTGCATCTGCTGCTAAGAGAACCAACCATCGTCAACACCGCGAAAATCGGGATGCTACGGTGGACGGGTCACGTCATCAGGATGTTGGATAGCAACTCGACTTAAATAGTTCTCGAGAATCATCCGACTGGTACAGGAAGACGTGGTGCGCAGCGAGCTAGATGGGTCGATCTGCGGACCCTTCGCAGAGTGCGGAACTGGAGACACAAAGCCATGGACCGAGTAGAATGGAGACGGCAGAGGTAAAAGAGAACAATGAGTAGCAATGTCAGCTTTGTGTGCTGTTTAGATGACGAGATCTGTGTTTTTGGCATTTGCAAGGCAGTCATTTTGACTGCTATCTTTGGATTGGCTCATACATGCCATTCGAATTGTGCGACCGTCACGCAGGGATGGCATTTCGCACTGAAAATGTGCACTGAGCAGCTCATTTTCATATTAAAATCGAGCACACTTGCACTCACACAGAGCAGCATGCCATCCCTGCCGTCACGAACAAAATATTGTATGATTCGGTCATTTATCTAACGGTTTTGGAATCTTTAGAAATTTTCGAATGGAAATGTAGGGTCTGGTATGATTTTAGCGGGGAGATCTATTTCGGGCAGTTGCTTTTTGTCCAATACCTGTAAAAGTGAGGTAGTTACAAAGTCAGGTGTTATTAGTCACTACTACTCGAAGAAATTTCTTGAATAATTTAATAACCCAGCTAACACAAAGTCGTAAATGATGTTGAATAGGATGCTAAAGTGGAGGCCATATGCGTACCTGCTTCCATCTAACCGCGTGTAAAGTGTACGCATATCGCCTCCGCATTAGCATCCTATTCAACATCATATGCGATTGTGTGTTGACTGGGAAATCATCAGGTGTTCGACCCACAATTCACACGAAACATCCGCTGGGTTCAAGGTAATGAAAAAAAAAACGCTGAACAAACGCTCGCAGGTAAAAATAAATAAAAATGTGAATATCACGTGATAAAACTGAAAGCTAGAAAAAGTGAGAGCCTCAGGAAAAGGATAGAAGAGGTGCGTCCGTTTGCTTGCGCTTAGGTATCTTAAATCACACTCTGGAACATACCTACCTTGCCGGTATCGTTATTTTTACTTTTTTTTACCTAGTTCCGTTCCATTGCTATTGACTGCCCAATGTTTGAATGCATTTGCATTAGTTTACCTACAATAATGGCAAAATATTTTGTCCAATATTATGGAACGCTCGGTAGAATTTCATATTTGACAAAAGAAAAACTATGCTAGGCCACTGTGAAAAAGTCGTAGACGAGGTAACATTTTATGATGATAATACTTAGCTTCGATTTTGATTGATCTAATATCCATACAAGAATTTGGAACTGCTTTGCCAACTATTTCTTTCAAGCTTTCGACACAATTTGAGTTTGGAATATAATGAAACACGTGGGTACTATTTTCGGCAGATTTCGTACAAAAAAATTAAGACGAAATTTGACCTTTGAAATAAATGAAACGTTTCGATCCCCAATAGCCTTACTATTGCATGACCTTGCATTTATATTGTATACGTCCCATCTTCTCCGGATTGTCCATATCCTTCATGCTTAGTAGAGACCCTTTTATGTTATTCTGCTATTACTATTAAACTTTACGAAGAGCCTTTTTTATAATTTTACTCTTTCAAATTCTGTCATGTTAACTTTTTCTGATTTTTTTAAGTGTATAAGGCCGGAACAAATCTCATTTTCTTCTTTTGTCACTTTGGTCACATAGACTCGTCAAGGGGGGGATGATAAATAATAAATGTATTTGATGAAAAATTACCCGAACAATTAGACAAAATCGTTAAACTCATCGGGGATTTGTTAAGAAATTTTCTCGACGACTCTGATTTCACCTTAAAATTTTTAAATTTCTTGAATAATTTATTTGTATCCCCCCTCAAAATGTCGAATTCCAAAAAAAAAAATTCCCGAGGGGGGGGGGGGTGACATTAGAGAAAATCGAAATTTGTGTCAGCCTAATTCGCTAGCATATTTAATAAAATCTAAGATTCATTTGTTGCAGAAATTTTCGAACATTGATAAAATCAAATAGGGGATGCCTAAAACGTGGTCGCAAAATTCCAACCGGTACGGAGAGTTTCGAGGACAATTCTGGAGCTCGATTAGAATAGGTCGTATGTGCTTTCGTTGGTATAAAATTCGATCAGTTCATTTTAGTTATTGTAGCAATATGGATGATATTTTTGAGGCTTTTGATAATGGAACCGAAAGCCTGTTTTGTAAGGAATCCGTTTTTTTTTACTTATTCGTTTATTTGGAAGGCTCGGGCGCCACATGGGCATAACTGAGCCGAAATCTTTTGGTTTTTTTACAATGGTTATACATTTTACAATTTATTACTGCCTTAAAACTATGTTAGTTTGGGAAGCCGAAGTACTCGCGGCTGTTTCGAGGTTAAGGATTAAAAAAAAAATAATAAAATAAAATTGGGAAGGAGGGATTTATGGGTTTAAAACTAAATTATTTGCTAACTTATATTAAAACATTGATGGGACAATTGTCCATATCTGTAATGGAACCAAAAAGAAAGGACTTTATCGGTAGACAATGACAAGAAGAGGACAAACGGAAGGGGGTGACGACAGACAGGGGCGAACAACAAAACCAAAAGGCGGACAACGAAAACAAGGAACGTACTACATCAAACTCTGACATCAACACGTTTCAAAAACTGGTAAATCAGGTTCATGTATTCCAAATCAAGTCCTGCCAACACTTCTCTAACGGGTTTCTGTTGTTTTCCTCGGACCCGGAGAATTTCATGTAGCTCAGATCTGACCTCACGATACTCATTGCATCCCCACACGACATGTTCGATATCCTGGTAAGCCACACCACAGAAACAGAGATTGCTTTCTGAGAGCCCAACACGGAAGGTATGTGCGTTCAACAAATAGTGGTTGGACATCAACCGACACATTACACGAATGAAATCGCGGCTCAAATCCAACCCTTTGAACCATGGCTTCTTCGACACCTGTGGAATGATGGAGTGCAACCATCTACCCATCTCTCCATCTCTCCATTTGTGTTGCCAGCTGATCAAGGTCTCCTGACGGGCCAATTCAAAAAATTCGTCGAAGGCGATTTGACGCTCATAAATATCGCCTTCGCTAGCGCCCACCTTAGCCACAGAGTCCGCTTTCTCATTGCCCGGAATTGAGCAATGTGAAGGGACCCAAGCTATGGTGATGATGTATGGGCGTTTGGACAAAGCACTCAAGACTTGACGTATTCCTTTCAGGAAGTACGCTGAGTGCTTCATCGGTTTCATTGACCGAACAGCCTCCAGAGAGCTTAGACTGTCGGTAAAAATGAAGTAGTGCTCAAGTGGGAGAGTGCGAATGTACTCTAAGGTGTAGTATATAGCCGCTAGCTCAGCAATATATACCGAACATGGCTTTTGAAGCATAAAGGTGGCGCTATGAAATTCGTTGTAGACACCGAATCCAGTCGAATCATCGGTTTTGGAACCATCTGTGAAGAACTGTCTGGCCCCGCTAACATGCCCGAACTTACTTGCAAAAATTTGTGGAATACCTATGGAACGAAAAGATTCCGGTATACCGGTGATCTCATCCTTCATAGAGAGATCAAAATCCACAGAGGAGCTGTCGAAGTCTGAGAAGTTGTCACGATTGGTGTTAACCTTCCAGCGCGCGCGCCATCAAACAACCGAAACTGCACCGCGCTCACGCTGTATACGAAAAGCGAGGTTTTTTGGAAGTGTTGTACTTTTTACAACAACGCGCGCGCTGAAGGGTTAACCGGAGATGGGCTTACCTCCAGCGTCATGTACCAGTAGTACACACTCATAAAACGAGTTTGGGGATTCTGTTCGAGCAGCTTTTCGAAGTTTTCTTTTCGAAGTTTTCTATGACCAACGGATTCACAACCTCGCATCGGATGAGGAACCGGAACGACAACTCCGCAAAGCGGTCTGTCAGAGGCTGTACACCAGCAAGTACCTCTAAACTCATTGTGTGAGTCGAGTTCATGCAACCTAACGCGATCCGAAGGCAAAGGTACTGAACCCGTCGAAGCTTCAGCAAGTGTGTTTTCGCCGCGGATTGAAAACAGAAGCTACCGTATTCTAAAACCGATAGAATGGTTGTTTGGTACAGCCTGATCAGATCTTCCGGGTGTGCTCCCCCACCATGTTCCGGTAATAGTTCGCATAAAGTTGATTCGTTTTTGGCATTTCTGTATCAGATACACAATGTGCTTCCCCCAGGTGCATTTGGAGAGGAATCAGTTGTATGTATCAATTATGTTAATTTTAAACAGTTTCCGCTATAATAAGCGATTTCAACTGATTGAGTTTTATATCGACGAAAGCACATACGACCTGTTCAAATCGAGCTCCAGAATTTTATGTTCAACGTCCATTGACGAAGTGAACAATTGCTACAAATATAATTAATTCCCAAAAATTAACCAAATCATGATTTGTTATATCTAGCTGACCGTTTACACCTAATTTGTTGCGTAAACCAAGTTGAGAATATTTGGAGAGCTTTCATGCTCTTTCCATGTGAATAACAAATCGATATTCTATTAACGGGAGTAACGGGATTAACGGGAAATCAGTTTCACGTTACATATAATCGGAAAACTTCTCTGAAAGTTTCCAAAAACGTGAAGCTCTATGTTAGACATTCTTACGGTAAAACCCCCTTTCAAGAATAGTCAGCCACATGGCAGATTCTTATCACATTTACAATTGCATTGGAATGCAAGAAGAGCAGAACGCAAGGCAGAACGTAGGTATTTCACAAATACATTACCAGGCCATTGCCAGAAGAAAACTCATTTCCATCGTTTTCTCAAAGGCAACCACCACACACTGGTCGACAATGAAAAAGTTAGCAAGAAGTGACTGGCTAGAAAACAGACTGCAACCTATTTGAAGTATCAACATTTTTATAAAAAAAAAAAATAAGATCACAATTTCGCAGAGCATATGCAATGCCAGTGAGCTGGCCTGTGACTTGTGAAAACGATAGCCAAAAACCACCGACATTTCCTTGACTTCCGACAAATGTTTTTATTTTGTGTCCCAAAACTCCATGCATTTTATTTGAAAGCTTTGCAGCATCAGTACAATTGAATTATGATGAAACTATATGAGAAGAAACATGACTGCATAAAAGATCAGAATGAACAGACTGCATAAACAGTTAATCGAATGATCTCCATAACCTCTTAGTTGTAATAAATTTTCCAGCGAATAGAGGCAGATATTTCAAATCAGCACATCAGCAACGCTGATATAGTTGTTGTTACTTTGAACCAATATCGCAAATTATATTAAAGAAATCATGAACATTCGTGGAAACAGACGATTTGTAGAAATGTTTAAAGGATGATAGACACACTGTTCATACAGCAGCAGCGATAAGCTAAATAGCATAATCTGCAGAGCACACCCCATCCATAAATCGATAACCTAGGCCATGGCTAACTTGCGAATGATACCATAAAACAGTTCATGCTGAATAACTCCATCACTCGATTTCACCTCCAGGACAATTGTTCCCCAACAGTCATTCAAATTATTGTTATGAAAATCTCCAAAAATGCATTTCAAAGCCCTTCAAGATTGCACGTGAATTTTCGCAGGGCGTCATTCTACCTACTTTCGCGCTATTCTTCCCTTCCAGACGGTCGACAGTTGAAAGCCGGTCATCACTGTCTTAGTGCGCCCAGCGGAAAATTTAGTCTTGCGTCACGCATACCATGATACGAAAACCGTTCGGCAGCAGACAACCAACAAGACACAGGGTGGTTCAAAACCGCAATGGCGGACCCCACAAACTGCCTTTGTCGATCGATTTTCACAGTTCAGACTGGTTTTTCAGAAACGTTTTATACCATGAATAAAATTTGAGTTACACCAGAAGGTTGGCAATTAATCGATGCTTCATCGTTATGAAGAATGGAAAGATCTACCTCTTATTACTGTATAAATAACCATAAAGATTTAAGGCGCAATGGAAATAATCCAAAATTAACAACCAAAAAACTTGATTTTCTGGAAACCTACAACATTATAACCCGCAGAAAATTGGGCCCCGGATCGAAACCCTTAACGGTTACCTAATTATGTTTTCAGTTGAAAGGATTCAAAGAAAACTCCTGAGATTTAGCGAAAAATGTTCACAATTTTCATGCAGAAACATGTCTTCATAGTTGAATGTTATTCCTACCCAGCCCGATACAACTCAGATCGTGGTACGAACACCAACATGCGCTACCCCGAGCGATAGGTAAAATACCAACGGCAACAACAACTCTCAACACGGCTACGGTCGAACGTACGTCTGTTACCTGCCGGCACTACATAAGCCGTATGACAGGAACGGTTCGGCATCATTCGTTTCTCGGCAGTCAAGGCGATAAGTGTGGCACGTACAAAGTGAGTAAAGAAAAGGAAAATGGTGAAGTGAAAGTATTGGATTTGTGATTCCATAATGGAATGTGCTTTAATTTGTGCTAGAGGAAAAGCAATATTTCTCCCAGGAGGAAAAATTGATAATCACCTATGTGTGAAGTTGTTGGAATGGGAGCTGTTGTAACCACAGCGAAAACGCAATTAGCAGAAACGGGAAACCAGTGAAAAAGAAAAATGGCGGAGACATCCCACGCCTCAAGTGCCAGGTCATAGAAGTGGAATTGCAAATTTGCATTAGGATCAGTTGGAGTAATCTCAGTTTTGCGGGGATTCAGTGCATAATGAATCAAACAATTAAGGTAAGAATTGTGCTTTTTTACGGAGAAAAAGTTATAACTTCTATAAAATTGTAAGTGAATGGTTTAACATGACTTTTCTTTTCTGTTCTTTACAGGTTCACAAAAATCAATTTCCGAATGTCAGTAATGCTGAGGTAAAGCGTGTATTATATTCCGACCGGCAAAGCAATGCCAAATTTCCGACGAGACCGGAGGTGAGAGTTTTCCAAGATGGCGTCCTTCAGCCACATGTGGAGGTTATGTTTGCTGACTCATCAAAAAATTGCAATGGCGTATGGGCATGCGCTCGGCCATGCTCTGTGAGAAAAAAGTTCCTAACCTCAAACACGCCAACCGGCGTGAAGCAGCGGATTCATATGAATTCCATTACATTTATTCTTTTCTCAACGCAAGATAACCACCATCGTAAGTTCTTTTTAAGTTCTATTTCTATTATTTTTGCGAAGGCTTGATGCCACCACTGGAGTTTCTCTATATATTTCTATTTACAATTCGTATCAGACAGAATATCAACCACTAGAATTTCTCTATATATTTCTATTTACAATTCGTATACGACAAGTTAAAACCACTGGAGTTTCTCTATATATTTCTATTTACAATTCGTATACGGAAGTCAAGAACCAACACTGTTATTTCTTTTTAAGTTCTATTTCTATTATTTTTACGAACCAAGATGAAACATCAAAGCCACAGTAATTTCTCAATATTTTCTATTTCCTATTCGTATCAGAAAAAAAAATCAACCACTTGAATTTCTCAATATTTTCTATTTCCTATTCGTATGAGAACGAGATCCAACCACTCGAATTTCTCAATATTTTCTATTTCCTATTCGTATCAGAACGAGATCCAACCACTCGAATTTCTCAATATTTTCTATTTCCTATTCGTATGAGAATCAACCAACCACTAGAATTTCTCAATATTTTCTATTTCCTATTCGTATAAGAACGAGATCCAACCACTTGAGTTTCTCAATATTTTCTATTTCCTATTCGTATGAGAATTTTAAAGATACACAAACTAGACTGTAATTTCTTTCAAATTCTATTTCAATTTTTTTTGAACAGATAAAGAGCCAACCTATCTGTAATTTCTTTCAAATTCTATTTCAATTTTTTTTCAAAACAGATTAAGATCCAACCTTTCTGTGATTTCTTTCAAATTCTATTTCAATTTTTTTTGAACAGATAAAGAGCCAACTTATCTGCAATTTCTTTCAAATTCTATTTCAATTTTTTTGCGGAAATGTTTATGTCTAATACTACAAATCGAGGGATTTGCATGTATACAAATAAAAAAAAACACAATGTTGTTCACTCTTTGACAGTCACACGCAAGTTGAAAAAAAAAGATTTTTCTAGCAAAATGAGACATACGACTTACAATTTGCAAATTGATTGCAATTATCAGTTCTGCTTAGCAGTCGTCATCATATGACCAAAGGTCGCATGAGTGCGGAAAGTTGTAGAAAAGTTTTTAGAAGAAGTCGTCATCATATGACCAAAGGTCGCATGAGTGCGTAAAATTAAAAAAAAAAGTTTCTCATAGAGGTCGTCATCATATGACCAAAGGTCGCATGAGTGCGTAAAATTAAAAAAAAAAGTTTCTCATAGAAGTCGTCATCATATGACCAAAGGTCGCATGAGTGCGTAAAATTAAAAAAAAAAAAGTTTCTCATAGAAGTCGTCATCATATGACCAAAGGTCGCATGAGTGCGTAAAATTTAAAAAAAAAAAGTTTCTCATAGAAGTCGTCATCATATGACCAAAGGTCGCATGAGTGCCAAATAATACAAAAAGTAACTCATAGAAGTCGTCATCATATGACCAAAGGTCGCATGAGTGCGAAAATTTAAAATACCTTCACTGTGGTTTCTTTTTAAGTTCTATTTCTATTATTTTTACAAAAAAGCAAAGTTTCTCCAAAAAGTCGTCATCATATGACCAAAGGTCGCATGAGTGCGAAAACAACAAGAACCACCACTGTTATTTCTTTTTAAGTTCTATTTCTATTATTTTTACGGATTTGAAGTGTCTACATCCAAAAGTCGTCATCATATGACCAAAGGTCGCATGAGTACGAAAATGAAATATACCAACACTGTTATTTCTTTTTAAGTTCTATTTCTATTATTTTTGAATCCAACCACTAGAATTTCTTTCAAATTCTATTTCAATTTTTTTTTGCGAAAGCGTTTACATAACAAAAGCTTTCTGACCGTGATATTATCACTACGGAATATTATTTTTGAGTTTAATGAAGTCTTTTCATTGCGTGATATTATCACTACGGAATATTATTTTTGAGAGTAACAAAGTCTTTCAGACCGTGATATTATCACTACGGAATATTATTTTTGAGTTTAATGAAGTCTTTTCTTTGCGTGATATTATCACTACGGAATATTATTTTTGAGATTGACGAAGTTTTTCATTGCGTGATATTATCACTACGGAATATTATTTTTGAGATAATGAAGTCTTTTCATTGCGTGATATTATCACTACGGAATATTATTTTTAAGATAATGAAGTCTTTTCATTGCGTGATATTATCACTACGGAATATTATTTTTGAAATTAACAAAGTCTTTCAGACCGTGATATTATCACTACGGAATATTATTTTTGAGATTAACGAAGTCTTTTCTTTGCGTGATATTATCACTACGGAATATTATTTTTGAAAAATACTCTTCTCTTGAGAAGTCGTCATCATATGACCAAAGGTCGCATGAGTGCCAAAACAAGAATCACCACTGTTGTTTCTTTTTAAGTTCTATTTCTATTATTTTTACGGATAGCAAGAGTCTACATCCAAAAGTCGTCATCATATGACCAAAGGTCGCATGAGTGCGAAAAAAATGATAGAAACTACCATGCCACTGAAATTTCTTTCAAATTCTATTTCAATTTTTTTTACCATTGAGAATACATAAACAAAGCTTCTCGGATCGTGATATTATCACTACGGAATATTATTTTTGCCTCTAAAGATACCAATGTTTCTGTAATTTCACAATATTACAATATGCATTACAAATTTGCGAGTTCGAACAAAAAGTCTAATCGAACCGTGATATTATCACTACGGAATATTATTTTTGCGGTTATATTTAAAGTCTGTTGAATGTCTGAGATACCACACTATAATTTCTTTCAAATTCTATTTCAATTTTTTTTACAAGGAGAACTATTGAACAGAGTTTCCCGAACCGTGATATTATCACTACGGAATATTATTTTTGTTTAAAAAGATACCAACGTTTCTGTAATTTCACAATATTACAATATGCATTACAAATTTATGGAGTGACCCTTTATGGGTCATTCAGGATACAAACAACCTCTGAAATTTCACAATATTACAATATGCATTACAAATTTGAGTCTTTGACTTATTCAAAGTCTTAATGAAGATACGATAGAAAGAAAAATATGTCTTTGAATTGCGAATATATTTCATCTTGTAAACAAAAGAGTCTTATCGAACCGTGATATTATCACTACGGAATATTATTTTTGCGATAATATTCTAAGTCTACTAAAATGTCTTAGATACCACACTGTAGTTTCTTTCAAATTCTATTTCAATTTTTTTTGAAAACTTTTGTAACTGAAAACAAAGCAAGAAAAATTATTGTATTTAGATTGTAAGCTAGGTTTACGGAATGAATAAAAAATAAAGTAAACTAAAACAATTCCCCGCTATTTGATTGACAAACAAATATCACAATCCCTGACAAGGCTTTAATAAATCGGCGTTTATTGGATGTCCACTTTGCGTCTAGCTGCTGGGGAAGAATATGGTAAGTAAGACACGCGGCAGCGGTTTTTGTTGTTTATTATAGATCGAAAGGAGAAAAATGCGTAGTTTGTCCTTTGTATAATAATTTTTAGTGTGTTACATCAATCTGACAGTTGAGGACCAATCAAAAATTAAGAGTATTGACGTGTCGTCCACAAACTGCTAACTTGACTACAGAGAAAACAGCAAACATGGTGACGTTGTTTTTGAGACAAGAGATGTTGAAAACAATACCTGCCACTGCCCTGTGGAAACTTTTACTGTGTAGTTGTGCATTGGTCGTGCCTCTATTGTGCTGCATTAGAATACGTACGTCGTACATATTGCCAACGATAAAGTCTTTCTAAGCATCAAAGGTGTAAAACTCAAAACAAGAACATGTGTTGCGTCGCGGGTGGTATTATAAGACTGTGATATTGTCGCACTTATCTCCTGGCTAGTACTTAGACTACCCATTTAACTCAAGCTCCTGGATGGGGAAGGGGGGCCAACTCAACAAGCTGTTGTTCGGCTCGCCATTTACTCTGTAGTTCAAGTACGATTCGAGAAACCGTGGAAGTAACGGAGTCCCACTTGTCCGCCCCCATACACATCCTTTCAACAATGTTGTCAGGCGTGATATCTCTACAGCATACCTCCTGCATAGAGCACATGCTCCGCGGTCTCGTCGCAGTCTGCACACTCCGGACATACGGGGGAGCCTGCGTGTCCGAATCTGTGCAGATAACACCCAAAGCACCCATGGCCTGACAGAAATTGAGTCAGGTGAAAATTCGCCTCGCCATGGAGCCTGCTCGTCCACATGGACACGCTCGGTATGAGCCTATGTGTCCATCTACCCTTGCTGGAGGAATCCCATTCGCTCTGTCATTTCAGCATAGACGAGGTTCTGGCGATACGCCTCGCGATACACATACCGCGTCCTTTGAGACCGTGCGGTATGCGCTCACCACCCTAAGGCACATCAGCCTGTGGGTACTCTCAAGTCGCTTCACGTTTCGATTTACCACGAGCGCCTTCGACCATGCAGCGGCGCCATACCGTAGTATGGAGACCGCTACTACCGCGAGCAGCTTACGCTTACTCGAGACTATTGCCAAGCTATTTGACATTATCTTTGACAATGCCATTATCGCTATGCTTGCCCTTTTGCAGGCATATTCTACGTGGCTTCCGAATTTCAGCTTATCGTCGATCATGACCCCCAATTGCTTCAGTGAGCGCTTAGAGTTGATCGTGCATCCACCTGTGGTGACCACTGCCTGCTGTTCAGACTTGCGGTTGTTTACCACCACCACCTCCGTTTTGTGGTGCGCGAGTGCCAAATGTCTCGACCTCATCCAATCCTCCACTATGCCAATTGCGTGAGTTGCTGTCAGTTCCACTTCCTCTATCGACTCGCCGTATACCACGAGGGTAATATCATCGGCGAAGCCGACCAGCTTTACGCCCGGTGGAAGTTTGAGCCTCAATACGCCATCATACGCCGCGTTCCATAGTACCGGGCCCAAGATGGACCCCTGCGGTACCCCTGCGGTGATTTTGTAGCTCCTCTCGCCTTCCTCGGTGTCATAGATTAGCACTCTATTCTGGAAGTAGCTCTCCAATATCCGGCATAGGCTAACCGGGACTCCTAGGTGGTGTATTGCGCACTCATTGGCGGTCCAGCTGACGCTGTTGAACGCATTCTTAACGTCCAGCGTGACGACCGCGCAGGTAGCGGACTCCTGTTCGCTTCTTTTGGAGCGCTATCTCGGCCGTTTTGGTTACAGCCCTAATAGCGTCCACCATCGATCGACTCTTTCGGAAGCCGAACTGGTTATCCGAGAGACCAGAATCATCGGGTTTCTCGGTATAGACCATCAGCCTCGACAGAATGATCCGTTCCAACAGTTTTCCGGCGGTGCCCAGCAGGCAGATAGGTCTGTATGCCGACGGGTCGCCAGGTGGCTTCCCGGGTTTGGGCAGTAGAACCAATCTTTGCCTTTTCCACCTCTCCGGAAATTAGCCTCTGTCTAGGCACATCTGCATAGCCATTCTGAACATGTCAGGCTTAGCCTCGATGGCCGTCTTGATGGCTAATGTCGGGATACCGTCCGGACCCGGAGCCTTGTTCAACTTAAGCGACTTCGCTATTGCAATGAGTTCGTCGTTCGTCACCGGGGCTACCTCGCTATGGCCGGTTTGGCTATAGGGAAGGGGGCCCATGGTCTTGTATCGTGGCGTGGGAACAGCGTTTCCACGATCTTCTGCAGCATCTCTGGGGAGCGTTCTGGGGGTGCTGACGCGCCCTTCGTTTTGGTCATGACTACTCTGTAGGCATCACCCCATGGGGTCGTGTTGGCTGCCTGGCAGAGATTTTCGAAGCACGCCCGCTTACGAGTCTTAATCTCTTTATTCAGTGCCAGTTTAGCCGCCCTGTAGGCCTCGCTTCGTTCAATTCTATCCACATCGGTACGAGCCCTTTGCATCCTCCTTCTAGCTCTTAAACAGAATGCGCGGAGTTCTGCGATTTCTGGACACCACCAGTACACCGGTTTGCGTCTATTTCTGGGTAGGGATCGCCTTGGCATAGCGGCGTCACATGCACGGCTTAGGGTTCCGACAAGATCATCGCTGGATAGATCGTCGGTGTTACTCTCCATAAACAATCGCTCCACAAATGCCGGCTTATCGAATCGCGAGGTCAGCCATCCCCGATGACGGTCGATGACCTTCGGCTGTGGCCGTCTTCCTCCGTGTTCCACTCTGTATCGAATCGCCAGATGGTCACTATGCGTGTATCCATCGTCGACCCTCCAGTCCGAGCTAGGGTTTAGACCCGGGCTCCAGAAGGTTACATCAATGATGGACTCTGCACCATTCCTACTGAAGGTTTTTTTTGTCGCCTACGTTCGCGACATCCACGTTTAGTCTAGCCATAGCTTCGAGTAAGGCCCAACCTCTCGCGTTAGTCAAGCGGCTACCCCACTCAATCGCCCAGGCGTTGAAGTCTCCACCGATGACCACGAGACTCAATCCCACCATTGCGCTTGTTAACGATTCCAGCATAGAGGAGAACTGATCTATCGTCCACCTGGGAGGGGCAAAACAACTGCAGTAGTATACCCCGTTGATCTTCGCTATTGCGAAGCCCTCGTGCGACGTGGAAACTATTTCCTGGACCGGAAAACGACCGGTTGTACAGATCGCCGCTAGCTTGGCCTTATCCGCTACCCAGTTTCCGTTATCGAGAGGGATGCGGTATGGGTCCGATAGTAGTGCGATGTCTGTACTTGACTCCGAGACTGACTGCCATAGCAACTGTTGTGCGGCTTCACAGTGGTTCAGGTTTAGTTGTGTAACCTGCATTATCGTTTGGAACTTCGACCTCCTCGCGAGCCAGGACATTTAGGCCCGCCCGTCGTGTGGCCCTTGTTCGCCGTGCAAATCAGGCATTTTGGTGCAGAGTTGCACTCCCTGGCGATATGGCCTTCTACTCCACACTTCCTGCAGAGCATACTCCGGTCTGGGCCTTTGCATGCCCAGGACTTATGCCCTTGCTCAAAGCACTTGAAGCACGCCACTGGCGGCTCGTATATGCTGAGCGGGCACACTGACCAAGCTACCTTGATCTTCCCGACTGAAATCGCCTTATTCGCATCCCCTACGGGGAGTTTGAACGCGGCAATCTGCGTGCCAGCCGGACCCTTACGCAGGCGGATCGATGCACTTGGTACATCTATCTCACACTGCTGTTTGAGTGCGGCTGCGAGCTCCTCAGCGTCGGTAATCTCGTCCAGGTTTTTACACTGGAGAGTTGCCTCCGCCGTTATGGCTTTTACCTGCACCTTTTCGCCAAGTACCTCTTGGGATAGTGCTTTGTAGGAAGTACCTTTATTGGCTGCTTCCTTCTTCAGCACTAGCATCATCTCTCCCGTCCTGGTGCGCCGGATGTTTTTTACATCCGCGCCCAACGGTGAGAGACGATTCTTGCCTCGCATGGCCTTCAGCACCTTGGCGTATGTGTCTGCCTCGGTTTTGAAGACCAACGCGTCACTTCTCGCTCGTTTGCGGGCTGGTTTCGTAGTTCTCACCTTCTTCTTTTTTCCTACCGTAATCCAAGGGTTCTCCTTCCCTTGGTCCGGTTGGCCTCCGTTCTTCCTCTTGTTGGCTTGCTGGGGCTTGGTTTCCCTGTCCCTTGCGCGCTTCGCAACCGGCTTAGCAGCCTGGTTACCTACGCTAGTCTTCACCTTCTCTTTCTGCGGCTTTGCACCCGACTCTGCCGGACGCTTCTTGGGCCGCGTCTCCTCAGCAGGTTCAGAAGGCTCAGCAAAGAGGAAGTTGTCCGTTTGGGTGGACCGCTCTTCCCTGCTCGCATCAGCAGCACTGCGCTCTTCCACCAGGAGGTCGTACTCCTTCTTGGCCAGAGCCAGTGATTTGCGGAGCTTCAGCAGGCCCTGTTTCAGGTCCTTGCTGATGGTTGTCCGCCCACTCGTGTAGCTGATCAGCTCATCCAGCTGTTCGGCAACTACCAACATCTTTGGTAGCCCGCTCCTGTTGCGGTTCAGCACCCGCGTGAGGTCCACACCGGTCATCTGTGCTTCCTCCGTCGGCGCTGTACCGCTTCGTGCACCACTTTCTCCACTTGAACTTCCTGCCGCTGGTTCGCTGGTGGGTGCACCAGCCCCTTGGAGTGGCGATCTAGCCAAGCCTCCACGCGCGAACGGGTTCAAAGCTGCTCCCTCAGTTACTCCACACTCGACCACGTTGTTACAGTTGTTGAATTTCGAAGTCATGTCTGTTGGGCCCCCCTTAGAGCCGCTATCCCTCACTGTAAATGAAGTAGTCGCCAAGGATCCTGGTAATTATCTATGCAAGCAGCGAGGCCACCCGAGGGTTGGCCCAGGCCCTTATGGGGACTGAGCTCAGAGCCGGATCAGCGCTAATCAGGAGTGTTCATCTGAACCTACTTCCACCCAGATAGGTGTCTAAGCTGGGCACAGATCAGGAACGTACTTTAAGGCCATGCCACGGTTTTATGGGGCGGAAGACAGCGTCGACATTAGCCTATCCGCCGTTTCAAGTCAGTGTCACCCGACCTTACTAAGAGGATAGAATGCCGTCGCCATCAGCTCACTTGTGCATAGTTACCTTAGCGTGTACCATCTCTTTTACCAATTACTAAGCATGACCAGTATACCATAATCAGGAACTTACTGGCATCGTTCCTGATGTGCCCGAGGCACTTAAGTATATACACATATATAACTGGGCTGTGACACTTTGGAAGTGGTGCCATATCGCTTGAACAGAGTTGCTTCCGGCTGTGTGGAATTTCTGAAGAGGACCAGCAGAGCCCACTGCTGGTCCCCCACCACGCCTAGGCTTACTCCGCTTGAGCAGTTCGTATGTGCCGGTGCTCGGTCACCTCCCGGTGCCAAAGGTGGTAAGTCCACACTGATGTGTGGATATGGTTCGCTTAGGAATGAATCCTAGGCTCCCACCTGTAAAGCAAAATATTTACATCTTTGCAAACGTTGATTGGTGGACACGGAATACACCCGTTACACTCTCGAATTTTTGAGTGCTGCACTATCTTGAGCGGTGCAGAAAAAGTGCTACACCGGTGCAGCATGAATATCGATAATGACAATAGTTTTATACTATTTATACATTTGAAGCATATTGACATTTTAAAACGTTCACAATGAAGAAGTAATGGGCGACAAAAAAATCATATCTGCTGCACTGGCATGAAAGAAATTTGAACATCCTTATAATATTTTTTATTCAATTGTCTGAAATTTGAAGATTTGAATAACATATTAGTAAAATACTTTAAAAAAAAAAGAGACACGGACACGTTCAATGCTATTCAGTGAGCTATTTGCTCTTTGATGGAAGCACGCACTAGACAACGGACTAGCATGCAACGCCCAGTGGCACAGCCGAAAACTTTTCCTGACAGCTGCGGCGGGAATCGAACCCGCGCATCTAGCACGATGCGACTATAGGCTTGGTGACCTTAGCCGCACGACCACGAAGCCACACGCTTTTGAAAATCGGTTGATTTTTCTATGAGGTTCTTTAGATGTATTCAGGAATCCAATACTGTTCTTATTTGAACCACCTAGAGCTGATTTCTTCACCTCGGCATAATGCGTAAGCCAGGCTACCCATATAGCTAAACCTGGTTTAAGGCCTAAGCCAGGGTGAAGAAATCGCCCGAAAGATTTATGATGTTAAGGTAAGTGTTTAGAACGCTCACAATGAAGAAAACATAGTCTTAAACCAAAATAGCGTAGGTACAAATTATTTGAGGTTACGTACCTATAGATAATTTGTTATGTACCCACAAATAGCCGGGTAGATGAGATAGGAAGAAATGTATACCTAAATGATGTATAAAATGCGCAGCTCTCTGAATGATCATCATCATACGTCTTTCTGGAAGTGAAGAGTGAAGTTTTCAAATAGTGCCCTGATTCGGAACGATTCAGGTACCTTTATTAGGTATCAATAGCCGGGTGGATATGATGATAACTTTCGAATTGCCTACCCAAAAGGTGTATAAAATGCACAGAATTCATACTGGCTATCATCATTTGGGTTTAAGAAGTGAATCTTGAAGTTGTTCTTGTGAAGTCATAGTCGAATATCAATAGTGTTTATGTTATAAGTGATCGTGAAGTCTAAAACTGATGCAGCTGTTCAACAAATTGGTGATTCAACGAAAAATGGCGGAGATACACCACGCCTGAAGTTCCAAAAAGAGAATTCCCAAATTTGTGCCAATCCAAGTAGGAGATTCAGTGCATAATGAATCAAACAATTAAGGTAAGGATTGTGTTTTCTACAAAAAAGTTATAACTTCTACAAAATTGTAAGTGATTGGTTTAACATGACTTTTCTTTTCTGTTCTTTACAGGTTCACAAAAATCTATTTCCGAATGTCAGTAATTCTGAGCAATGCCAAATTTCCATCGAAACCGGAGGTGAGAGTTTTCCAAGATGGCGTCCTTCAGCCACATGTGGAGGTTATGTTTGCTGACTCATCAAAAAATTGCAATGGCGTATGGGCATGCGCTCGGCCATGCTCTGTGAGAAAAAAGTTCCTAACCTCAAGCACGCCAACCGGCGTGAAGCAGCGGATTCATATGAATTCCATCACAATTATTTTTTTCTCAACGCAAAAGTACCACCATCGTAAGTTCTTTTTAAGTTCTATTTCTATTATTTTTGCGAAGGCTTGATGCCACCACTGGAGTTTCTCTATATATTTCTATTTACAATTCGTATCAGACAGAATATCAACCACTAGAATTTCTCTATATATTGCGCGCAAACCCCAAAATTTTATTCCCACCTTTGGGTTTCCGCGCCGAAGACCCAGCGCCAGATTCGGCGACAAAGAAAACGGACAGCAGTCGCCGGACAGTTGGCAATCCTGATATTTGACGGCGGCCGCCCGGTAGTCATGGGAGTGGATTGTTGTCACGTAAATAGATCTTTTCGCTGAAAATGCATGTGTATTGAGTTATTGTTGACAGATTTTCGGCAGTGTTAGTGTGAAATTCAGCGTTTTTATGTATCGCATAAGCCTTCGCTGGAAATAAACGTCATGTTGTTCAGCGAAGCCAGGAAAATTTTCAGTGAAAAAAGCAATATTTCTATTTACAATTCGTATACGACAAGTTCTAACCACTGGAGTTTCTCTATATATTTCTATTTACAATTCGTATACGGAAGTCAAGAACCAACACTGTTATTTCTTTTTAAGTTCTATTTCTATTATTTTTACGAACCAAGATGAAACATCAAAGCCACAGTAATTTCTCAATATTTTCTATTTCCTATTCGTATCAGAAAAAAAAATCAACCACTTGAATTTCTCAATATTTTCTATTTCCTATTCGTATGAGAACGAGATCCAACCACTCGAATTTCTCAATATTTTCTATTTCCTATTCGTATCAGAACGAGATCCAACCACTCGAATTTCTCAATATTTTCTATTTCCTATTCGTATGAGAATCAACCAACCACTCGAATTTCTCAATATTTTCTATTTCCTATTCGTATAAAAACGAGATCCAACCACTTGAATTTCTCAATATTTTCTATTTCCTATTCGTATGAGAATTTTAAAGATATACCAACTAGACTGTAATTTCTTTCAAATTCTATTTCAATTTTTTTTGAACAGATAAAGAGCCAACCTATCTGTAATTTCTTTCAAATTCTATTTCAATTTTTTTTCAAAACAGATTAAAATCCAACCTTTCTGTGATTTCTTTCAAATTCTATTTCAATTTTTTTTACAAACAGTGAAAGATCCAACCTTTCTGTGATTTCTTTCAAATTCTATTTCAATTTTTTTTGAACAGATTAAGAGCCAACTTATCTGCAATTTCTTTCAAATTCTATTTCAATTTTTTTTGCGGAAATGTTTATGTTTAATACTGCAAATAGAGGGTTTTGCATGTATACAAATAAAAAAAAACACAATGTTGTTCACTCTTTGACAGTCACACGCAAGTTGAAAAAAAAAAATTTCTAACAAAATGAGACATACGACTTACAATTTGCAAATTGATTGCAATTATCAGTTCTGCTTAGCAGTCGTCATCATATGACCAAAGGTCGCATGAGTGCGGAAAGTTGTAGAAAAGTTTTTAGAAGAAGTCGTCATCATATGACCAAAGGTCGCATGAGTGCGAAAAAGATAAAAAAAAAGTTTTTAAAAGAAGTCGTCATCATATGACCAAAGGTCGCATGAGTGCGTAAAATTTAAAACAAAGTTTCTCATAGAAGTCGTCATCATATGACCAAAGGTCGCATGAGTGCGTAAAATTAAAAAAAAAAAGTTTCTCATAGAAGTCGTCATCATATGACCAAAGGTCGCATGAGTGCGTAAAATTAAAAAAAAAAGTTTCTTATAGAAGTCGTCATCATATGACCAAAGGTCGCATGAGTGCCAAATAATACAAAAAGTAACTCATAGAAGTCGTCATCATATGACCAAAGGTCGCATGAGTGCGAAAAATTAAAATACCTTCACTGTGGTTTCTTTTTAAGTTCTATTTCTATTATTTTTACAAAAAAGCAAAGTTTCTCCAAAAAGTCGTCATCATATGACCAAAGGTCGCATGAGTGCGAAAACAACAAGAACCACCACTGTTATTTCTTTTTAAGTTCTATTTCTATTATTTTTACGGATTTGAAGTGTCTACATCCAAAAGTCGTCATCATATGACCAAAGGTCGCATGAGTACGAAAATTAAATATACCAACACTGTTATTTCTTTTTAAGTTCTATTTCTATTATTTTTGAATCCAACCACTAGAATTTCTTTCAAATTCTATTTCAATTTTTTTTGCGAAAGCGTTTACATAACAAAAGCTTTCTGACCGTGATATTATCACTACGGAATATTATTTTTGAGTTTAATGAAGTCTTTTCATTACGTGATATTATCACTACGGAATATTATTTTTGAGAGTAACAAAGTCTTTCAGACCGTGATATTATCACTACGGAATATTATTTTTGAGTTTAATGAAGTCTTTTCTTTGCGTGATATTATCACTACGGAATATTATTTTTGAGATAATGAAGTCTTTTCATTGCGTGATATTATCACTACGGAATATTATTTTTGAGATTGACGAAGTTTTTCATTGCGTGATATTATCACTACGGAATATTATTTTTGAGATAATGAAGTCTTCTCTTTGCGTGATATTATCACTACGGAATATTATTTTTGAGAGTAACAAAGTCTTTCAGACCGTGATATTATCACTACGGAATATTATTTTTGAGTTTAATGAAGTCTTTTCTTTGCGTGATATTATCACTACGGAATATTATTTTTAAGATAATGAAGTCTTTTCATTGCGTGATATTATCACTACGGAATATTATTTTTGAAATTAACAAAGTCTTTCAGACCGTGATATTATCACTACGGAATATTATTTTTGAGATTAACGAAGTCTTTTCTTTGCGTGATATTATCACTACGGAATATTATTTTTGAAAAATTAATTATTTTTGAAAAATACTCTTCTCTTTAGAAGTCGTCATCATATGACCAAAGGTCGCATGAGTGCCAAAACAAGAATCACCACTGTTGTTTCTTTTTAAGTTCTATTTCTATTATTTTTACGGATAGCAAGAGTCTACATCCAAAAGTCGTCATCATATGACCAAAGGTCGCATGAGTGCGAAAACAACGATAGAACCTACCATGCCACTGAAATTTCTTTCAAATTCTATTTCATTTTTTTTTACCATTGAGAATACATAAACAAAGCTTCTCGGATCGTGATATTATCACTACGGAATATTATTTTTGCCTCTAAAGATACCAATGTTTCTGTAATTTCACAATATTACAATATGCATTACAAATTTGCGAATTCGAACAAAAAGTCTAATCGAACCGTGATATTATCACTACGGAATATTATTTTTGCGGTTATATTCAAAGTCTTATGAATGTCTGAGATACCACACTGTAATTTCTTTCAAATTCTATTTCAATTTTTTTTACAAGGAGAACTAATAAACAGAGTTTCCCGAACCGTGATATTATCACTACGGAATATTATTTTTGTTTAAAAAGATACCTACGTTTCTGTAATTTCACAATATTACAATATGCATTACAAATTTATGGAGTGACCCTTTATGGGCCATTCAGGATACAAACAACCTCTGAAATTTCACAATATTACAATATGCATTACAAATTTGAGTCTCTGACTTATTTAAAGTCTTAATGAAGATACGATAGAAAGAAAAATATGTCTTTTAATTGCGAATATATTTCATCTTGTAAACAAAAGAGTCTTGTCGAACCGTGATATTATCACTACGGAATATTATTTTTGCGATAATATTCTAAGTCTACTAAAATGTCCACACTGTAGTTTCTTTCAAATTCTATTTCAATTTTTTTTATAAACTTTTGTAACTGAAAACAAAGCAAGAAAAACAATTGTATTTAGATTGTAAGCTAGGTTTACGGAATGAATAAAAAATAAAGTTAACTAAAAACAATTCCCGCTATTTGATTTACAAACAAATATCACAATCCCTGTTATGGCTTCAATAAATCGTCGTTTATTGGATGTCCACTTTGCGTCTAGCTGCTGGGGAAGAATATGGTAAGTAAGACACGCAGCAGCGAAAATGCGTAGTTTGTCCTTTGTATAATAATTTTTAATGTGCTGAGACAAACGTGGAGATGCAGCGATTCGCCGTCTTTATAACAACGTTTGTCTTACTAACATTCCCTCCCATCCTCGATAACCGTAAGGACGTGGCCGGCGCCGTTATTGACCCTATTAAAGTTGAGAGCTCTCGAACTGTGTACATTGAGAATAGTAAGCTAGTCCCAAGCCCTATTCATTGGTTCCTTGTGCAATTTCGATTGCTCTAGTCAATCACGGAGTAGCAACTACGAATTCTACGGTCTTCTATGCTCATGCTCATGCTCTAGCACAGGTTTGAAAAATTGGGACAACTTCACAGCATAACCTGCTATGATCAGACTTTCTTAAACATGGACATCAGAGTGCAGTCACGGTGCTCCATTTTCCGTTATTATAAAATAAAATATACCATCAAAACCTGATACGTCATTCTCCTTATTTATCGATCCTACACCTCTGGACAAATTTTTAAAATCATCGTTGGGCGAATTTTTTAGTTACGCCCTTTTAAAGGGCCTAACTTCTGAAAGATCGAGTTTTCTATAAGATAGCACCACATTTCATAACAGATTCATGAATTGAAGGCATCAATAACAGAAATTATCATGAACAATATTGAAGTTTGGTAGTATGCATCCATATGAATATCGTTAGAGTGCATTTTGTATCAAAATTTGTCATTACATCAATATACGGTAGAAGTTCTTAGGGCCTATAGAAAGCAAACATTACATTGGTGTAAAAAAATCAATTAAAAGTATATTGTATTGTGATTCCATATGTCAATACATGTTCATATTACTCTCCGTCAAGGCGATAGTATTTACATGCTCAGCACCAACATTTTAAAAGGACGTAACTGATCTTCAACACAATATCTTCTCCCATAGTTGTAGATCGAATCTCATCGTTCCCAGGACACCAACAACCATTATCGGAAAGAATTTCCTCCGTCCAGTAGTGGTTGTACATTGCATCGGAGAGATAAAGGTTTGGTTTCGGCAAGCAGGTTCGCTATTTCGAAATGTTAGCACCGATAAATTAAGAGCGTACACTCTCTATATAGCAAATCTGCCTTGAAAACAATAGTCAAAATTTGTCAAGGGCAACCACAAATTAGACAAAGAGAAATATGTCTGTGTGCCACATATCTTAATTTATAAGAATAGAAATTCAAAATATCGAAAGACCAAAAGTCGGAACAGGCAACAAATAATCAAACATTATATTCTGGGTGAAAATTCTTTCTTCTTTTAAAATATGTAAGTAAGACCTTTTGTCCCTACTTATTTAACTTTTCTTCACTCTATTGTCATTAATGTTTTATTGCATTTCTGGAGCAACATTTGAAAAGGGCCCAACAAGTTTTGTGCCTTTTTTACGAAATCTCTTCGAGGGCCCAACAGCAGCTCGCCCACGCAAATGAACACCGTTATCCGAAAGATCGATGTTTGTTCTATCTGAAAACGGTCTTAGCTTGTGTGAATAAATTGAAAAAAAGGTGTTGTTTTGGAAAGCAGTAACGCGCTCTAGAAATGCTGAGGCTAAGAAAACAAAACGTAGAAATGCAAAAAAAAAATCGAAGACAATATTGCGCGTTTCGCCGTAGATTATCACACAAAAATGTTCAAAATCGTCAATAGAACGCCGCCAGTGCATCATATCTTGTTCGTGTCTTCTACTATAAATGCGTAAATAGCTAATGATTGACCGCGCAGAAGACACTGAAACGATTAAATGTAACCGCGCATATCTATTTACATTTTGCATAACTTTGCGCGATAATTTTTCTTGTAATGTATAATAGGTCGAAAAAAATAAAATTAGTAGGGACAAAAGGTCTTACCTTACTTGATACTTGATTGGCTACAACTCGTAGCGGTGAGTCTACGCCGAATGATGTATCCGCCTCCACTGACCTCGGTCCCAATCGCTTCCAGTCGCCCTGAACGTTTAGAGTCCTTAGGTCCTCCTCAACTGCAAAAAGCCAACGTGTGCGCGGCCTCCCACGAAGCCGATGACCCCTTCCTGGTTCTCTGCTGAATATAATTTTAGCTTGTCGTTCCTCCGGCATACGAGCTACGTGTCCAGCCCACCGCAGCCTGCCGCATTGTATTCGCTTCACTATATCCATCTCTTTATATACCTGGTACAATTCGTAGTTCATGCGACGCCGCCAGATGCCGTCCTCCAGTTTACCGCCGAGTATTGTTCGCAGCACTTCACGTTCGAAGACTCCAAAGGCTCTCCGATCAACTTCTTTTAACGTCCACGTTTCATGACCGTTTAAAGCGACCGGGAGAATCAGAGAATTGTACAACGCGAGTTTTTTCTTCGTTTGCAGCCTGCGGGTCCTCAGCTGGTTTCGCAGACCGAAAAAGGCCCGATTTTCAGACGCAATCCGTTTTTTCACCGCGCGGGTAGCATCATTATCGCACGTCACTAGAGTTTCAAGATAAACAAATTCATCCACAACTTCAAACTTTTCCCCACCTAGCACCACTTCGTCACCACTACCACGGCCGGACCGACGTTGAACACCAGCAATCATGTACTTAGTCTTTGGGGTGTTGATCGTAAGTCCAATCCTCGCAGTCTCCCTCTTAAAAGGTACGAACGCCTCTTCCACGGCCCGACGGTCGATTCCGATGATGTCGATATCGTCCGCGAAGCCCAGGAACATATGCGACTTCGTGACAATGGTTCCGCTCCTGTGCACACCAGCTCTCCTTATCGCTCCTTCCAGTGCTATGTTGAACAGTAAGTTCGAAAGAGCATCGCCCTGCTTCAGTCCGTCAAAGGTTACGAACGATGACGAAATTTCATGGGAAGATTCAAATATTACGTCGATCGTTTTTCGGGATTTCTAGACCCCCCTCCCCCCTCTGTCACGCAATTTCCCTATACCCAATATATGTACTGTCACACTTTTCTAGACCCCGAAAAAAAATGTTGTAAGAAGAAAATGAAGCTTATTTAGGCTGACACAAATTTCGATTTTCCCTCATGTAACACCCCCCCCCCCCTCGGATTTTTTTGTCTGAATTCGACATTTTGACGGGGGACGCAAATAAATTATTTAGGAAATTTAAAAATTTTAAAGTGAAATTAGAGTCATCGAGAGAATTTCTCAAGAAATCCAATGAGTTTGACGATTTTGCCTAATTGTTTGGGTAATTTTTCATGAAATACATTTATTATTTATCATCCCCCCGCTTGACAAGTCAACAAGCAAAGTGACAAAAAAAGAAAATGAGATTTGTTCCGGCCTTATTGTATTTTGTAGGAAAAATATGAAAAATTCAGTTTTTATTTCTTTAAGATAAAATTTTGACCTGATTGTGAAATTTATGCCATTTAATTCTGCACAAACCAAAGATCGTCAATATTTGCAAATTTCACAGCTTACGGGCTGATATTTCCACAAGAAACAAAATTATATTTATCAAAGATATGCTCAAAACAAGTTACGGCATTAAACTCTTCACAAATATGGTTCACAAGACCATAATAAACTTATAGTATGTGCTTATAGCCTTATTGTCCATTCACGCTATATTTAAAATATAATTTTACTCAAAGTAATTTTTTATGAAAAAATATTTCCTGGGATCGTTTTTTGCATCTACAATTCATTAACTCAAGTGTCCCAACTTAATTCATATCGAAACCTGGATTATTTTTGGAATTATTAGCAGTTTTTCCTCACAGTAGTCGGAAATTAACAGTCATAAGGCTAACTCCTCATAATAAACCTAAAATAAGATAGTTTTTATAAATAAAACACTGAAAACCATATAGATTATGGAACTATAGGTGCGATACGAGGGCCCATATAGCCGAGGCGGTAAACGCACGGGTATTCAGCATGACCATGCTGAGGGTGACGGGTTCGATTCCCGGTCGGTCCAGGATCTTTTCGTAAAGGAAATTTCCTTGGCTTCCTTGGGCATAGAGTATCTTCGTGCCTGCCACACGATATACGCATGCAAAATGGTCATTGGCAGAGGAAGCTCTCAGTTTATAACTGTGGAAGTGCTCAAAGAATACTAAGCTGAGAAGCAGGCTTTGTCCCAATGAGGACGTTACGCCAAGAAGAGAGAGAGAGAGAGGTGCGATTCTATGATCACAATTAAAAAACTTTCGAGTAGATCCACATTTATTTAAAAAATAGTTAGATATTTCACGCCATCAAAACACATCTAATGAATTTCGTCAGCAATAGTCCATACAGCTTTCGAGCCACGATTATTTATATTGTTCTGCATCAAATCAATGGCTACTTGTATACCAACACTATTCGTATAGTAGCCTTCCCGTATGCGTATTTGCCGAACTAACGTTGATGCGAAAACAACTTTTTTGACCTTAAATATCTATGCAAGCCTTTGATTTTCCATGAAACCCTTCAAAGGCTTACCATAGCTATATTGGAAATTTTAAAACACTCATGGAATATTTTACATTCCTTAATCAACACAACTATTCTATACCGCGTAATAGGTGGGTTTGGTAATTATTTATTCCTACACAAATCGTTAATCTGACAATGATTGGTTTTTGCTCAATGTGTGCAGAAAAAACTGGCACTATTTACGAATTCAGACCAATAGTTCATCTAAAAATATAAAAACAGCAAATTTTATATTTTTCCTACAAACTACAATAGATAAGCTTCAATTGCTTCTAACAACACTTTTTCCAAGTGACATCGTTTTTGAGCGGCAGCAGGTTGAAAGTGTACCGATTCTTAAGTGCGCAGGCTTTACCTATTGAGCAAGATCTTGATGGTATGCCTAAGATAAGAAGTAAATTCGAGATTTTTTCTGACTTTAGCATAGAGCCTGGGAGTAGTTTGTTGTCTCTCGCTATTAGCGATGTTTTCCTAAAACACTTTTGAGTAACTTGAGATTAGCAATATCTTCGATAGATGATGTGGACGTTTACAGTGTTTATGTGTTTCCGAAATTTATTAGACATTCCGCGGAATTCCGTTTGATTTCGTCAAAATCTATTTTTTGGAGACGAAATTTTTAGAATTTGGCGAAACGAAACGAAATTCAAAATCATAAATTTCGCCTGGGTGAATTCCGTGGAATTCCGCGGAAATCACATTTTCCTCGTGCTCTTTCTTTTTTTTGCGGTGGATTCGTTTTTCGGCTACTCTTGCTTCCCTATATCGCTCCCTGCTCTGCCGGGTCCCCGACACCAACATCCGGCTTCTGGCAACATTCTTCTCGTCCGTTACTCTCTGGCACTCCTCGTTGAACCACCCGTTTCTAGGTCGTCTTTGAGCAGTACCTATCACCTTCCACGCTGCTGTACTAATCGCTCCGTGGATAGACTGCCACAGAGTGTTGAGATTATCGCTCTCGTTGATCTCACTTATCCGCTCGTCCAGCTTCTGGTGATAGTCAGCTACCGTACCGTCTGCTGAAAACCGCTGGATGTTGAAACGCATCGATCGCCGGTTCCTAGAGTCCGACACGGTTGATAACCGAGCTCAAATCTTACTAACTACGAGATAGTGATCTGAGTCGATGTTGGGACCTCGAAAAGTTCTAACATCAATTACGTCCGAGAAATGTCGGCCATCTACCAGCACATGGTCGATTTGGTTGCAAAAATCGCCGTTTGGGTGTCTCCAGGTGTGCTTGTGGATATCCTTGCGTGCAAAGTAGGTGCTACTAATGGCCATCCCCCTGGCGGCAGCAAAGTTGACTAATCTCAGGCCGTTGTCATTAGTGACGGAGTGAAGGCTCTCCGTACCGATGATTGGACGGAAAAAGTCCTCTCTTCCGACCTGTGCATTGGCGTCACCGATGACAATCTTAACGTCGTGTTTTGGGCATTCTCCATAGGTCTTGTCAAGACATTCAAAAAACGCATCAGCGGTTTTATCGTTTGTCGGCGCATAGACATTGATCAGGCTGTAGTTAAAGAATTTGTCCCGGATCCTCAATACGCAGATCCGTTCGTTGATCGGCTTCCACCTCATAACTCACTTCATCTGTTTCCCGATCACCATGAATCCGACCCCATGTTCTGCCTTATCGCTGCCGCTGTGGTAGATGTTATATTTGAACGATGTGTTGGCGACGGGATCCACCGCCCTGAATTCACGTTCACCAGTTTTGGGCCACCGCACTTCCTGTATAGCAGCCACGCACACACCAACTTTCTGCAATTCACGAGCCAAAAGGCTCACTCGTCCAGGTTCATTTAAGGTCCTGACGTTCCAGGTACCGAGTTTCCAATCATAGTCCTTATTTCGTTGCCGGGTCGGTTTCCGAGAGTATCGTTCGCATATTCTATTTCTTACTTCATTTTTCGTAGTGTTGAAAGGTTTCGACAGGCTACCTTACCGGGGTCGCGCTGCTTACATCGCGTTGGTGGGACTGCCACCTTAGGTATAGCTGACGCGATACAGCATTTCATATTCAGCCGCTGGATGCCAGAACAGACGCTGTTTGAGCCGCACCTCCTTGGTGAACAGACGCTCGGGACGTACCTCCTCAATCTAGCTGAAGTCAGAAGGACAACAGTGCCCAGGCTGCACTACCAGCTAAGCACACAACTCTTAGCTGGCGGTCTTTGTCATCGCTTGACCCGTGGAAGCATGAGGTAGGAACTTGTGAGGACCAGAGCTATGTTGGACGCTCTCCTTATCGACTCACCGTTTTGCAGCCCAAAGGTCTTACCTACATATAAAAAAAAGAATTTTCATGCAGCATTTTATGTGTGATTATTTGAAGCATGATTCGACTTTTTGTCTTTTGGCCTTTCAATGTTTTGGTTTTCTATACTTAAGCCGTTTGGCACCCAGACATATTTTTTTTTGTTTAATTTGTGGTTGCCCATATTTGACTATTGTTTTAAGGCATATTTGCTTTATAGAGAGTGTACGCTTTTAATATATCGGTGCAAACATTTCAAAATGGCGAAACTGCTAGCCGAAACCAAACCTTTATCTCTCCGTTGCAATGTACAACCACTACTGGACGGAGGAAATGCAATTCTTTCCGATAATGGTTATTGGTGTCCTGTTAAGGATGAGATGCGATCTACAGCTATGGGAAAAAATATTGTTTTAAAGATCAGTTACGACCTTTTGAAATGTTGGTGCTGATATACATGTGAATACTATCACTATGACTGACAGTAATATGAACATCTATTGACATATGGAATCACAATACAATATACTTTTAATTGAATTTGTTACACCAATGTAATGTTTGCTTCCTATAGGCCCAAAGAACTTCTACCGTATATTGACGTAATGACAAATTTTGATACAAAATGCACTCCAACGATATTCATATGAATGCATACTACCAAATATCAATATTGTTCATGATAATTTCTGTTATTGATGCCTTTAATTCATGATTCTGTTATGAAATGTGATGCTAACGGGTGGTCACTAAATAACGGGAATGCTTTGAATGTGCTCTTAAAAATATATGATCTTTAAAAATGGCAATCTGAATTTAACTATCATAAACGTTTAACAATGTACGTCCATGGAAAATATAAAATTTAAGAAAGTTGAACGTAGTAATTTGTACAGTATTTTTTGCAGTGATGTTGGAGCAACTGCTTTGTACGACTTTTCAGAGTTTACTTTCACGCATTTTCTGCGTCTGTGAAATCGTTGGTCAAAATAAATGGTTTCTCAGCTACCTTTAGCATCTACACACTCAAACAGTAATAAGAAAAAATGGGGATACTGACTTGTTTTTTTTGCTTTGGTTGTAGCCTTTTCCCGTAAATGACATTTATAGAAATTTCCAAAAAATGTTATTTTTCTGTATCACCAAATTATGCGAATGTACGAGAGTAACTGCGGCATGGGAGCGTCTGCAACGAATGCTGGCAACAATCCTGAATGGACGGAGGAGACTATCATTCGAAGAACTTATACATCCAACATTAGACAATATCAATAGGAACCAAAAGATTCAAATTCTTAAAATGTTTGTAAACTACGTCACCTTCATCAATAATTGTGATAATGCAGTAGACGTCAATGAAATGGAATTTTATCTCTCAGTTGAAATGTAACTAATTGCTCTGTAATTAATTTTATACAATATCAACGAAATATACTAAATTTTGAAGGTTAAAAAAAAAAAAAAAAAAAAAAAAACGTGTCGATGTAATTTGTGCACTGCGGTTCATTGTTGAACTTTTTTTGTGCTATTTTTTTTAAAACGAACCATTTACATCTTGTTCAATGTGTAAATGTGATTTGATGTAAATATTTGTTATTTAACAAGGCATTCTATTGATTTATCCAGCCCATGTCACAAAAGAAGATTTTATTATGTGAAATGATATCATGCTTATTGGTTTTGCTAGTTTTCCTCTATTTCCTTCAGGATCTGTTTCTTGGGATGCCGAAATGTGGAATTCATTCAAAACCGGGCGGGTTCTAGTTTTATAATGGTTTACTATTAACTTTTTTTACGGTTGTTTTGAGCAATCAGTAGAGCCGTCCAAGGCGTTTTGGTAGTGCTTCCTGTTTCAATGTCGTTTTTTGCAGAACAGAATAAGTTGACACAAAATAAAAAACACGCTGACTTTGTGGATATATAGGCGATGGTTTTGTCTAAAAAATGTTTACTCTATGGATGCTTCTATTGTTTTTAATCAGCTGCTAAAAGCATTCCCGTTATTTAGTGGCCACCCGTTATTCTATAGAAAACTCGATTTTTCAGAGGTTAAAAGGGCGTTACTCAAAAATTCGCCCAACGATGATTTTAAAAATTTGTCCAGAGGTGTAGGATTGATAAATAAAGAGAATGGCGTTTCAGGTTTTGATGGTATATTTTATTTTATAATAGCAGTAAATGGAGCACCGTGGCAGTTTGATGAAAAAGTTTTGTTTAAGGGCTCCCCCAAACCGACGCGACTGTCGCCGGCGACAGCGATTTTTCAGGTGTGTGAACATTGAAGCCCAGTAGTGCATTTTCAAAAGCACATATAGGAAAAACCGAGCATCGTTTTGTGTTGAAATTTTTAACGATTGATTACTTACTGGTGATAATCAATCGATAAAACTTTCAGTGCGATTCGATGTTTAATCTTTTCCAATTGTACTGTAGAAAGTGCAAGGTTCGGCTTCAATGAACCTTCGCCTGAAAAATCGCTGTCGCCGGCGATAATAGCCTTGGTTTGGAGGACCCTTGAAACTACATACACTCAAATTGTAATTTATGATTGCCAAGAACGTTGTACGCAACTTGGTGCAGAACTTGATTTTTTCAGCACTTATCTTAATTTTCCAACTCGGCAAGCCTCGTTGGATAAATGTACGACACGTACTGTAAAAATCTTCATTCTGCACCTTGTTGGGTAAACTGCTATTATTACTATAATTCCATACTGGGGTATACATTAGCCTGGTACACGGTTTATATGAGAAAATATAAAAAATGAAAAAAACTCCAACTCCTGTATACTTTTTGAGTTCCATTTCAACTGTGCAAAATTTCAGATCGATCTAAGAAACTATATTTTAGCGCCAGCCATTCTTAGTTTTTCATACGATTTACTATGGGGAAAATTTATTTCTTCAAAGAAAAATCGCTTGAAGTCACCCATTGATCCCTAAAAATAAATCGTTGAATGATTTCTGTAGATAACTTTACGAGGAATCAGACCTCCGAAGACCGCAAAGCGATGCGACATTCGTGGAAAAAGTTATTAAGCCTTACCCGATCGATAAAATGACATTTTATTATTTATTGTTATTCCTTACATGTTAAACAGCGTTAGCATGCCATTCGGTTTTCGGTCAATAACTTTTTCCACATACCTCAGATCGTTTTGCGGTCTTCGGAGGGTTTGTTCCTCGTAAAATTTCCAACAGAAACCATTCATCGATATATTTTTAGGGGTTAAGGGGTAACCTGTGGTGATTTTTCTTTGAAAAGGTGATTTTCCCCATAGTAAATCGTATGAAAACTTAAAATGGATGGCGCTAAAATATAGTTTCTCCGATCGAGCTGAAATTTTGCTCAGATGATATGGGACCAAAATGAAACCCAAAAAGTGTACAGGAGTAAAATGTCTTTTTGTGTCCCACGCTAGTATACATATTGCGCATTTCTCACCCCACTGGATCCCTATCGCAGTTTTTTTTTCCTGTAGGGGTACAAAACCACTGCGACCATTAATTGATCTATTGTGGTAAGACCCAGTTGCTTTATGCAGTACATTAGTACACTTACTTGTATTAACAACTAACAATTTTTTTAAGCCTGCATTAAACCCCAGTCTGGAATAGCTTCGAAAATGAAAGCCACTACCTGCTTGGGATTTATATTCCACCAGATATCTCGGGAGTGCATGATGCATCCACCGAAATAACGTTCTCTCTTCTTAAAGAGAAAACTACACTCACAAAGTAGATGTTCCGAGGTTTCAGAGTTGAAACCACAGAACCAACATTCTTCTGATTGAATCTTCTTGAGCTTCAATAGAAAGTGTCGAGATGGGCAGTGCCCGGTTAACAATCCTGTGTACACACTTAATTCGCGTTTACTAAGTTTCAGTAGTGTGTTCGTGTTTTTCACGCTTGGCACGATGAATCTCTTTGACTGGGATATTCCAGGTGCAGTATGCCAGTTTGCTCCTACGCTCTGTTTCTCCCATTTTTTTAGCTCCATCGATAGAGCACTTGATGATACTCCACAGAAGGGTTCCGGTCCATACAAGGCACCCAGAGATCCCTCCCTAGCTAGCTGGTCCGCAGTTTCGTTGCCTATCACAGTTAGTATAAGTGCGGAATCGTGAACAAAACCGCGATTTTGCATCGAATTGTCTCGGTGTCTTCTGCACACTTGATTGTTAGTTGGGTTTTTTCTCCTGCATTTTAGTATATTTTAGCTTTACTTCATTCTTAAGCCACAGTCGTTATCACAATATAATTAAATTTTAGAATTGTTATTGGTTTTATTCGTGAATCCCTTTATAGGAGCAAATGCTCCACTGGGATTTCACATTAGTTTTTTTTAATTCTTAGTTACTTAATATTCGCGTTTTTTGTACTTTGTTAGGTGTGTCCACAACCAGGAAGCTCCACGAGAGCTTTTTGGTGTGGGGGTTAGCAGAGGGTAAAACAATATATATCGTCGGTTTCCTGCAATAAGGCCGGAACAAATCTCATTTTCTTCTTTTGTCACTTTACTCGTTGACTCGTCAAGGGGGAGGATGATAAATAATAAGTTCATTTGATGCAAAATTACCCAAACAATTAGGCAAAATCGTCAAACTCATCGGATTTGATAAGAAATTTTCTTGACGACTCTATTTTATTTTAAAAAGTTTAAATTTCTTGAATAATTTATTTGTGTACCCTCTCAAAATGACGGATTCCGACCAAAATTTTCCGAGGGGGCGGTGACATTAGAGAAAATCGAAATTTGTGTCAGCCTAAGGGCACAACTCAAAATTTGCCATTTTTGAGATTTTGAAGCTAAATGACGATAAACTATGTAAACATTCTCATCATTTGACAAAAGTAAGAGAATTTTGATTGTTGTATCATGGATAGGAACTGAAGGACTATATGTTTCATGAATTTTGGGATACTATTTTTCATCGACTATTGAATAAGTTGACTCAATTTGAATTGTGTCTTTATTGGGGAAAATTGGTGAAAATGACAAAATCTCGCGTTTCTCAAAGAATTTCGGAACGGGTCTTTGTGAGATGAAAGCCTATGTAGTTTTTTTTATCATTTGACATCAAAATCTAAAAAAAACTTTGTGTTGTGCCCCTATTGCGGGAAACCGACGATATCATTACCGATAGAAACATTAAGTTAACATCAACAAGTGTGTCGTGGTAATTTCTGAGATAAATATTATCTTTATTTCACATAGGTTAAAGCTGGTATTTTGAAGCATGCCAAAATGCACAATCTAACAGCAAATATGTTAAATACGACAATAATGTTGTTTTGAATAAGGGTGAGTTATAAAGGTTCTAATCACCATAGGTAAATTAAGTCAAATTTTTCAGTAGCATTTCAATATCGAAATAATAAATGATGCCAAATTTGATTGATTCGTCATTTGATTTAGATCTGTGCGTCTACCCGGATAGGGATAGCAAACATTGAAATTTGGAAACGAATGATTTCGGTAAATAAGCCCAAGTTACTTGCTACAACATACTATAACTTGATAACATTCACAATTAGTGGTTGACAAACTTCAGAATCTTTCAAGGAGAACTTTATCGATCCCCGTTCAAATTAATGAGCAGTCTCAATACACATCAGGTAATTTTCCACTCTTAAACCATAAGCAACAAGTATGATGACATTGAGCATAGGTACTAGCCTGGTACACGGTTTATATGGGAAAATATAAAAAATGGAAAAACTCCAACTCCTGTATACTTTTTGAGCTCCATTTTGGTCCCATATCAACTGTGCAAAATTTCAGATCGATCGAAGAAACTATATTTTAGCGCCCGCCATTCTTAGTTTTTCATACGATTTACTATGGGGAAAATTTACCTCTTCAAAGAAAAATCGCTTGAGGTCAACCATTGGTCCCTAAAAATAAGTCGTTGAATGATTTCTGTAGATAACTTCACGAGGAATCAGACCACCGAAGACCGCAAAACGATGCGACATTCATGGAAAAAGTTATTAAGCCTTACCCGATCGATAAAATCACGAGATTTTATTATTTATTGTTATTCCTTACGTGTTAAACAGCGTGGGCATGTCATTCGGTTTTCAGTCAATAACTTTTTCCACATGCCTTCGATCGCTTTGCGGTCTTCAAAGGGTTTGTTCCTCGTACAATTTCCAACAGAAATCATTCATCGATATATTTTTAGGAGTTAAGGGGCAACCTGTGGTGATTTTTCTTTAAAAAAGTAATTTTCCCCATAGTAAATCGTATGAAAATTTAAAACGGCTGGCGCTAAAATATAGTTTCTCCGATCGAGCTGAAATTTTGCACAGTTGATATGGGGCCAAAATGGAACTCAAAAGTGTACAGGAGTAAAATGTATTTTGGTGTCCCACACTAATAGGTACAAATTATTCGAGTTAACGTACCTAAATAAATTATTGTACCCACAGACGGGTAGACGAGATTGGAAAAGTTGTATACCTAAACGACGTATAAAATGAGCAGCTCTCTGATGGATCATCAACAAACGTGTTTTTGAAAGTGAAGCGTGAAGTTTTTTTTTTTAAAAAGTGCAGCCATAGTAACAGTTCCAGAGTATTTCTGTAAAAGTCACCGTCCTAAAGCTAATGCAGCTACAAATAGTTTCGGTGAATTGCTGTTTGAATATAGGTTGTGCTACAAACAAGGATGGGAACACTCACTTGGAAAGAGTTACACTCACTTGCAGTTTTCTCAGCTCAGAAGCGTGCAATCAAACAACGATGTATGGACGACTTTTGCCTTGGGATTTTGTCTAAAAGTTTGCCGAATAGAGTAGGAGTCGCACACGCATACCGAATTCGTGAGTGACTGTAATTCTTTGAAAGTGAGTGTTCCCATCCCTGGCTACAAAACACCAAATCAGAAAAATGTCAACAGCTGAGTCTAGCTACAAGTGATTCAAATGAACACGCAGAAAATTCATGTTGCTGCCTGATTTGGAACAATTTATCAAGGTACTTTCATTAGGTACCAAAGCTGGGAGATATGATGGTAACTATGATGGTAACTGTAAAAAGTGCACAGAATTCATATTGACCATCATCATTTGTGTTGTGAATCTTAAAGTTGGACTATGAAACTTCAACAGTGTTTTCGTTATAAGTGATCGTGAAACCTAAAACTGTTGCAGCTATGCCACAAATTGTTGTGGTTCAACGAAAAATAGCGAAGACATACCACAACTTAAGTGCCAAGAAGAGAAACTGCAGAATCTCAGTTTTGCGGAGACTCAGTGCATAGTGAATAGAGAAGAACCAGCCAAGGGCTGAAAGTCTCTCTAATAAAGACAAATCAATCAAATGCATAGTGGATCAAATAATTAAGGTAAGAATCGTGTTTTCACAAAAAAAAGTTATAAGTAGTTTCTGAAAAATATAAATAAATGGTATTAAAGTTCTTTTTTTTCTGTTGTTGCAGGTTCAAGAATAACAATTACTAAATGTTAGTAATGAGGATGATAAGCTACCCTATTCGTCCGGCAAAGCAATGCCAAATTTCCGACGAGACCGGAGGTGAGAGTTTTCCAAGATGGCGTCCTTCAGCCACATGTGGAGGTTATGTTTGCTGACTCATCAAAAAATTGCAATGGCGTATGGGCATGCGCTCGGCCATGCTCTGTGAGAAAAAAGTTCCTAACCTCAAACACGCCAACCGGAGCAGTGGATTCATATGAATTCCATCACATTTATTCTTTTCTCAACGCAAGATTACCACCATCGTAAGTTCTTTTTAAGTTCTATTTCTATTATTTTTGCGAAGGCTTGATGCCACCACTGGAGTTTCTCTATATATTTCTATTTACAATTCGTATCAGACAGAATATCAACCACTATAATTTCTCTATATATTTCTATTTACAATTCGTATACGGAAGTCAAGAACCACCTCTGTTATTTCTTTTTAAGTTCTATTTCTATTATTTTTACGAACCAAGATGAAACATCAAAGCCACAGTAATTTCTCAATATTTTCTATTTCCTATTCGTATCAGAAAAAAAATCAACCACTTGAATTTCTCAATATTTTCTATTTCCTATTCGTATGAGAACGAGATCCAACCACTCGAATTTCTCAATATTTTCTATTTCCTATTCGTATGAGAATCAACCAACCACTCGAATTTCTCAATATTTTCTATTTCCTATTCGTATGAGAACGAGATCCAACCACTTGAGTTTCTCAATATTTTCTATTTCCTATTCGTATGAGAATTTTAAAGATACACCAACTAGACTGTAATTTCTTTCAAATTCTATTTCAATTTTTTTTCAAAACAGATTAAGATCCAACCTTTCTGTGATTTCTTTCAAATTCTATTTCAATTTTTTTTTACAAACAGTGAAAGATCCAACCTTTCTGTGATTTCTTTCAAATTCTATTTCAATTTTTTTTGAACAGATAAAGAACCAACTTATCTGCAATTTCTTTCAAATTCTATTTCAATTTTTTTTGCGGAAATGTTTATGTCTAATACTGCAAATCGAGGGTTTTGCATGTATACAAATAAAAAAAAAACACAATGTTGTTCACTCTTTGACAGTCACACGCAAGTTGAAAAAAAAAAAAGATTTTTCTAGCAAAATGAGACATACGACTTACAATTTGCAAATTGATTGAAATTATCAGTTCTGCTTAGCAGTCGTCATCATATGACCAAAGGTCGCATGAGTGCGGAAAGTTGTAGAAAAGTTTTTAGAAGAAGTCGTCATCATATGACCAAAGGTCGCATGAGTGCAAAAAAGATAAAAAAAAGTTTTCAAAAGAAGTCGTCATCATATGACCAAAGGTCGCATGAGTGCCAAATAATACAAAAAGTAACTCCTAGAAGTCGTCATCATATGACCAAAGGTCGCATGAGTGCGTAAAATTAAAAAAAAAAAAGTTTCTCATAGAAGTCGTCATCATATGACCAAAGGTCGCATGAGTGCGTAAAATTGAAAAATAAAGTTTCTCGTAGAAGTCGTCATCATATGACCAAAGGTCGCATGAGTGCCAAATAATACAAAAAGTAACTCCTAGAAGTCGTCATCATATGACCAAAGGTCGCATGAGTGCGAAAATTTATAATACCTTCACTGTGGTTTCTTTTTAAGTTCTAGATCTATTATTTTTACAAAAAAGCAAAGTTTTTCCAAAAAGTCGTCATCATATGACCAAAGGTCGCATGAGTGCGAAAACAACAAGAACCACCACTGTTATTTCTTTTTAAGTTCTATTTCTATTATTTTTACGGATTTGAAGTGTCTACATCCAAAAGTCGTCATCATATGACCAAAGGTCGCATGAGTACGAAAATGAAATATACCAACACTGTTATTTCTTTTTAAGTTCTATTTCTATTATTTTTGAATCCAACCACTAGAATTTCTTTCAAATTCTATTTCAATTTTTTTTGCGAAAGCGTTTACATAACAAAAGCTTTCTGACCGTGATATTATCACTACGGAATATTATTTTTGAGTTTAATGAAGTCTTTCCATTGCGTGATATTATCACTACGGAATATTATTTTTAAGATAATGAAGTCTTTTCATTGCGTGATATTATCACTACGGAATATTATTTTTGAAATTAACAAAGTCTTTCAGACCGTGATATTATCACTACGGAATATTATTTTTGAGATTAACGAAGTCTTTTCTTTGCGTGATATTATCACTACGGAATATTATTTTTGAAAAATACTCTTCTCTTTAGAAGTCGTCATCATATGACCAAAGGTCGCATGAGTGCCAAAACAAGAATCACCACTGTTGTTTCTTTTTAAGTTCTATTTGTATTATTTTTACGGATAGCAAGAGTCTACATCCAAAAGTCGTCATCATATGACCAAAGATCGCATGAGTGCGAAAACAATGATAGAAACTACCATGCCACTGAAATTTCTTTCAAATTCTATTTCAATTTTTTTTACCATTGAGAGTACATAAACAAAGCTTCTCGGATCGTGATATTATCACTACGGAATATTATTTTTGCCTCTAAAGATACCAATGTTTCTGTAATTTCACAATATTACAATATGCATTACAAATTTGAGTCTTTGACTTATTAAAAGTCTCAATGAAGATACGATAGAAAGAAAAATATGTCTTTGAACTGCGAAGATATTTCATCTTGTAAACAAAAGAGTCTTGTCGAACCGTGATATTATCACTACGGAATATTATTTTTGCGATAATATTCTAAGTCTACTAAAATGTCTTAGATACCACACTGTAGTTTCTTTCAAATTCTATTTCAATTTTTTTTGAAAACTTTTGTAACTGAAAGCAAAGCAAGAAAAATAATTGTATTTAGATTGTAAGCTAGGTTTACGAAATGAATAAAAAATAAAGTAAATTAAAACAATTCCCCGCTATTTGATTTACAAACAAATATCACAATCCCTGACAAGGCTTTAATAAATCGGCGTTTATTGGATGTCCACTTTGCGTCTAGCTGCTGGGGAAGAATATGGTAAGTAAGACACGCAGCAGCGGTTTTTGTTGTTTATTATAAATGGAAAGGAGGAAAATGCGTAGTTTGTCCTTTGTATTATAATTTTTAGTTCATTCATTTCATTTATTTAGTTAACATCAAATTCATGATAATACTGAATCAACAATTTGCCGCCATAATACTCGATTTGCAGCTGCAGCTCTCCAACGTCGGTCACGCCCAACACTCGCCAGATCACGCTCCACCTGGTCCGCCCATCGTGATCTCTGCGCTCCACGCCTTCTTGTACCAACCGGATGGTTAGCAAACACCAACTTTGCAGGGTTGTTGTCCGGCATTCTTGCAACATGCCCTGCCCATCGTATCCTTCCGGCTTTGGCCACTTTCTGGATGCTGGGTTCGCCGTAAAGTGCAGCGAGCTCATGGTTCATCCTTCTCCGCCACACACCATTCCCCTGCACGCCGCCGAAGATCGTCTTTAGCACCCGTCGCTCGAAAACTCCGAGTGCTTGCAGGTCCTCCTCGAGCATCGTCCATGTCTCGTGTCCGTAGAGAACCACCGGTCTTATTAATGTCTTGTACATGGTACATTTGGTGCGGGGGTGAATCTTGTTTGACCGCAGTTTCTTCTGGAGCCCATAGTAGGCACGACTTCCGCTGATGATGCGCCCTCGTATTTCACGGCTCACGTTATTGTCAGCCGTTAGCAAGGAACCGAGGTAGACGAATTCTTCTACTACCTCGAAAGTATCCCCGTCTATCGTAACATTGCTGCCAAGGCTTGTCCTGTCTCGCTCAGTCACACCTACCAGCATGTACTTTGTCTTAGCCGCATTCACCACCAGTCCGACCTTTACTGCTTCACGTTTCAGGCGGGTGTACTGTTCTGCCACCGTTCCAAATGTTCTGGCAATAATATCCATGTCATCCGCAAAACAGACAAATTGGCTGGATTTCGTGAAGATCGTAAGCCGGCTGTTGAGCCCGGCTCGTCGCATAACACCTTCCAGGGCGATGTTGAATAGTAGGCAGGAAAGTCCATCACCTTGTCGTAGTCCCCGTCGAGATTCAAATGAACTGGATAGTTCACCCGAAATCCTTACGCTGTTCTGCACACCGTCCATCGTTGCTCTTATCAGTCTAGTCAGCTTCCCGGGAAAGCTGTTCTCGTCCATAATTTTCCATAGCTCTGTGCGGTCGATACTGTCGTATGCCGCTTTGAAGTCGATGAACAGGTGATGCGTTGGGACCTGGTATTCACGGCATTTCTGGAGGATTTGCCGTACGGTGAAGATCTGGTCCGTTGTCGACCGGCCGTCGATGAAACCGGCTTGGTAACTTCCCACGAACTCATTTACTTTAGGTGAAAGACGACGGAAGATGATCTGGGATAGCACTTTGTAGGCGGCATTCAAAATGGTGATCGCTCGAAAGTTCTCACACATTAACTTGTCGCCTTTCTTGTGGATGGGACAGATTATCCCTTCCTTCCACTCCTCCGGTAGCTGTTCGGTTTCCCAGATCTTGACTACTAACTGATGCAGACAGGTGGCCAACTTTTCCGGGCCCATCTTGATGAGTTCTGCTGCGATACCGTCCTTACCAGCCGCTTTGTTGTTTTTGAGCTGGTGGATGGCATCCTTAACTTCCCTCAGCGTGGGAGTTGGTTCGTTCCCGTCCTCTGCTGCACCAACATAGTCATTTTCTCCGCTGCCTTGGTCCTCCGTGCCTACATTCTCTTTGCCATTCAGGTGCTCGTCGAAGTGCTGCTTCCACCTTTCGATCACCTCACGTTTGTCCGTCAGGAGGCTCCCGTTTTTATCCCTGCAGATTTCGGCTTGCGGCACGTAGCCTTTGCGGGATGCGTTGAGTTTCTGGTAGAACTTGCGTGTTTCCTGTGAACGGCACAGCAGTTCCATTTCCTCGCACTCCGCTTCTTCCAGGCGACGCTTTTTTTCCCGGAAGAGACGGGTCTGCTGCTTCCGCTTCTGCCTGTATCGCTCCACATTCTGTCGGGTTCCATGCTGCAGCATTACCGCCCGCGCTGCATCCTTCTCCTCCAGAACCGCTCTGCACTCCTCGTCGAACCAATCGTTTCGTCGACTCCGTTCTACGTACCCGATAGTGCTCTCAGCTGCGTTGTTGATGGCTGCTTTGATTGTACTCCAGCTGTTCTCTAGAGGGGCCACATCGAGCACACCCTCGTCCGGCAACGCTGCCTCGAGATTCTGCGCGTATGCGGTGGCGACATTCGGTTGCTTCAGTCGCTCTAGATCGTACCGGGGCGGCCGCCGGTAATGTACGTTGTTAATAACGGAGAGTTTTGGGCGCAGTTTAACCATCACCAGGTAGTGATCGGAGTCGATATTAGCGCCACGATAGGTCCTGACGTCGATAATGTCGGAGAAGTGCCGTCCATCAATCAGAACGTGGTCGATTTGCGATTCCGTTTGTTGTGGTGATCTCCAGGTGTAACGATACGGGAGGCTGTGCTGGAAGAAGGTGCTACGAATGGCCATGTTCTTGGAGGCGGCGAAATCGATGAGGCGTAGCCCATTTTCGTTCGTCAGCTGGTGGGCGCTGAACTTTCCAATCGTCGGTCTGAATTCCTCCTCCTGGCCTACCTGAGCGTTTAGATCCCCTATGATGATCTTGACGTCGTGGTTTGGGCAGCGGTCGTACTCGCGTTCGAGCTGCGCGTAAAATGCGTCTTTGTCATCATCAGTGCTTCCGGAGTGAGGGCTGTGCACGTTTTTTATGCTAATGTTGAAGAATCGGCCCTTGATCCTCAACCTGCACATTCTTTCGTCGATCGGCCACCAACCGATCACGCGCCTCTGCATGTCGCCCATCACTATAAAAGCTGTTCCCACCTCACGTGTGTTGCCGCAACTCTGGTAGATGGTATGATTACCTCTAAACGTTCGCACCATAGATCCTGTCCAACACACCTCCTGCAGCGCTACGATTCCGAACCCGCGGTCCTTCAGTATATCGGCGAGTATGCGGGTGCTCCCGATGAAGTTGAGAGATCTGAAGTTCCACGTACCGAGCTTCCAATCGCAAGTCCCTTTTCGTCGCTGTGGTCGTCGCCATTGGTATCGGTTCGCCTTCTTCTCTTGTTGATTTTCCGGTGCTAGTCTTTTTTACGGCTGGCTCGCAGGGCCTGACACCAACCCACTAACCCAGGGAGCTGGGCTTACCTTCCCGGAAGCTACGGGTTCTAATTTTTAGTGTGTTACATCAATCTGACAGTTGAGGACCAATCAAAAATTAAGAGCTGGATATCGGAGTGTCGTCCGCTAACTTGACTACAGAGAAAACAGCAAACATGGTGACGTTGTTTTTGAGACAAGCGATGTTGAAAACAATGCCTGTCACTGCCCTGTGGAAACTTTTACTGTGTTGTTGTGCATTGGTCGTGCCTCTATTGTGCTGCATTAGAATACGTACGTCGCACAGTGTTCGAAATCAATGATTTTACGATCAAAAATAAATAACTTTTTTTAGGTTGGTTTAGCGTGTTCTACAAAGTTTTTCTGCATGTTAAAAGGCGTCTTTTGATAAAATGTAGTAAATGATTAATCCCCCTAGAAATGAGATAAAAAATTTATTTTTTCGAAATATTTTTTTTAGAGGTTTACCGTCTTGGGCAAAGTTGTAGCCCATAATAGGAGAACAAAAATCGTAGAACATGTCAATGTTCCATTTCTCACGGTTTTCGAGATGTGGAGCGTTTTGTGCGAAGTACCCCTAAAACTAGTTTTTTCGATGTAGCTTCAACAGATTAAATCCTACAGTTTTGTGACCTTCTACAAACTTGTTCAGGACGTCGAATTACACATTTCTTCCGAAGATGTCAAGTCATTATATCTTGAAACAAAGAAGTTATAGGTAAATTTATCATATTTTAAGGTGTACTTTCACCTTAAGTAACTATTTCCGGCGCAAAATGGCGCAGATGGCTCAGTCGGTAGTTGAAAGATTAGACTTTTTACTATCACTTGGGGGTGGAAACTCTCGTGGGCTATAGTGGGAAAGGTGGTTTAAATACATGACAAAAACTAATTATTTTGCCTGTAATACAAGAAAAACAAATAAAAATTAATCATTTAGGAGCCCACAGTAATTTTTACTGCATTGCGTTATTTCCAGCAATATTTTACAACATTTTTGAGCATGATTTATTTATTTAATTATTTACTTAAATTAGCGACACTTTACACCAAAGTTGCATTCGTGTCGTTTTTGAGCATTGAGCATTGTTTTTACCAAACAGATTATTTTATTCATGTTTTTGAATTCATATTGTTTACTATCAGATGGTCAGACAATTTCTGATAAAGTTACTTTAAAATTACCTGTTTGAATTTTTTTGGGGCAATATTCAAGTTAAGTAGCGCTAGAAATAGGAAGAAGGAAATATCAAACAGTTCAAGATGTGCATCAAAACACATAGTAGTTTTTTAGTTATTTTTTCATGTATTTATATTTATATTTGTTGTTTGACTTTTCAACTACGGAATCAGTATCGGAAAATATCAGGAGCAGTTTTGATTCGTCCGATAGCAGATTAACAGCTTTTTCGGTAATCCACGAGTTTGACTTACAACTGGGAAGCAATAGAAATATATCAGATATAAATCAATAAAATAAAGGGGGTGCCCAGAAATAACGCGACAGTTTTTGTTTTAATTTCAAACATTACTTTTAATCTCTTGATGTTAACCAATTACATGTTACGTCCCATCGTCTGCATCATGAGCTAATTGAAGTACTTTTCATATTTTTAACAGTACTTTTCACGAAAATCGGGTTGAAAATAAAATGTTATATCAAATTGGTCATTTGATATAAAAGATTAACTTTATTTTCACCAGGAAATCGTCAAAATATGTATTGAAGAATGTAAAATTACAACTACCTTTATAAGAACTGCGAAGGTATTTATCAAAACGCATTTGATATTCTAACCACCGTAGCCATTCAGTTTTATGACTATCGAGTAGGTTGTCATTCATTTGGGCATAGATATATTGTCATTATTTTGAAGAAATTCAATACTTTTATTTAGAACTAGCATTAGTTATAACTCTCGGGAACAATATTTTGTTCTGATGTTTTAATTTTTAGTGATAAATACTCACTGGTTTTTGCAAAAACATTGTAAAATATTGCCGGAAGTATCACAGTGCAGTAAAAAATACTGTGGGCTTCTTAATTATTTTTTTTTATTTATTTTGCTTGTATTACAGGCAAAATAATTAGTTTTTGTCATGTATTTAAACCACCTTTCCCACTATTGCCCACGAAGGTTTCCACCCCCAAGTGATAGTAAAAAGTCTAATCTTTCAACTACCAACTGAGCCATCTGCGCCATTTTGCGCCGGAAGTTACTTAAGGTAAAAGTACACCTTAAAATATGATAAATTTGCCTATAACTTTTTTGTTTTTAGATAGAATGACTTGACATCTTCGGAAGAAATGTGTAATTCGACGTCCTGAACAAGTTTGTAGAAGGTCACGAAACTGTAGGATTTTATCTGTTAAAGCTACACTGAAAAAACTAGTTTTAGGGGTACTTCGCACAAAACGCTGCATATCTTGAAAACCGTAAGAGATGTCCCGCTGGAAATGGCCAAATATAAAAGTGATCCAAAACTATGCATGCGACACATCAAACTGCGGCATTTTCGATAACCTGATGAACAGTTAGCAAGAAAACAATCTCAGACCATATCCGAACCGACAGTGTTCCGGAATCGGTTTCGGATGGCCAAATATAAAAGTGATCTAAAACTATGCAAGCAACACATCAAACTGCAGCATTTTCGATAACTTGATGAACAGTTAGCAAGAAAACAGTCTGAGACCATATCTGAACCGGTAGTGTTTCGGAACCGGTTTCGGATGTCCCGCTGGAAGTGGCCAAATATAAAAGTAAACCAAATCCATGCATGCGACATATCAAAGCGCAACTTTTATGATAATGAAAGGTTGGCATAAAAAAATACTCAGACCATATCTGAACCGGTATTGTTTCGGAACCGGTTCCGGGTGTCCCGACGGAAGTGGCCGTATATAAAAGTGAACAAAACTTATGCATGCGGCACATTAAATCACGACTTTTCCGACAACTTGATGACCGCTAATCAAAGAAGTAGGCTAAGACCACATTAGGGACTGACAGTAGTGCCGAAACTAGTTCCAAGTTTCCCTCCAAAAGCGGCTAAATATAAAATTGAACCTAACCTATGCATGCGAAACAGCAAAGCGCGGCTTTTTCGATGGCTTAATAAACTTTGCAAGGAAATAGGCTCAAACCAAACCCATGCATTGAGGTATCGTGGATTTTAGCTAACATGATGAACAGTTGCAAAAAATAGACGCAAGCCATATCAGTGTATTACGGATCTGATTCCGGGTATCCCGCCAGAAATGGTTAAATTTAAAAGAGAACCAATACATGCGACATATCATTGACTTCTTCAGTATCATGATCAACGGTTAGCCAGCAAATAATCACAGACCATATTTGGAAGAACCGGTAGTGTTCCAGAACTGGTGATGAGACGAGTAACCCGCCGGAAGTGGTAAAATATAGAGGGAAACCAAACCAGAGCAGCGTTTTTGATAATCTGATGAACGCTCAACAAGAAAATAGTTTCGGAATCGGTTGCGAGTGTTCCATTAGAAGTAATTAAATAGAAGTGAACCAAAATCATTCATGCGATACATAAAATCGTGGCTTTTTCAAAAATTTGCCGAACGGTTAGCAAGAAAATAGCCTCAGATCACATTAATATTCGGCTTTTTAGGTAACCCGATGAACAGTTGACAAGAACATAGTCTCAGATCATATTTGAGATAACCCCGCCGGAAGTGGTCAAACGTTAAATTGAACAAAACCCATGCAATCTGCACATCAAATATCGGAATAATAAAAGTGAACAAACTAAACGTCAAAGCAATAAACGTTGGGTAAGATTATAAGTGAAGAAATGGTGAAAGTCTTCATACATGCAAGAGAACAAAATCGTGACCAAAGCGATCTTATCAAATCACACCATTTCAGATTCCTGCGGTGTAAATATATAGTAGGATGGATCAACGTTTTATGGAAAAATTATAATTTGATCGTATCAACACTCAATAAAGTTTTTTCAATCTTCAGTCTCCTTTTGCTTCTAAGATTACAGCTCACAATTTGGGTGCGGCTGGTTGAGCCCTCGCTCTTCTGATAGCGATTGAAGTTTGAATGGAAAATTTCCATGTTCTGCATTTTTTCCGTAAGGAGGTCAAATTTTACATGGATCGTGTTACCAATGATAATACATAAAATATAGCCTAGAGTGTGCTAAAAAAAACTTTGTCGAAGATTACAAAGTGATCTGTGATTGTAAATAAAGTTAACCTTCTTCATGCATTAGCTGATGCTCACGCCGCTGCCGTAGTGAATAGAATGGGGTCATAATGATCCCAATGCATTTCGCAACTCTGTTTTTCTGTTGAACTTAACATCGAAATATGTACCACCAATAAGTTTCCCAAATCGATGGTAACTTTGTTAAAATTGTTGCTTTTCTATACAAAGGACTCAGGAACATTTTTGCTAATGTCGACGGAAAGATCATAAGTATTTATTCGACGAGAAAGGCACTATCACCACTAGGTGGATTAATCTGGGTTTTTTTTTATGAAATAACGAAGTAATATTTTCAAAATCGGGTTTCGTACACATGTAGAGTATGGATCAAAGTATCTTCTGATTTTTTGTTTGAGATGAATTTTTTTTCCATTTTTACAGCATTCTTTTTTTTTGAAATTTTGTTCAAAAATACTTTTTGCAAAAACGAAAAACATTTTCCATCACAACAAAAATTTAGAAGATACCTTGATCCATACTCTACATGTTTACGAAAACCAATTTTGAAAATATTGCTTCGTTATTTAATAAAAATCAAAAACCAAAAAGTGAGGAAGTGCTTCCAGTTTCGCCTTAAAGTGTTTTTTTTTCGAAAATCATACTTTTCACCGAATTGATAGCACGGGAGATCTCAAGAAAGCGTCTGGAGGCTACAAGTGTGGGCTGTCAACTGCGTGTAAAGGCCTTATGATCATAATCAAGCATAATCAATGGGTTATTGTAACATTACTGATACGTTGTAACATCCTGGAAGTCCATGCAGCAGTTTCTCGGCACCTTTTTGAATTATTTATTTGAATGGGAAATTTTGTGGGCACGCGAGCCAAAAGTTGAAGTCTCTTAGGCAAGGGAGTAAACTGCTCTCGAAGGCAGAATACGACCTCAAAATAAGCATCATTTCAGGTTTATGACCACATGACCCCTCTTTCCCCTACTTTCACATGCGTAAAAGGAAATTTGCATATAGGGTTTTTTACCCTATTCCCGGCACAACATGTAAACAAAATTATGTATTACCTAAATTCACAACGAAACGACTGTTTTCATCCACTTCTTCCGTCTGAATCAGATACTTTGTTGAGTGAACTTGTTGTTAACAGTGATTGTTGTGAAGATTTTCTGCCGGAAAGTTGATTTTGAACGAGTTTACTGCACCTAGTCCTGCACCAATTCTCGGCACCAGTGCCGAACTTCCAGCAAAATCAAATGGGAAATCACTTCGGCACCCATCTTTATGCTGCCGAAGTGCACCCGTCTGCGAGTAATATTGTGCATTGCGCAGTTAAAAGTGCGACGAGGAAGTGCGGAATCTCAAATAAAAGTGCAATTTGGTGTCAGATCGTTTCGGTGTCTTCAGCGCACTTATTCATTAGCTCATGATGACACCGGAACGATTTGATGCAATATCGCACTTTTATTTAAGATTCCGCAATCTGTCGCAGTCCAGTTAGCAATGCAGTAAACTATATTTGTTTTGAGCACTTGTGCGGCTTTAGAGTGAAAGTGTAGCTCATTGACTGTGGATCCCGTTGCGAAAACTTTGCGGGAGATGATTATTTTGGGAAGGGTGTTTGGAAAATATGCGGCAAGTGATATTTTGATTTGATTTGCTGTGAGCTGCCGGAAATGGACGCGGCTGCCCAAGTTGTTCGAAACCCTAATTGCCACGCTCCCGTGTTTTTTTTTCTCTGTTCGGGACATAACCACTACGACCAATATTTGATCTATTGTGGTATACCCCGTGTCCTTTGTATAGTGCATGTCATATCACTTTATCACCATTGAGAAGTCATAAATTATTCGGTTTAGTTACAGTAGTCATTTTCAACTACATAGTTCGCAAGGAAGGATTCTGATAGAAAGGTTCCGCTTTTAACACGCTACATGTTTTTCTTGTGTCGTTTTCGTTTTTGTGACGGTGCTACACCGCTTCGTGCTGCATTTTTCACTGCAAAAACGAATATTTTCGGTGCAGTTGTTTTGGTGTGCGTGAATAAAAAGCAAAATGTTTACATCTTTGCAAACGTTGATTGGTGGACACGGAGTACACCCGTTACACTCTCGAATTTTTGAGTGCTGCACTATCTTGAGCGGTGCAGAAAAAGTGCTACACCGGTGTAGCATGAATATCGAAAATGACATTAGTCTTATACTATTTATGCATTTGAAGCATATTGACATTTTAAAACGTTCACAATGAAGAAGTAATGGGCGAGAAAAAAATAATCATATCTGCTGCACTGGCATGAAGGAAATTTGAACATCCTTAGAATCACTTGAAGTGCAAATTTTTTTTTTTCGGTGATACCAATCCGTGTGATCAAATTATGAAATTCAAATAACTCAACGTACATATGTACAGATGGGTAAATTATTGGTTAAATTGGGAAAAAATCCACAGCTCAGGTGAGATTTGAACTCACGACCCTTATTCGCTAGACAAGTGCCTTACCAACTAAGCTACCGAGCCAATTAATGACCCGCCAACTTAGTTGTCATAAGGTTCAATTCTAATCTCATCGATCTATATCATCTTCCCCTAAACCGCAAATATAACCATCTCTGTTGTACATATGTACGAAGAGCGAAAGCGATTTGTTCATTGTTTGAAACTGTTTGCCTTGTACACTTTTATTTCAGTTGCAATTCTTGGTGCACTAAGGATGCTTAACCTTTTTTTACTGTGAGGTTCTTTGGATGTATTCAGGAATCCAATACTGTTCTTATTTGAACCACCTAGGGCCGATTTTTTCACCTCGGCATATAGCGTAAGCCAGGCTACCCATACAGCTGAACCTGGTTTAAGGCCTAAGCCAGGGTGAAGAAATCGCCCAAAAGATTTATGATGTTTAAGAAAGTGGTTGGAACGCTCACAATGAAGAAAACATAGTCTTAAACCAAAATAGTGTAGGTACAAATTATTTGAGTTAACGTACCTATATATAGTTTGTTATGTACCCACAAATAGACGGGTAGATGAGATAGGAAGAAATGTATACCTAAACGATGTATAAAATGTGCAGCTTTCTGAATGATCATCATCATACGTGTTTCTGGAAGTGTGGAATAGTGGAAATAGTGCAGCCATAGTAGCAGTTCCAGTGTATTTCTGTGATGGGTCACCAAATCCCAAAGGATATAACTGCTGCAGTTACAATTTGTTTCGGTGAAGATACGTTGTTCTACAAAAACACCAGATTAAAACTGAGCAGAGTGGAGTGTAGGCACAAGTGATTCAATGTTCATGTTGCTGCCTGATTCGAAACGATTCATTCAGGGACCTTTATTAGGTACCAATAGCCGGGTAGATAATATCATATTATGGTAACTTTCAAATTGCCTACCCAAAAGATGTATAAAATGCACAGAATTCATACTGGCTATCATCATTTGTGTTTAAGATGTGAATCTTGAAGTTGTTCTTGTGAAGTCATAGTCCAATATCAACAGTGTTTGTGTTATAAGTGATCGTGAAGCCTAAAACTGATACAGCTGTCTAACAAATTAGTGATTCAACGAAAAATGATGGAGATACACCACGCCTGAAGTTCCAGAAATTTCCAAATTTGGGGTATGATCAGTTGAAGTAACTCCGGAGATTCAGTGCATAATGAATCAAACATTTAAGGTAAGAATTGTTTTTTTTTACGAAGAAAAAGTTATAACTTCTACAAAATTGTAAGTGATTGGTTTAACATGACTTTTCTTTTCTGTTCTTTGCAGGTTCACAAAAATCAATTTCCGAATGTATGTCTGTACTGAATTCCGACCGGCAAAGCTATGCCAAATTTCCGACGAGACCGGAGGTGAGAGTTTTCCAAGATGGCGTCCTTCAGCCACATGTGGAGGTTATGTTTGCTGAATCATCAAAAAATTGCAATGGCGTATGGGCATGCGCTCGGCCATGCTCTGTGAGAAAAAAGTTCCTAACCTCAAACACGCCAACCGGCGTGAAGCAGCGGATTCATATGAATTCCATTACATTTATTCTTTTCTCAACGCAAGATTACCACCATCGTAAGTTCTTTTTAAGTTCTATTTCTATTATTTTTGCGAAGGCTTGATGCCACCACTGGAGTTTCTCTATATATTTCTATTTACAATTCGTATCAGACAGAATATCAACCACTATAATTTCTCTATATATTTCTATTTACAATTCGTATACGACAAGTTAAAATCACTGGAGTTTCTCTATATATTTCTATTTACAATTCGTATACGGAAGTCAAGAACCAACACTGTTATTTCTTTTCAAGTTCTATTTCTATTATTTCTACGAACCAAGATGAAACATCAAAGCCACAGTAATTTCTCAATATTTTCTATTTCCTATTCGTATCAGAAAAAAAATCAACCACTTGAATTTCTCAATATTTTCTATTTCCTATTCGTATGAGAACGAGATCCAACCACTCGAATTTCTCAATATTTTCTATTTCCTATTCGTATGAGAATCAACCAACCACTCGAATTTCTCAATATTTTCTATTTCCTATTCGTATAAGAACGAGATCTAACCACTTGAGTTTCTCAATATTTTCTATTTCCTATTCGTATAAGAACGAGATCCAACCACTTGAGTTTCTCAATATTTTCTATTTCCTATTCGTATGAGAATTTTAAAGATACACCAACTAGACTGTAATTTCTTTCAAATTCTATTTCAATTTTTTTTGAACAGATAAAGAGCCAACCTATCTGTAATTTCTTTCAAATTCTATTTCAATTTTTTTTCAAAACAGATTAAGATCCAACCTTTCTGTGATTTCTTTCAAATTCTATTTCAATTTTTTTTACAAACAGTGAAAGATCCAACCTTTCTGTGATTTCTTTCAAATTCTATTTCAATTTTTTTTACAAACAGTGAAAGATCCATCCTTTCTGTGATTTCTTTCAAATTCTATTTCAATTTTTTTTGCGGAAATGTTTATGTCTAATACTGCAAATCGAGGGTTTTGCATGTATACAAATAAAAAAAAACACAATGTTGTTCACTCTTTGACAGTCACACGCAAGTTAAAAAAAAAGGTTTTTCTAGCAAAATGAGACATACGACTTACAATTTGCAAATTGATTGCAATTATCAGTTCTGCTTAGCAGTCGTCATCATATGACCAAAGGTCGCATGAGTGCGGAAAGTTGTAGAAAAGTTTTTAGAAGAAGTCGTCATCATATGACCAAAGGTCGCATGAGTGCGTAAAATTAAATAAAAAGTTTCTTATAGAAGTCGTCATCATATGACCAAAGGTCGCATGAGTGCGTAAAATTAAAAAAAAAGTTTCTCATAGAAGTCGTCATCATATGACCAAAGGTCGCATGAGTGCCAAATAATACAAAAAGTAACTCCTAGAAGTCGTCATCATATGACCAAAGGTCGCATGAGTGCGAAAATTTAAAATACCTTCACTGTGGTTTCTTTTTAAGTTCTATTTCTATTATTTTTACAAAAAAGCAAAGTTTTTCCAAAAAGTCGTCATCATATGACCAAAGGTCGCATGAGTGCGAAAACAACAAGAACCACCACTGTTATTTCTTTTTAAGTTCTATTTCTATTATTTTTACGGATTTGAAGTGTCTACATCCAAAAGTCGTCATCATATGACCAAAGGTCGCATGAGTACGAAAATGAAATATACCAACACTGTTATTTCTTTTTAAGTTCTATTTCTATTATTTTTGAATCCAACAAAAGCTTTCTGACCGTGATATTATCACTACGGAATATTATTTTTGAGTTTAATGAAGTCTTTTCATTGCGTGATATTATCACTACGGAATATTATTTTTGAAATTAACAAAGTCTTTCAGACCGTGATATTATCACTACGGAATATTATTTTTGAGATTAACGAAGTCTTTTCTTTGCGTGATATTATCACTACGGAATATTATTTTTGAAAAATGCTCTACTCTTTAGAAGTCGTCATCATATGACCAAAGGTCGCATGAGTGCCAAAACAAGAATCACCACTGTTGTTTCTTTTTAAGTTCTATTTCTATTATTTTTACGGATTTGAAGTGTCTACATCCAAAAGTCGTCATCATATGACCAAAGGTCGCATGAGTACGAAAATGAAATATACCAACACTGTTATTTCTTTTTAAGTTCTATTTCTATTATTTTTGAATCCAACAAAAGCTTTCTGACCGTGATATTATCACTACGGAATATTATTTTTGAGTTTAATGAAGTCTTTTCATTGCGTGATATTATCACTACGGAATATTATTTTTGAAATTAACAAAGTCTTTCAGACCGTGATATTATCACTACGGAATATTATTTTTGAGATTAACGAAGTCTTTTCTTTGCGTGATATTATCACTACGGAATATTATTTTTGAAAAATGCTCTACTCTTTAGAAGTCGTCATCATATGACCAAAGGTCGCATGAGTGCCAAAACAAGAATCACCACTGTTGTTTCTTTTTAAGTTCTATTTCTATTATTTTTACGGATAGCAAGAGTCTACATCCAAAAGTCGTCATCATATGACCAAAGGTCGCATGAGTGCGAAAACAATGATAGAAACTACCATGCCACTGAAATTTCTTTCAAATTCTATTCCATTTTTTTACCATTGAGAGTACATAAACAAAGCTTCTCGGATCGTGATATTATTACTACGGAATATTATTTTTGCCTGTAAAGATACCATTATTTCTGTAATTTCACAATATTACAATATGCATTACAAATTTGCGAATTCGAACAAAAAGTCTAATCGAACCGTGATATTATCACTACGGAATATTATTTTTGCGGTTATATTTGAAGTCTGTTGAATGTCTGAGATACCACACTGTAATTTCTTTCAAATTCTATTTCAATTTTTTTACAAGGAGAACTAATGAACAGAGTTTCCCGAACCGTGATATTATCACTACGGAATATTATTTTTGTTTAAAAAGATACCAACGTTTCTGTAATTTCACAATATTACAATATGCATTACAAATTTGAGTCTTTGACTTATTAAAAGTCTTAATGAAGATACGATAGAAAGAAAAATATGGCTTTGAATTGCGAATATATTTCATCTTGTAAACAAAAGAGTCTTGTCGAACCGTGATATTATCACTACGGAATATTATTTTTGCGATAATATTCTAAGTCTACTAAAATGTCTTAGATACCACACTGTAGTTTCTTTCAAATTCTATTTCAATTTTTTTTTGAAAACTTTTGTAACTGAAAACAAAGCAAGAAAAATAATTGTATTTAGATTATAAGCTAGGTTTACGGAATGAATAAAAAATAAAGTTAACTTAAACAATTCCCCGCTATTTGATTGACAAACAAATATCACAATCCCTGACAAGGCTTTAATAAATCGGCGTTTATTGGATGTCCACTTTGCGTCTAGCTGCTGGGGAAGAATATGGTAAGTAAGACACGCGGCAGCGGTTTTTGTTGTTTATTATAGATGGAAAGGGGGAAAATGCGTAGTTTGTCTTTTGTACAATAATTTTTAGTGTGTTGCATCAATCTGACAGTTGAGGACCAATCAAAAATTAAGAGCTGGATATCGGAGTGTCGTCCGCTAACTTGACTACAGAGAAAACAGCAAACATGGTGACGTTGTTTTTGAGACAAGCGATGTTGAAAACAATGCCTGTCACTGCCCTGTGGAAACTTTTACTGTGTTGTTGTGCATTGGTCGTGCCTCTATTGTGCTGCATTAGAATACAGGGGGTGGCCAAAATGATTGGGATAGGCAACTTTTTTTGTCACACAAAAAAAAATCAACATGATGTAACTTTTCATAGAGTGCATAAAAAAATCTCAAATTTTGACTGTTTGTCAACCTATTATATGTGCATCATTGCACAGTGGGAAAAATAGGTATAAAACGCGAATAAATTCAATATCTCTGCTCGAAGTGGATGGATTCGAATGAATTTTTGACACAAACTGCAAAAATCTCTAGTTTCAGATAAAAAGGGTGTCATTTGTCGCACGATGCTGGAAATCAGTGTATTGAGCTCGTTTTACCCCGCGCTCTCTTTTCCACACCTTTTTGAGAAAATCCTCATCTATTCCCGACCAGCGTGCAAAATAAATGACTTATTTAACTCGTTTTTGTGTAGAAACTTCCAATGTATCGGAAATTTGACATAAGATTGCTCCTTCTCTTGTCGATTGCATTCCACTCCGAGCGGAGATGCATGTGAAAATTTAAAGAAATAGGGGATATCGGGGTTATTTGAAGATATTTCAATTTTTAAGGCCGTGCGGTGACTTAAACCAGCTCCATTCGATACTACAGAAGTTTTAACTTAAACACGAATCAAATAAATGATTTATTTTGCACTTCAGGATTTTTCCAAAAATGTGAAAAAGAGAGAGAGTGGCGTAAAACGGACCTGATACACTGATTTCCAGCATCGTGCGGCGAATGACCCCCTCCTTATCCGAAACTGTAGAGTTTTTTGTAGTTTGTGTCAAAATTTCATTCAAATCCATGCACTCCGAGCAGAGATATTGTATTTATTCGCGTTTTATACCTATTTTTTTCCCCATTGTGCATTGGTACAAATTTGGGATCGATTGATTAATTTTTCGCGGAGTAAGAATCGTTCGCATAAAACACTATTATTTTGACAACTAATTTTTGAACAATCATATCTCGGAAACCAGTGAATCGAATTGAATGAATTTTTTACCGTTTATCAACAATATATTATTACTTAATACGACGCTATAAAATGAAATATTTTCTCACGGCGAATTAAGTTATACCGGGTTTAAATTTTTACCCACATAGAGGAAAATAAGTCAAATTTACAATACCACACAAAAATTATTAAATGTGTTCTTTCTTCAATCTAAATAGGCTCTAATACATCTGATTAGAGATAACTTGAGAACAGAAGTGGAAAATCTTTGGATGTCAAAACTAAAATTTATTAACATTGATGTAAAAAAATCACATTTTTTGAGAAAAATCCAAAAAGTGTCGATCCATGATAGCTTTTTTCTACGTATGAAAAGTACCTATTAGACTGGGTCAACAAAGTCGATTTTTCGGAACAAAGCTTTTTCGATTCCTTTTAGCGCCCAAAGCAACTGTGCAAAATTTGGGAGCGATTGGTTGCTTCCCCGTATTCCGCATTGCGATTGAAATTTGTATGGAATTTAGTATGGGAAAACGTGCTTTTTTGCATTTTTCTCATAAAATGAAATTTTTCGTCTGAAACGATCTCACTAATGACGACTCACTTGAAGTGCAAATTTTCGGTAATACCAATCCGTGTGGTCAAATTATGAAATTCAAATAACTCAGCGTACATATGTACAGATGGGTAAATTATTGGTTAAATTGGGAAAAAATCCACAGCTCAGGTGAGGGTCGTGAGTTCAAATCTCACCTGAGCTGTGGATTTTTTCCCAATTTAACCAATAATTTACCCATCTGTACATATGTACGTTGAGTTATTTGAATTTCATAACTAATGACGTTGAAGTATAGCCTAGGATATGCCGAAAAACTTTGCCGAAAACCGCAAAGTGATCCGACACTTGTTAAAAAAGTTTTAACGTACAGATTGCCCGGTGGTACTTAACATTTAACAAGTAAAGGAATAACATCAATAATAAAATTTCAATTTTTGGCCCAAGTTACCAGCCGAATAACTTTTTTCACAAGCGTCGGATCACTTTGCGGTGTTCGGCAAAGTTTTTCGGCATATCCTAGGCTATACTTTAACTTTATTAATTACATGGTATTAGACAAAAGAATTCAACTTATGAGTAAAATGCAAAAAAGAACGTTTTTCCATACAAATTTCAATCGCAATGCGGAATACGGGGGCGCAACCAATCGCTCCCAAATTTTGCACAGTTGTTTTGAACGCTAATATAGATTGAAAAAGCTTTGTTCCGGGTTGATACGATCAAATTTAAAGTTTCTCCATACAACGTTGACCCACTCTAGTAACTATGTTTTAATAGTTTGTGAAGCATATACATATTGTTAGTGTACGTTCCAAATTGCGTTCAATTCGGTTCACTGGTTTCCGAGACATGACAGCTCAAAAATGAGTTGTCTAAAAAATAGTGTTTTACCCGAACGGTTCTAACTTTCCGAAACATTAATCAATCGAGCCCAAATTTGTACCAATGATGTTCATATAGTAGGTTGACAAACAGTAAAAATTTGAGATTTTTTAATGCACTCTATGGAAAGTTATAGCAAGTTGAACTTTCTTGTAAGAGAAAAAAAAAGTTGCCTATCCCAAACATTTTGGCCACCCCCTGTACGTACGTCGTACATATTGCCAAAGAAAAAGTCTTTCTAAGCACCAAAGATGTAAAATTCAAAACAAGAACATGTGTTGCGTCGCGGGTGGTAATATAAGACTGTAATATTGTCACGCTTAGCTTTTATTAGAGTCCAGCGGCGATTGTTCGCCCGCAAGACATACAATCGCAATGACACTCGCAAGGCAAAACAAGTGAAAATATGTTCCCGCCTAAAACAAATGCGTGTGGGTTTTGCGAAGTGACAGATGTTTTTGTATGTATTTGTGATGGGTGGTAACAGTTGCTCAGTGAAATAAGTGTGCTTGCTGTCAAATCCCATATAATGGAATAAAATACTTGCAGAAGCTGGTGACGCTGTTATGATTAGTAACTGTTGCGCTTAGGTCATCCAAGAATTTCCGCAAGTATAGGCCTGAAGGTCTACTAGCGTATTTAATCCATTGTTGTTACATTACTGATACGGTGTAAAATCATATAGATTTATGGAAGATGGAGATGTAATTTACAAAGATATTCTATGTCATCCAAGAACTTCCGCGTGTAAAGGCCTTTTTAAATTTCTTTATTTGGCAGGCCCAGACGCCCAAAAGGCTTATAGGACTTTTAACCTATATATTTTTAACAGACATGTCAATAAAATCACAGTTACTTTGTCACTCCTAAGTATCATATAATTTCTTTTTGTCCTTGGCGCGCTTCGTTGACAGCCGTCGTTTGTTCGTTCCGTCGTTGGTCTCATATGGTGAAGATGAGCTGTCGTTCCGGTCGTCGTCGTCTCCAGATGTGCTGTGTTGCTCTGCTTTTTTTTCTAAACCATAGGGGAATAATCTGCCAACAGACACCCTAATATCAAGGATAGGGTAGTGTGGAGCTGAGACCGTCTTCTACTATAATAGTAAAAGCCAGGAATACTCTCTCCTCGTACCCACTAAACACATTCCTATGGTCGCCAAACCCTACGTCTCTCCGGAACCACCAAGAAGGTATTGTTTCAGAGAGGGGCTAGTGCACATCGCACCCTCAAGGTTAGCTGCGTAGCCTAGCAGCAACGAACATCGATGACTCGCTCTGAAGAGTCCATCACGGTAACATGCTGGCGCTTAGCCAGTTTCCCGGGTTGTCCTCACCACTCACTTTGTCCTCGAAAGGCGGGCAGGGTCAACCCCGCCCGCGCCCAAATGCTTTGCAGACATCAAGAACTGATGCCCACGTGCAACCCGATCTGACCTTCTGAAGGCAAGGGTATCACTACCCTTCATGCCCTATCAGATGCACCCGAAAGTTGCGGACAGCGAGACAGCAAGGTCTCGCGCCTACCCCGACCCTTGCCGGGGACCCCTTTCCAACTGCGGGCTCGGATCCAACCCAGTAGACCGACGCCACGACAGCACCGCTACTGGGACTTCCTCTCCGCGGCCACTTCATCGCTGTAAGGGTCGATCTCGACCGCAGGGCACCGGTTGTTGTGTTGCTCTACTTGGTTGGCTTGATTTGTAACCACTATTTCAATGAATGTTTCACCTACTTCAGGGGAGGATGGAGTCGGTTGACTACTGCTCATCGGTGGGAAATCGGCATCGAAAAAAAAAAAAAAATATTCGCTTGATTGAGATGTTGCTGCTGCTGCTGATGCTGTTGTTGCTCTTGTTTCAGGAGGTGATGCGGTTTCTTCCAAGCATCTCTGTTTGGGGTGTACCGGCCTGGAGCACCGCCTGCAGATTCTAATTTGGTTCACGTGCTCCACAAAGCAAATCTCGTCGGCTATCGTAAGATATGAAGGGATCGGGTGTTTGATCCTCATCAATTGCACTCGAATTCCGTTTGGTATGCCGACAAAGTAATTTTTCCAACATTCCGTTTGTATGGAAACATCCTCGTACTTCATCATGAAATTAGCGACCGAGGTATGGGGCACAGAAGGGAGCACAGAAGGGGGCAGGTCATGCACGCGAACAGTCACTGCCTCGCTGTCCACATGCACGAGGATTTTAAACTGTTTGTCTTTTAAAACTAAAGACCGCTTGATATTGTGCGCTTTTTCATAGCCCAGCGCCGTATCGTGATTCACCATTTCAATATAAACACAGTTACGCGTGTATTGTAACTGGATACTTTTTACATCCGCAAGATTTAACTGTAGCTCATTTTCTAAAAACTGTTCTACTTTTCGAATGTCGGGACGCCCGAGACCCGAGAATAACACTAAAATCAACTATTAAGGCGAAACTGGAAACATTTCCTCATTTTTTTATTGGTTTTTGATTTTTTATTAAATAACGAAGCAATATTTTCAAAATCGGTTTTCGTACACATGTAGAGTATGGATCAAAGTATCTTCTGATTTTTTTTTTTTGAGGTGAAATTTTTTTTCCATTTTTACAGCATCTTTTTTGTGAAATTTTGTTCAAAAATGGTTTTTGCATAAACGAAAAAACATTATCCATCACAACAAAAATTCAGAAGATACCTTGATCCATACTCTACATGTGTACGAAAACCAATATTGAAAATATTGCTACGTATTTAATAAAAAATCAAAAACCAAAAAGTGAAGCAATGCTTCCAGTTTCGCCTTAAAATGTTTTTTTTTTCGAAAACCATACTTTTCACCGAATTGATAGCACGGGAGATCTCAAGAAAGCGTCTGGAGGCTACAAGTGTAGGCAGTCAACTACGTGTAAAGGCCTTATGATCATAATCAAGCATAATCAATGGATTATTGTAACATTACTGATACGTTGTAACATCCTTGAAGTCCATGCAGCAGTTTTTCGGCACCTTAAAAGTAACACTTTTTTGAATTATTTATTTGAATGGGAAATTTTGCGGGCACGCGAGCCATAAGTTGAAGTCTCTTAGTAAACTGCGCTCCAAGGCAGAATACGACCTTAAAATAAGCATAATTTCAGGTTTATGACCACATATGTTTAGCCGGGGCGTTATGCCCCTCTTTCCCCTACTTTCACATGCGTAAAAGGAAATTTGCATATAGGGTTTTTTACCCTATTCCCGGCACAACATGTAAACACAATTATGTTCTATATTCACCTAAATTCACAACGAAACGACTGTTTTCATCCACTTCTTCCGTCTGAATCAGATACCTTGTTGAGTGAACTTGTTGTTAACAGTGATTGTTGTGAAGATTTTCTGCCGGAAAGTTGATTTTGAACGAGTTTACTGCGAACGAGTAGTCCAGCACCAATTCTCGGCACCAGTGCCGAACTTCCAGCAAAATCAAATGGGAAATCACTTCGGCACCCATCTTTGTGCTGCCGAAGTGCACCCGTCTGCGAGTAATATTGCTCATTGTGCAGTTAAAAGTGCGACGAGGAAGTGCGGAATCTTAAATAAAAGTGCGATTTGGTGTCAGATCCAGGCACGGGAAAATTCATTCACTCACATTCATCTTGCCAACTGCGCTCTTTGTTTTGATTGCTTTGTATCGTTCGCTCACGGTTGGATCAAACCGTTCCAATGAACTCCACCGAGTCTCAATACAAATGAACTGCAGAAAGAAAGATTGCATAAAGAGAATGGCACCGAAGCAATTGAATCATGTCGATCGTGGTTCTTCGGTTGGGCCGTGATTCAATGAATCTTTACGCGAACGTTCACACACGAATCAAATTTTAGATTCAGTGTGAATGAAAGATTGCATTCGCGTGATTGTTATGAGAATGTTATTTTGCGGGTTTAGTGCGTTTTCTTAATTTATTGCTAGATGGGAATGTAAAGCATGTCTATTCGTGTTATATTTCCTTGGTCGTGCGAGGGCAAAGGGGGAAAATGCGTTGACCTTGGCGGTGACATTGTGCAGATGGTGCGGCGCGAAAACGGTTGGTTCGGTAAAATATATCTACTATTGTACCATGTATCATGATGAGATGTGCTAGCTTTCTATCAGAAAATATTTCTACATACTTCTACCGTACTTGAATGCATGCATGTCTACCGCGCCGCCGGGACATTGATGAGGATCAAACTCGCCGATTTGTGCCTGATATGCCTGAACGATATATATTTGACCACTTTTGACAAATGCATTGCGGCTTTTTCTTTGATTTGTTTTTTGAGAGTGACAAATATTTTTGTTTGCCCTGTATTCCTTGGCCAAAATGTAACTGTCAAAATTATTGAAATAGTGAAATCTTTGGTTCACATTAAAAACATATATAAACCAGAGTAATAATTCTCCTGATCTATTAAAACACGGTACAATATAGCGGTAGTATTTTATTTCTTTTGTCAAGTATGTAAACATGATAATTTATTGCCCTTTTCCGGTTATATATTGTTTTTCTAAATCAGAAATTAGCCCATCTTTGCTATAAGCCCAAATAAATAATGTACGTTTGGCGATGTTATCCACATGCACTAGTAAAATTGCCTGATTTCAAATTACGTGGAAATCTATAGACCCTTTCATATTTACCATCGATACTAGTTAATTTCCTAATTAGTTAAAACACGCAATTGCTTAATACCCCCAACAAACGGGATAGATGAAACTAGCACCATCAGCAGCAGTAAGACGAACGAAAGAATCGCCGCGATTGAAGGAATGCATTCCAGGGGTGGTAGATCCTACCCTCTACGCCCACCCAAACATGCCCACCTGCGCGCCATCTGCTGTTGGTTCTAATTTGTAAACTTCTTTTGTTTAGTTGTTTATAAACATCAACAATAGTAAAAACATCAGCGTTTTTCTCTTCCTTTCGGTGCTGATGCTCAGTTTTTTAGGTAATTATCGAAATTTCTTGAGTTGTAGCGTTAAATTATCCTCATATTAAAGCACCAGAACCGCTCTGGGAGTTTTCAATTTTCAAGCGATTTCCGCACTCCAAACAAAACGAAAACAAAAACAAGCGAGAGTAGAGGCAAATATTTCATAATGGCGAAAACAAAACACCGATTTTTTTGGGAATAAAATATTTCAATATAATCTAAATAAAATGTGTGGGATTATGCTTGAATCACATGCTGACTTGCTTTTAGCATGATAAAACGGTGTTCAAATCAATTTTGCGAACGAAAATAGATATTTTCTTGGTTGGCCGTTACGTCCTTCTTATGGTACTAAAATTGAATAGAGGGTAGGCGCAATTTGTTCCCAGTTGACAGCCAGCTTACTCCCCTGATGCATTCACGTGTGATCCTTTCAAGACATTCGCCTTGCGATTGCAGTCCCGTACCGAATGAGTCAACGGGTGAACGCGAACAACGATGAACGCTGCCATAATTTTCGTGTATTTGCTTTTTCCCCTTCATTCGCCTGAGTGCGTAACATACTATATACCGTCTACCCCCGTTGGTTTGAACGACACCTCATGCAAACCAACGGGGTTCATTTTTAATTTGAACTTATAGTAACCCTGTGGGCATCGACAAACACACTGATAGGAACGCTTTTTACTGTTTTGTTTTGATTCTGCGTTCCGTTTCACCCCGTTGCATGAGCCGAATGACGTTTGAACCATTTTTAGTTTGAACAATGTGCAGATTAGAGGGGGTCAAATTAAAAAGTGTTCAGATTAGATGCGGTCAAACCAACGGGGGTAGACGGTACAGGATTGCTGGGATTGTGTTTCGTTCCGCGAGAATGTTTGTGAGAGAGCTCGAAATGAATGAATCGTGAACGATTATTTCCATGACTCAGATCGTTTCGGTGTCTTCAGCGCACTAATTCATTAGCTCATGATGAATAAGTGCGGTGAAGACACCGGAACGATTTGATGCAATATCGCACTTTTATTTATGATTCCGCAATCTGTCGCAGTCCAGTTAGCAATGCAGTAAACTATATTTGTTTTGAGCACTTGTGCGGCTTTAGAGTGAAAGTCTAGCTCATTGACTGTGGATCCCGTTGCAAAAGGTTTGCGGGAGACGATTATTTCGTCCCCTTAATGCTAGAACTAGGTAACTCAAAAATCAAGGTTTCGAGAAAAACGAGTTTGAAAATTTCACATTTTTTCATGCAGTTGTTCCAAAGGTATGGAACCTTAAAATAATATTCTTTTAGCTTTGAATGCTTGTTAAGCTTCTACTCTTTCTGTTGCAAGAGAATGTTTTGAACTATTTTGGTTTAAACTTTTGATAAAAACAATAAAGGGTTTAAAAATAGTCGAGTTACCTAGTTATAGCACTCACAATCCAATATAAATAATGAAGTAGATGTTCTGAGATACCTAGTTTTTACCACTATGGGGCTGTCCATAAACCACGTGGTCATGAGGGGGGGGGGGGGGGGTTCGGCCAATGACCATTTTGTATGGACAAATAAAAAAAATTGTATGGACAAATGACCACACGGGGGGGTTTAAAAATTCCCAAAAAAAATGACCACGTGGTTTATGGACAGCCCCTATTCATGTCATTCTTTTTGGATTTCTTGTTGCAGTTTAAAAAGGTTTTACATATTGAAATTAACGTGCAATCACTGAATTTGTTAGAATACTTTCTATATCTCCACAAGATACCCTAAAATTTTAATGGAATAGCCTTCTATGAATAATCACAACATTAGCCAAATCAATACAAGTAAAATATTTTAAATATTCGAGCTTAAAATGAAAAACATCTCACGAATTTTAAATCTATTATCAAAAGAATGCCAAGTTACATTTCCACCACCAAGCCTGCTAACCTGTGCGGTTAGAAATAGATAGGATTTTCCTAGTTACCTAGCTATAGCACACAGTTCTTATATACTACACCGAGATACCTAGTTTTGAAAATGGCGAATATTTTCGTCGTTTATAATCGTAATTCATTGGTCTTCGACTATATAATAGAGCTCGAAAAGCTCGATATAATAGCATAGTCAACTAAAAAACGTCAAATTTCGAGTAACCTAGTTCTAGCATTAAGGGGACGATTTAGGGAAGGGTGTTTGGAAAATATGAGGCAAGTGATATTTTGATTTATTTTGCTGTGAGGTGCTGGAAATTGACGCGTCTGCCCAAGTTGTTCGAAACCCTAATTGCCATTGTGGTATACCTCGTGTCCTTTGTATAGTTCATGTCATATCACTTTATCACCATGGAGAAGTTATAAAGTATTCGGCTTAGTTACAGCAGTCATTTTCAACTAGTTCGCAAGGAAGGATTCTGATAGACAGGTTCCGCTTTTAACACGCTACATGTTTTTCTTGTGTCGTTTTCGTTTTTGTGACGGTGCTACACCGCTTCGTACTGCACATTTCGCTGCAAAAACGAACATTTTCGGTGCAGTTGCTTTGGTGTGCGTGAATAAAAAGTAAAATATTTACATCTTTGCAAACATTGATTGGTGGACACGGAGTACACCCGTTACACTCTCGAATTTTTGAGTGCTGCACTATCTTGAGCGGTGCAGAAAAAGTGCTACACCGGTGCAGCATGAATATCGAAAATGACATTAGTTTTTTACTATTTTAACATTTGAAGCATATTGACATTTTGAAACGTTCACAATGAAGAAGTAATGGGCGAGAAAAAAAATCATATCTGCTGCACTGGCATGAAGGAAATTTGAACATCCTTAGAATATTTTTTGTTCAATTGTCTGAAATTTTCAGATTTGAACAAAATATTAGTAAAATACTGTTGAAAATCGGTTGAGCCATCGCTGAAATATATTCGAAATTTTGTAACACTTTTATTTCAATTGCAATTCTGGGTGCACTAAGGATGCTTAACATATTTTTCTGTGAGGTTCTTTAGATTTCTTCACCTCGGCATAATGCGTAAGCCAGGCTACCCAAATAGACGGGTAGATGAGATAGGAAGAAATGTATACCTAAACGATGTATAAAATACGCAGCTTTCTGAATGATCATCATCATACGTGTTTCTGGAAGTGAATAGTGAAGTTTTCAAATAGTGCAACCATAGTAGCAGTTCCAGAGTATTTCTGTAATAAGTCACCAAATCCAAAGGCTAAAGCTGATGCAGTTACGATACGGATTGTTTCGGCGAAGATACGTTGTGCTACAAAAACACCAGATCAAAACTGAGCAGAGCGGAGTGTAGGTACAAGTGATTCAATGTTCATGTTGCAGCCTGATTCGAAACGATTCATTCAGGTACTTTTATTAGGTATCAATAGCCGGGTAGATATGATGGTAACTTTCAAATTGCCTACCCAAAAAGATGTATAAAATGCACAGAATTCATACTGACTATCATCATTTGTGTTTAAGAAGTAAATCTTGAAGTTGTTCTTGTGAAGTCATAGTCATAGTTATATCAACAGTGTTTATGTTATCAGTGATCGTAAAGCCAAAAACTGGTACAGCTGTTTAACAAATTGGTGATTCGACGAAAAATGATGATACACCACGCCTGATGTTCCAGAAAGAGTAATCCCAAATTTGGGATACGATCAGTTGAAGTTACTCCGAACATTCAGTGCATAATAAATCAAACTATTAAGGTAAGAATTGTGTTTTTTTACGAAGAAAAAGTTATAACTTCTAAAAAATTGTAAGTGATTGGTTTAACATGACTTTTCGTTTCTGTTCTTTACAGGTTCACAAAAATCAATTTCCGAATGTCAGTAAAGCATGTACTGTATTCCGACCGGCAAAGCTATGCCAAATTTCCGACGAGACCAGAGGTGAGAGTTTTTCAAGATTAGCCACATGTGGAGGTTATGTTTACTGACTCATCAAAAAAATGCAATGGCGTATGAGCATGCGCTGGGCCATACTCTGTGAGAAAAACGTTCCTAACCTCAAACACGCCAACCGGCGTGAAGCAGCGGATTCATATGAATTTCATCACATTTATTTTTTTCTCAACGCAAGATTACCACCATCGTAAGTTCTTTTTTAGTTCTATTTCTATTATTTTTGCGAAGGCTTGATGCCACCACTGGAGTTTCTCTATATATTTCTATTTACAATTCGTATCAGACGGAATATCAACCACTAGAATTTCTCTATATATTTCTATTTACAATTCGTATATGACAAGTTCAAACCACTGGAGTTTCTCTATATATTTCTATTTATAATTCGTATACGGAAGTCAAGAACCAACACTGTTATTTCTTTTTAAGTTCTATTTCTATTATTTAAACGAAGCAAGATGAAACATCAAAGCCACAGTAATTTCTCAATATTTTCTATTTCCTATTCGTATAAGAACGAGATCCAACCACTTGAGTTTCTCAATATTTTCTATTTCCTATTCGTATGAGAATTTTAAAGATACACCAACTAGACTTTGAATTCTTTCAAATTCTATTTCAATTTTTTTTGCGGAAATCTTTATGTCAAATACGGCAATTCGAGGGTTTTGCATGTATACAAATAAAAAAAACACAATGTTGTTCACTCTTTGACAGTCACACGCAAGTTGAAAAAAAAAATAGATTTTTCTAGAAAAAAATGAGACATACGACTTACAATTTGCAAATTGATTGCAATTATCAGTTCTGCTTAGCAGTCGTCATCATATGACCAAAGGTCGCATGAGTGCGGAAATTTAAAATGCCTTCACTGTGGTTTCTTTTTAAGTTCCAGGTATTTCTATTATTTTTACAAAAAAAAAAGTTTCTCCAAAAAGTCGTCATCAAATGACCAAAGGTCGCATGAGTACGAAAATGAAATATACCAACACTGTTATTTCTTTTTAAGTTCTATTTCTATTATTTTTGCATCCAACCACTAGAATTTCTTTCAAATTCTATTTCATTTTTTTTTGCGAAAGCGGTTACATAACAAAGGTTTTCTGACCGTGATATTATCACTACAGAATATTATTTTTGAAAAATACTCTACTCTTTAGAAGTCGTCATCATATGACCAAAGGTCGCATGAGTGCCAAAACAAGAATCACCACTGTTGTTTCTTTTTAAGTTCTATTTCTATTATTTTTACGGATAGCAAGAGTCTACATCCAAAAGTCGTCATCATATGACCAAAGGTCGCATGAGTGCGAAAACAATGATAGAAACTACCATGCCACTGAAATTTTTTTCAAATTCTATTTCAATTTTTTTTTACAATTTAGAATACATAAACAAAGCTTCTCGGATCGTGATATTATCACTACGGAATATTATTTTTGCCTCTAAAGATACCAATGTTTCTGTAATTTCACAATATTACAATATGCATTACAAATTTGAGTCTTTGACTTATTCAAAGTCTTAATGAAGATACGATAGAAAGAAAAATATGTCATTGAGTTGCGAATATATTTCATCTTGTAAACAATAGAGTCTATCCGAACCGTGATATTATCACTACGGAATATTATTTTTGCGATAACATTCTAAGTTTACTAAAATGTCTAAGATACCTCACTGTAGTTTCTTTCAAATTCTATTTCAATTTTTTTTGAAAACTTTTGTAACTGAAAACAAAGCAAGAAAAACAATTGTATTTAGATTGTAAGCTAGGTTTACGGAATGAATAAAAATAAAGTTAACTAAAATGATGTCCCGTTATTTGAAATAAAAAACAAGTATCACAAAATCCCTGACAAGGCTTCAATAAATCGGCGTTTTGTTGGATGTCCATTTTGCGTCCAGATATTGAGGTAGAAGATGGTAAGTAGAGTAATGCGGGGCAAGAGTTCGCAGTAGGTCTTTTTTGCACACGAGTTAAGAACCCAAGCAAACTTGTATGGATTCGACACATTATCAGGCCAGATACTCGTCAATACAAATTGGACCGATTTCGTTATGCAGTGGCAGAGTTATGCAAAAAATGTGTTTCCAACCGTTTTGATGTAATTTTTGGACCCTTTGGAATAAGAATGTGTAATAACTGTGCATTATGACTATCATAACACAAAAAAGCCGTAACATCAACATTGCCCTTCTTCCTCCATCAACCGTCTCTATGTTGCTTACGAACACATTTGAGACGAACGCATTGATACAGTGGCTGCCGCACCACGCTCTATCTTTGCAAATTACCTGAGCAGCCGAACGCTTGTTAACAGTCGATCCGACGCAGAGCTATGTCACTCACTGCTGGGTGACTCTCATCTGAAAGCGCCAGGATGAAGGTCGATTTGTTAAGCAGTATTGCATGGCGCAACAAACACAAACATAGTATGCCCTACGAATATGAATGCAAGGCGTAGAACATAAACTCGTTTCGCTGTTTCATCGTATGGTTCGAAAACAAGAGACGATCGCTCCTGTTGGATGTGGTTGACTCTGCATTGAACGAGGTTTGATTTGAGTGGCTTTTGCGTGAATCGATTATGTTTTGATGGACTGCGTTTGTCGTATGAAGTGATGGTTAAAGCGAGTGTCGTCTGACAATAACCATCCTGAAACTGCACAACCCTGCCTACTATGTTTAACTGCCAAATGCAGTGATGTCCACCAAATAGTTTAACCATCATGAGTAAAGATTTCGATTCTGGATAAAAATCGATAACTAATTAATAAGGCATGCGATTTGAATGCAGTCTTCGGCAAAGTTGTAGCTGATAGAGTAGCCTAGAAATACCAATGATCAACTAACCCTCTAGGGCACTTGGGAAAATGATACGGGCAATTGAATGAAAACAATTGCTTTCCCTTAGTAATTCCCATACAAAATTTGAAGGGCTTGTGCAGCCTCAATTTTCTACAAAATGATCCCAAATTTTGGGAGAAGGCATAGAATCTGGTTACGAATCGAATAAGCGGTGTGGAGCAAGGACAATGATATATATACAGTTAAACCTCCATGAGTCGATATTGAAGGACTCAAGGAAAAAAAATCCCTTGGGAAGCTTTCTTGGGGGGCCATCATAGTAACCCAGAAATTATTTTTCAGTATGGAAAAAATTACCTCCATGAGTCGATATCGAGTCAAGGAACATCGACTAATAGAGGCTCGACTGTATCTATCTATATCTATCTTTATTATATACTAGCTGTCCCGGCAAACGTCGTACTGCCTGCCTACTGTGTTTTTGACGTACGGCTTCATAGGGACGTCTCCCGCAAAGTCATCTGTATGGGAGCCCCCCGTTCCAAGGACCGGAGAGGTCTCGCACCAAGCTAAGAACCTTCCCCGGTCCCAACAGCACCCACAAACAAAATTTCACACCGATCGGTTCAGTAGTTTCCGAATGCATAGCGGTCAGACAGACAGACAGACAGACAGACAGACAGACAGACAGACAGACAGACCGACAGACAGACGGAAATCCATTTTTATATATATAGATATATAAATGAGTTTGACGTCCCTTTGAGGCAACAAAACTCACGAACGGGTGAACTGATTCGTGTGACTCTTACACGGTTCGATTCGTATTCATGGTAGCTGTATTTTGTACATAAAAAGTTACGAAAATCAATCAAGAAGCATGAATAATGAAATAATACTGGTTCTTCATGAGCCGCGAAGAAATTTGACATGATTGAGATGAAACCAATCTAGAGTGCGTTGCTGAGACGTCCTCAACAGCTGTCAAACCACCAGCTTTGCAAGACAAAGTTTGCCGGGACAGCTAGTTGGATAATAAAGAAAAAACTGCATTAAAACTTGCGATGTGTAATAAATGGACATCCCCTCTAAAAATCTAAAAAAAACTCGTTTAAGGTTACGAGTCTCATGTGTATTTGTAAATAATCATTTTTTATCAAAATAGTTCAACGTAATTATTTTGGTAAAAATTGATTCAATTTTTTATTCAATTTTGCCCACTGTATTTTGTGTACAGGAACAATGTCAGTTTTAAACTAGTTTTAAGTGGAACTTGTTAAAAACTATCAGCTGTTAAATTTACCAGTTAGTGTCGTAGTTTGTTTTGCGGGATTTTTATGGCGGTAAGCTCCACAGCGTATTAGACGCCAAGCACGTATTATCCTTGATTTTCTCAAACACCAAGCGGTATCATCAAGGGTATCATCCATGATTTTAATCCGAGTTTTAATCTTAGTACGCCTATTTCGGCGTACTAAAGATTGATCTCAAATTCAAAATAACTGGCTGCGTGCAGCGTGCAGAAACGTCAAAGGTGAACAAAACAAATACAACAAGCAGCTGAAATTTGCAGCTGCAGCTTGTTTTCCGGAGAATTGTCACGCGCTCTTTGATTTATATTCGACCTGGATTCCTCTCTCACTTTGGAAGTGCCTTGCAGCTAAAAACGACCGCGGCTCCAAATTTCATATCATGTAGGGGAGAAGTTTTGCAGATATTCGCTTGTTCCAATACCCGCCGTGAATAGCAGACATCCTACTTCAGCGAATTTTGAAGACACGGTGGCTTCCTTCTTGCTCGCTGGTAGTTGACTCGTGATTTCATAGCAGGTTTGGTCGCTAATTGTTTTTTTTTAAATGGCAGTATTTGCGAAGACTTTCACCAAATGTAAGGAACTCCAGTAAAAATTCAACCGGATTCGGGATTCCTTTGCAGATTCCTCTACCAGTAACACCATTCACAAATTTCTAGGTTTCCTCCTGGCATTTTTTTCGGAGATTACTTCAGGGATTCCTTCTGGGATTTTTTCGAGGATTTATCCAGGATTTTTTTTTTCAAAGATTCCTCTAGGAATGTCTTAGGGAATTTCACCAGCAACTCCTTCTGGGGTTCCTCCAGAAAATTTTTCAGAGATTTCTCCAGGAATTCCTTCAAGTCCCTTTGGGATTCCTCCAGGCATTTGTTTTTTTGAAGATTACTTCAGGAATTTCTTCAAGGATTTCCCCAGGAATTCCTTCGAGGATTCTTGCAGGATTTTTTTTTTGGATTCCTTCGAGGATTCTTACAGGAGTTTCTTCGAGGATCCCTACAGGAATTCCTATGGATATTTCTCCAGGAATTTCTTCGGGTGTTCCTCCAAGAATTATTTCGGAGATTCCTCCAGGAATTCATTCAGGGTTTCCTCCAGCATTTCCTTCGGGGATTCCTCCAGATTTTTTTTCGAGGATTTCTCCGGAAAATCCTATGGGGGTTCCTCCAGAAATTCCTTTGGGGATTCCTCCCAGAATTCCATCGAGGATTCTTTTAGGATTTCTTTCGGGGATTACTCCAGAAAATCCTTCGGGGATTCCTCCGGGAATTTATTCGAGGGTTTCTCCAGGAATTCCTAAGAAAAGTTCCTCCAGGATTTCTTCAGGGATTTCCCCAGAAATTCCTAAAGGGATTTCTCCAGAAATTCCTAGGGAGATTTCCCCAGAAAGTCCTACGGGGATTCCTCAAGGTATCCCTACGGGGATTTCTCAAGGAATTCGTTTGGGAATTTTTTCAGGCATTTATTCCGGAGATCACTACAGGGATTCCTTTGGGGATACCTCCAGGGATTTTTCCGGTGATTCCTTCAAGAATTTCTTTGGAGATTCTTCAAGCAACTCCTTCGAGGATTCCTCCAGGAACTCCTTCGTGGAATCCTCCAGGAATTCCTTCGAGGATTCTTCCAGGAATTCTTTCGGGGGTTCTTCCAGGAATTCCTTCGGGGATTGCTTCAGAAATTCCTTCAGACTTTCTTTCAGGAATTCATTCGGAGGAACTCCTTCTAGGATTCCTCCCTTCTAGAAAATCCTATGGGGGTTCCTCCAGAAACTTCTTTGGTGATTCCTCCCGGAATTCCATCGAGGATTATTTCAGGATTTCTTTCGGGGATTACTCCAGGAATTTCTTCGAGGGTTTCTCCAGGAATTCCTAAGGAAAGTTCTTTCAGGAATTCTTCAGGGATTTCCCCAGAAATTCCTACGGGGATTCCTCAACGAATTCCTTTGGGGATTTTCCAGGATTTTTTTTCGGAGATCACTTCCCAAGCAACACACATGTTATATATTAGTTACAACAGTGCAAATTTTGGTTGTATAGAAGTTTACATGACGTTATTCCAACAACATGTTAGAATTACGTAAAATTAACTTCTATACAACCAAAGCTTGCGCTGTTGTAACTCTTATATAACATGTTTGTTGCTTGGAATCAGGGATTCCTTTGGGGATACCTCCAGGGATTTTTTCGGCGATTCCTTCAAGAATTTCTTTGGAGATTCTTCCAGTAAATCCTTTGAGGATTCCTCCAGGAACTCCTTCGGATCAACTTTTTGCATCTCGTTACATAAATAACTATTTTCATTCAGCATACCATTATTTCATCAGTTGATATATTTTGGCATCATATACACATTACGTAACAAACACATCTCCCGTTATATTTGAAAAGAACCAAACAATTTAAAATTTCGTTTCAGCGAAAAAAATGCTGAATTTGCGACTGATATCAAAATATAATTTACGATATGCTTTAAAACAGACTTCAATCAAAGAATATCCCAAACAATGCCTGCAGAGATTCCTTCGGATATTACTGCTGGGATTCCTCTAGAATTTTCAAGGAAAAATCATCCAGATTTTTTCAATGATGAATTCCCGGTACAAATTTCCAGCAGTTGGAAGCATCCAACTAAAATGAATTTCTCTTGATATTCTTGGTATTCTTGGTCCTAGAATTCCGTATGAAATTCCTTCAATCCGCCTAGGATGTCTTCAGGAATTCCTACTGCAGATTCTTCCTTACCTTCCTTACCTTTACCTTAAATACCACCAGGGGTTCCTCTACGGATTTTCTAAGAATTATTTTTGCGATTTTCAAAAGTTTCCCCCAGAATTTCCTGTTGATGGAACATAGGAAATCCTTTAGTACTGCTGGAATTTCTCGAAGGACTATTCAAGGAGTTCCTTTTCCTTGAATTTCTGCAGAAACTCGTGCTTGGATTTCTTCAGAATCCCTTCCAAATATTTTAGGAATTTCTCCAGGAAGCCCCAGATACCCGAGCAAGATAGAATAGGTGTAGAATACCAAACTGAGGTATGCGAAGCCTAAAACAATACATGGTGCGGGTTCTATAATTCAATAATACCTCAAGCAGTCCTCATTACCAAACCAATACTTCGTTGGGGTATTTTTGTCGATGACTCGATACCTTGTATTGGCATGTTGTCCAGGATTTTGTCCATGGATTTCTCTGGAGATTATTTTCGAAATCTTCTTTGAATTACAGTGATTTCGGTAGTGATTCAGAAACTTCTTTCAAATTTCTCTAAGGATTCCTCCAGGGGCAAATGAATTCAGAGATTTCTACAAGGTTCCCTCTAGCGAAATTGTGATTGTTTTTGTATTAAGCGTGTTTTAGCGGAATTGGCATCACCGCTCTCAGTACTACGTGTGTATCATAGACCTAGCGCAGAAGCTGTTTCTGGGGTAGAATACTTTGTAATATAACGCGAAAAGACAACGAAAATGGAGCCACTCGTTGATCTGAAATGGGAAATGTTATTAGTGATGTTTATTTTTATTTTCCGCTCAATTATGATTTATGACTCAAGCTGTCCACACCCGTTTCACCTATCGTCTACTGTCTTCAAAATTAAAAAAAATGTATTGTTTTTTTTTTGATTTTATACGAAAGAGCACTTCCACTTCGATTTTTTTTCAGATTGTTAGAACTTTATTTTGGTATTTCAAATCTATTTTAAAAAGATTTTTTTTTGGAATTAACTTTCGATAGCTGGGCAACTGTTTGACAACTCTGCCCAGTACAAACTGCGATGAGGGGTGGTCCGACAAATCGCTCCCATTTAAGCTTAAAATTTGATTTTAAATTGGCATAAAAATTCACGAAAATTAGGATTTTGGCTTTGTTTGACGTGCAAATTCAGAATATCGAATTATCTCAACATCGTTAAAGAAGCCAATTATTATAAGCTACGAGAAAACTGTGTTGCAGTAGGCATTTCATGCCAACAAAAATTAGAAGATAAAATTGTTCCGCTATAAATAGCAAAAGTACATTTCTAATACTACAGCCCTATTCATCACATTTTTTTTCTCGTTCATCAACACTGACACAAAATAATATAAACCACACCCCTCTACCACTGATAGAATCAGAACCTTTTTATGTAGTTCAAAATTCACAAATTAAAACTATGCTGATTTTGCCTAAAATACAAATAAGGTCCCCTGCATACAATATTCTAAAGGAACACCTATAACTTACGTCACGCTTTACGAGGAGAGGGGGAATTCAACATAGTGTGACGACCAATACAAATACATCGGGGTCTCAATAAAACAGAATTACTAGGAGGAAAAGAATAGATAAAGAAAATGTGTTACGGTATTTATGGACGTCCCCTTATTGAAATTTTTAGCTACGTCAAAAAATAATTTAAAACGTTCACAATGAAGAAGTAGCACTGGTATGAAAGAAATTTGAACACCCTTAGATTATATTTTCTTCAATTGTCTGAAATTTGAACAAATATTTTTTTTTTTTACTTATTCGTTTATTTGGAAGGCTCGGGCGCCACATGGGCATAACTGAGCCGAAATATTTTGTTTTTACAATGATTCTAAATTTTACAATTTATTACTGCCTTAAAACTATGTTAGTTTGGGAAGCCGAAGTACTCGCGGCTGTTTCGAGGTTAAGGATTGAAGAAGAAAAAAAATGGGAAGGACGGATTAATGGGTTTAAAACTAAATTATTTGCTAACTTATACTAAAACATTGATGGGACAAATTGTCCATATCTGTAACGGAACCAAAAAGAAAAGACTTTATCGGTAGAAAACGACAAGAAGAGGACAAACGGAAGGGGGGTGACGACAGACAGGGGCGAACAACAAAACCAAAAGGCGGACAACGAAAACAAGGAACGTACTACATCAAACTCTGACATCAACACGTTTCAAAAACTGATAAATCAGGTTCATGTATTCCAAATCAAGTCCTGCCAACACTTCTCTAACGGGTTTCTGTTGTTTTCCTCGGACCCGGAGAATTTCATGCAGCTCAGATCTGACCTCATGATACTCATTGCATCCCCACACGACATGTTCGATATCCTGGTAAGCCACACCACAGACACAGAGATTGCTTTCTGAGAGCCCAATACGGAAGGTGTGTGCGTTCAACAAATAGTGGTTGGACATCAACCGACACATCACACGAATGAAATCGCGGCCTAAATCCAACCCTTTGAACCATGGCTTCTTCGACACCTGTGGAATGATGGAGTGCAACCATCTACCCATCTCTCCATCTCTCCATTTGTGTTGCCAGCTGATCAAGGTCTCCTGACGGGCCAATGCAAAAAATTCGTCGAAGGCGATTTGACGCTCGTAAATATCGCCTTCGCTAGCGCCCACCTTAGCCAGAGAGTCCGCTTTCTCATTGCCCGGGATTGAACAATGTGAAGGGACCCAAGCTATGGTGATGATGTATGAGCGTTTGGACAAAGCACTCAAGACTTGGCGTATTTCTTTCAGGAAGTACGCTGAGTGCTTCATCGGTTTCATTGACCGAACAGCCTCCAGAGAGCTTAGACTGTCGGTAAAAATGAAGTAGTGCTCAGGTGGAAGAGTGCGAATGTACTCTAAGGTGTAGTATATAGCCGCGAGCTCAGCAATGTATACCGAACATGGCTTTTGAAGCATGAAGGTGGCGCTATGAAATTCGTTGTAGACACCGAATTCAGTCGAATCATCGGTTTTGGAACCATCTGTGAAGAACTGTCTGGCCCCGCTAACATGCCCGAACTTATTTGCAAAAATTTGTGGAATACCTATGGAACGAAAAGATTCCGGTATACCGGTGATCTCATCCTTCATAGAGAGATCAAAATCCACAGAGGAGCTGTCGAAGTCTGAGAAGTTGTCACGATTGGTGTTAACCGGAGATGGGCTTACCTCCAGTGTCATGTACCAGTAGTACACACTCATAAAACGAGTTTGGGGATTCTGTTCGAGCAGCTTTTCGAAGTTTTCTATGACTAACGGATTCACAACCTCGCATCGGATGAGGAACCGGAACGACAACTCCGCAAAGCGGTCTGTCAGAGGCTGTACACCAGCAAGTACCTCTAAACTCATTGTGTGAGTCGAGTTCATGCAACCTAACGCGATCCGAAGGCAACGGTACTGAGCCCGTTGAAGCTTCAGCAAGTGTGTTTTCGCCGCGGATTGAAAACAGAAGCTACCGTATTCTAAAACCGACAGAATGGTTGTTTGGTACAGCCTGATCAGATCTTCCGGGTGTGCTCCCCACCATGTTCCGGTAATAGTTCGCATAAAGTTGATTCGTTTTTGGCATTTCTGTATCAGATACACAATATGCTTCCCCCAGGTGCATTTGGAATCGAACCAGACGCCGAGGTATTGTGAAGACATGCTATGAGTGATTGTCTTACCCATCAGAACGAGCGGAAACTTAGCCGGTTTGTGTTTTTTAGAAAAGACAACCATCTCAGTTTTCTCCGGAGAGAACTCGATAACCAGCTTAAGAGCCCAAGTAGACAAATTGTCCAAAGTATCCTGTAGTGGTCATTGCAGATCGACTGCTATTGATCCCGTTACAGAGACAACACAGTCATCCGCAAGCTGCCTTAACGTGCAGTTTTCCATGAGACAATCATCTATGTCTCTGACATAAAAGTTGTAAAGAAGGGGGCTTAGACATGAACCCTGGGGGAGGCCCATGTAGCTAATTCGTGAAACTGTCAAGTCGCCATGAGCGAAACTCATCTGCTTCTCAAACAGCAAATTATACAAAAAGTTGTTCAGAATTGGTGAAAGGCCACTGTCGTGTACTTTGTCAGAAAGAACATCGACATAAACTGAATCAAAAGCCCCCTTAATATCCAAAAACACTGAGCCCATTTGCTGCTTTTGAGCAAAGGCAAGCTGAATTTCTGAAGAAAGCAACGCAAGACAGTCGATCGTACCTTTGCCTCTGCGGAAACCACACTGTGTATCTGACAACATGCCATTCGATTCAACCCATTTGTCCAGTCGAAAGAGAATCATCTTCTCCAACAGCTTCCGTAGACAAGACAACATCGCGATTGGACGGTACGAATTATGATCCGACGCGGGTTTCCCGGGTTTTTGAACAGCTATCACCCTCACTTGTCTCCAGTCATCCGGAACGATGTTGTTATCCAGGAACTGATTGAACAAGTTCAACAAGCGCCTCTTAGCGATGTCGGGGAGGTTTTTAAGCAAGTTGAACCTGGACGACGCGTTACGCATTCTTCTACCGACGTTCCAAAGAGTTCTCATCGAAGTCTCGCGCGACAAACCCGGGAAACCCGCGTCGGATCATAATTCGTACCGTCCAATCGCGATGTTGTCTTGTCTACGGAAGCTGTTGGAGAAGATGATTCTCTTTCGACTGGACAAATGGGTTGAATCGAATGGCATGTTGTCAGATACACAGTGTGGTTTCCGCAGAGGCAAAGGTACGATCGACTGTCTTGCGTTGCTTTCTTCAGAAATTCAGCTTGCCTTTGCTCAAAAGCAGCAAATGGGCTCAGTGTTTTTGGATATTAAGGGGGCTTTTGATTCAGTTTATGTCGATGTTCTTTCTGACAAAGTACACGACAGTGGCCTTTCACCAATTCTGAACAACTTTTTGTATAATTTGCTGTTTGAGAAGCAGATGAGTTTCGCTCATGGCGACTTGACAGTTTCACGAATTAGCTACATGGGCCTCCCCCAGGGTTCATGTCTAAGCCCCCTTCTTTACAACTTTTATGTCAGAGACATAGATGATTGTCTCATGGAAAACTGCACGTTAAGGCAGCTTGCGGATGACTGTGTTGTCTCTGTAACGGGATCAATAGCAGTCGATCTGCAATGACCACTACAGGATACTTTGGACAATTTGTCTACTTGGGCTCTTAAGCTGGTTATCGAGTTCTCTCCGGAGAAAACTGAGATGGTTGTCTTTTCTAAAAAACACAAACCGGCTAAGTTTCCGCTCGTTCTGATGGGTAAGACAATCACTCATAGCATGTCTTCACAATACCTCGGCGTCTGGTTCGATTCCAAATGCACCTGGGGGAAGCATATTGTGTATCTGATACAGAAATGCCAAAAACGAATCAACTTTATGCGAACTATTACCGGAACATGGTGGGGAGCACACCCGGAAGATCTGATCAGGCTGTACCAAACAACCATTCTGTCGGTTTTAGAATACGGTAGCTTCTGTTTTCAATCCGCGGCGAAAACACACTTGCTGAAGCTTCAACGGGCTCAGTACCGTTGCCTTCGGATCGCGTTAGGTTGCATGAACTCGACTCACACAATGAGTTTAGAGGTACTTGCTGGTGTACAGCCTCTGACAGACCGCTTTGCGGAGTTGTCGTTCCGGTTCCTCATCCGATGCGAGGTTGTGAATCCGTTAGTCATAGAAAACTTCGAAAAGCTGCTCGAACAGAATCCCCAAACTCGTTTTATGAGTGTGTACTACTGGTACATGACACTGGAGGTAAGCCCATCTCCGGTTAACACCAATCGTGACAACTTCTCAGACTTCGACAGCTCCTCTGTGGATTTTGATCTCTCTATGAAGGATGAGATCACCGGTATACCGGAATCTTTTCGTTCCATAGGTATTCCACAAATTTTTGCAAATAAGTTCGGGCATGTTAGCGGGGCCAGACAGTTCTTCACAGATGGTTCCAAAACCGATGATTCGACTGAATTCGGTGTCTACAACGAATTTCATAGCGCCACCTTCATGCTTCAAAAGCCATGTTCGGTATACATTGCTGAGCTCGCGGCTATATACTACACCTTAGAGTACATTCGCACTCTTCCACCTGAGCACTACTTCATTTTTACCGACAGTCTAAGCTCTCTGGAGGCTGTTCGGTCAATGAAACCGATGAAGCACTCAGCGTACTTCCTGAAAGAAATACGCCAAGTCTTGAGTGCTTTGTCCAAACGCTCATACATCATCACCATAGCTTGGGTCCCTTCACATTGTTCAATCCCGGGCAATGAGAAAGCGGACTCTCTGGCTAAGGTGGGCGCTAGCGAAGGCGATATTTACGAGCGTCAAATCGCCTTCGACGAATTTTTTGCATTGGCCCGTCAGGAGACCTTGATCAGCTGGCAACACAAATGGAGAGATGGAGAGATGGGTAGATGGTTGCACTCCATCATTCCACAGGTGTCGAAGAAGCCATGGTTCAAAGGGTTGGATTTAGGCCGCGATTTCATTCGTGTGATGTGTCGGTTGATGTCCAACCACTATTTGTTGAACGCACACACCTTCCGTATTGGGCTCTCAGAAAGCAATCTCTGTGTCTGTGGTGTGGCTTACCAGGATATCGAACATGTCGTGTGGGGATGCAATGAGTATCATGAGGTCAGATCTGAGCTGCATGAAATTCTCCGGGTCCGAGGAAAACAACAGAAACCCGTTAGAGAAGTGTTGGCAGGACTTGATTTGGAATACATGAACCTGATTTATCAGTTTTTGAAACGTGTTGATGTCAGAGTTTGATGTAGTACGTTCCTTGTTTTCGTTGTCCGCCTTTTGGTTTTGTTGTTCGCCCCTGTCTGTCGTCACCCCCCTTCCGTTTGTCCTCTTCTTGTCGTTTTCTACCGATAAAGTCTTTTCTTTTTGGTTCCGTTACAGATATGGACAATTTGTCCCATCAATGTTTTAGTATAAGTTAGCAAATAATTTAGTTTTAAACCCATTAATCCGTCCTTCCCATTTTTTTTCTTCTTCAATCCTTAACCTCGAAACAGCCGCGAGTACTTCGGCTTCCCAAACTAACATAGTTTTAAGGCAGTAATAAATTGTAAAATTTAGAATCATTGTAAAAACAAAATATTTCGGCTCAGTTATGCCCATGTGGCGCCCGAGCCTTCCAAATAAACGAATAAGTAAAAAAAAAAAATATTTGTTCAAATTTCAGACAATTGAAGAAAATATAATCTAAGGGTGTTCAAATTTCTTTCATACCAGTGCTACTTCTTCATTGTGAACGTTTTAAATTATTTTTTGACGTAGCTAAAAATTTCAATAAGGGGACGTCCATAAATACCGTAACACATTTTCTTTATCTATTCTTTTCCTCCTAGTAATTCTGTTTTATTGAGACCCCGATGTATTTGTATTGGTCGTCACACTATGTTGAATTCCCCCTCTCCTCGTAAAGCGTGACGTAAGTTATAGGTGTTCCTTTAGAATATTGTATGCAGGGGACCTTATTTGTATTTTAGGCAAAATCAGCATAGTTTTAATTTGTGAATTTTGAACTACATAAAAAGGTTCTGATTCTATCAGTGGTAGAGGGGTGTGGTTTATATTATTTTGTGTCAGTGTTGATGAACGAGAAAAAAAATGTGATGAATAGGGCTGTAGTATTAGAAATGTACTTTTGCTATTTATAGCGGAACAATTTTATCTTCTAATTTTTGTTGGCATGAAATGCCTACTGCAACACAGTTTTCTCGTAGCTTATAATAATTGGCTTCTTTAACGATGTTGAGATAATTCGATATTCTGAATTTGCACGTCAAACAAAGCCAAAATCCTAATTTTCGTGAATTTTTATGCCAATTTAAAATCAAATTTTAAGCTTAAATGGGAGCGATTTGTCGGACCACCCCTCATCGCAGTTTGTACTGGGCAGAGTTGTCAAACAGTTGCCCAGCTATCGAAAGTTAATTCCAAAAAAAAATCTTTTTAAAATAGATTTGAAATACCAAAATAAAGTTCTAACAATCTGAAAAAAAATCGAAGTGGAAGTGCTCTTTCGTATAAAATCAAAAAAAAAACAATACATTTTTTTTAATTTTGAAGACAGTAGACGATAGGTGAAACGGGTGTGGACAGCTTGAGTCATAAATCATAATTGAGCGGAAAATAAAAATAAACATCACTAATAACATTTCCCATTTCAGATCAACGAGTGGCTCCATTTTCGTTGTCTTTTCGCGTTATATTACAAAGTATTCTACCCCAGAAACAGCTTCTGCGCTAGGTCTATGATACACACGTAGTACTGAGAGCGGTGATGCCAATTCCGCTAAAACACGCTTAATACAAAAACAATCACAATTTCGCTAGAGGGAACCTTGTAGAAATCTCTGAATTCATTTGCCCCTGGAGGAATCCTTAGAGAAATTTGAAAGAAGTTTCTGAATCACTACCGAAATCACTGTAATTCAAAGAAGATTTCGAAAATAATCTCCAGAGAAATCCATGGACAAAATCCTGGACAACATGCCAATACAAGGTATCGAGTCATCGACAAAAATACCCCAACGAAGTATTGGTTTGGTAATGAGGACTGCTTGAGGTATTATTGAATTATAGAACCCGCACCATGTATTGTTTTAGGCTTCGCATACCTCAGTTTGGTATTCTACACCTATTCTATCTTGCTCGGGTATCTGGGGCTTCCTGGAGAAATTCCTAAAATATTTGGAAGGGATTCTGAAGAAATCCAAGCACGAGTTTCTGCAGAAATTCAAGGAAAAGGAACTCCTTGAATAGTCCTTCGAGAAATTCCAGCAGTACTAAAGGATTTCCTATGTTCCATCAACAGGAAATTCTGGGGGAAACTTTTGAAAATCGCAAAAATAATTCTTAGAAAATCCGTAGAGGAACCCCTGGTGGTATTTAAGGTAAAGGTAAGGAAGGTAAGGAAGAATCTGCAGTAGGAATTCCTGAAGACATCCTAGGCGGATTGAAGGAATTTCATACGGAATTCTAGGACCAAGAATACCAAGAATATCAAGAGAAATTCATTTTAGTTGGATGCTTCCAACTGCTGGAAATTTGTACCGGGAATTCATCATTGAAAAAATCTGGATGATTTTTCCTTGAAAATTCTAGAGGAATCCCAGCAGTAATATCCGAAGGAATCTCTGCAGGCATTGTTTGGGATATTCTTTGATTGAAGTCTGTTTTAAAGCATATCGTAAATTATATTTTGATATCAGTCGCAAATTCAGCATTTTTTTCGCTGAAACGAAATTTTAAATTGTTTGGTTCTTTTCAAATATAACGGGAGATGTGTTTGTTACGTAATGTGTATATGATGCCAAAATATATCAACTGATGAAATAATGGTATGCTGAATGAAAATAGTTATTTATGTAACGAGATGCAAAAAGTTGATCCGAAGGAGTTCCTGGAGGAATCCTCAAAGGATTTACTGGAAGAATCTCCAAAGAAATTCTTGAAGGAATCGCCGAAAAAATCCCTGGAGGTATCCCCAAAGGAATCCCTGATTCCAAGCAACAAACATGTTATATAAGAGTTACAACAGCGCAAGCTTTGGTTGTATAGAAGTTAATTTTACGTAATTCTAACATGTTGTTGGAATAACGTCATGTAAACTTCTATACAACCAAAATTTGCACTGTTGTAACTAATATATAACATGTGTGTTGCTTGGGAAGTGATCTCCGAAAAAAAATCCTGGAAAATCCCCAAAGGAATTCGTTGAGGAATCCCCGTAGGAATTTCTGGGGAAATCCCTGAAGAATTCCTGAAAGAACTTTCCTTAGGAATTCCTGGAGAAACTCGCGCGACAAACCCTCGACGAACCGACGCCAGTAACCGCTTTTCTTCGCCTTGATCAAGTTCTTGAACTTGCTTTCAAGGGAAGCGAACCACTTGAAGTTTTCGACCGAACCGCGTTTCCGAAACTCTTTGAACGCCGCGGATTTCTCGCGATAGATTTCTGTACACTCACTATCCCACCACGGATTGGGGGGTTTCCTGCGAACCGACGGACCTGGCACTGGTCGACGTTGTGCCTGAAGCGCGCTACTGATGATCAGTTCTGATAGAAACTGATACTCTTCCCGCGGTGGAAGGACTTCTACCGATTGCTCACCGTCGATAATTGCTTCTGCGTACTTCTCCCAGTCAATGTGCTTGGTGAGATCGTAGGCGATGTCGATAGATGGAGGTTGATGTGACCCATTGGAAATAGAAACAACAATCGGCAGATGATCACTACCATGGGGATCCTGGATAACCTTCCATGTACACTCCAGCGATAGTGAGCTCGAACAGATTGAGAGGTCTAATCGGCTGTTTCTAGGGCTGCCATCTTGAGCTGGAGGTGCCACTCGTGTAACTTCTCCGGTATTCAAAATTGTCATGTTGAAGTCGTCGCAAAGGTCATATATCAACGTTGAACGGCTGTCATCGTACAGTTCCCCCCAGCCTGTACCATGGGAGTTGAAATCTCCCATGAGCAACCGAGGCTCGGGCATAACCAAGCAGATGTGGGCGAGATCCCTGCGAGATATCACAGTTCTCGGAGGAAGATATATGGAGGCAACACTGAGGGTTTTACCTCGGATAGTCACCTCACTTGCGACGGCTTCAATGCCTGTCATCGGATGAAAATCGACTCTGTAAAATGAGTGCTGCTTCTTGATCCCTAGAAGCACCCCTCCGTACGAGTCGGATCGATCAAGGCGAATGATATTATAATCGGGAAAAAATAAGGTTACATCAGGTGTCAGCCATGTTTCGGATAGTGCAAAAACATCGCATTGTAAATTGTTAACTAAAAATTTAAAAACGTCTAATTTCGGTGTAATACTACGACAGTTTCAGTGTAGAACCGAAATCGTATCTTCGACCTCGGTGGTTAAATTAGCCATCGAAAGATACGATTGTCGCAAGGAGGGGCATTTTAGAAGCCAACTGCTTCAAAAGAGGGGTCACACAAGGAAGAAGTCCTTTTACAATGTTCTTCACGGAATCTGAAGCATTGAAGAAGCTGAGGATGATGTCTACGATGCCAGAGAGCGTAAACAATGGCGCACCATGAGGTTGCTCCTGGTGCTCCGAATGCTGTCTTTCCGGTTGAGAATTCGAAAAACGTGGGACATCTGGGATTTTAGATGTTCCCGGGAGTGATGGAAAGTCTCGTTCGTCCTGGATTTTGAATCCCGGAGGGGAACGTTTTGTGACTTTCTTACCACTCTTCAAATTTGTCATGGTGGGTTGGGGGTCGTTGCTAGGCAGATTCCGAGGTTTTTTGGTGGGTCTCTGGAGCCTCATCCGTTTCCTCGTTTCACCCTTGAAAACAAAGGGAACCCCGTCCCCGACCTCAGAGTCAGAGCCCTGATCATCGAGAGATAAAGACGAGTAGATGTTACGGGATTCAACGGTCGGGGCAGCTTTTTTCAGCATTTCGGCGTAGCTTCGCCGTGATCGCTGCTGCAACGATCGTTTTTGATGTTTTTTCTGCTGTATGTACCTTGGACAATCAATCAGATCATGTGGACGGTCGCTGCCACAATAAACACACTTGGGCGGCGTTTTACACGCACCGTCCACATGTCTCTCCCCGCATGTTGCACAGCGAGGTTTATTGCTGTAGTACTGGCCCAGCTGCTTGCAATTGATGCAATTCATTACCTTCGGTACATACAGCCTCACAGGTAGCCGAAGTTTGCCAATCACCAGCAGATCTGGTAATGCAGATCCGGAGAAGGTCACAGAAAATTCTTCAGATGGTGCGTAAACCTTCTTCTCGCCCTCCTGGGATACCGAATGCAGTTGCCGGCAATCCAGTATCTGGACAGGAGGTAGAGAAGGATTATGGAAACGACCACAGCCTTGCATGATCGTTTCGCAGGTCAAAGATGCGTCGGCGACCTTCCCCGAAATCTCTATCGACGCGCTTGGTAGGTAAACGAAGTACTCAAGTGTAAACAACTCGCAGGCCACAATCTCATTAGCGTGTTTACGGTCGCCTACTGTCACCCGAAGCTTAGCTGTACCGACCATGTCAATGGAGACAACGGAAGAATACCGCTTAGTCAGATCCTTGCTGACTTGAACGGTGTTCAAACGTTTGCCTTTGGGTCGGAAGAAAACAACATATGGCCCGCCAAAGTCAGGAGGGTAGGCCTTGAGGCGGGGGGACGTCGAAACAGATTTACTGTTGGTGTCCATTGCAGAAGCACCAGGGTGAAGGGAGACAAAGGGATTAGCATTTACATCGCCTTGTTGGCTCGAGCAGTCCGATGCCAATAACGAAGCTTCGTTGATGCGGTACGATGTCCCCCCGCCATCATCATCATCGCTCATTGTGGTAGCTAACTACCACCACGGGTCACTCAAAAATCTTAAACTACCACTATCACAGGGACGAGAAATAATCAAAAAACAAGGGACAAAATTAACGCTACAGGAAAAGTGAGAAAAAACTGCTTATGTACCAAATTAAAGGCTCCCCCAAACCGACGCGACTCTTTTCCAGCGACACGACTTTTTGTCGCTATGTTTTTGTCGCGAAATCGCTGCGCACTGATTTGAAGGGGACCTTCCACACTGCGACGACGTCGTCGCAGGCGACAAGCGACAGTGTAGCGATTTTTGTACTTGTCGCCGGTGTGTCGCGGCGCTGGTCGCTGCATGCACAGTTTTCGTCGCTGTCGCGGGGCGACTAAGTTTTGTTTGTGACTAGTTTTCGCGTTGGTGTAGATGGTTGATGCGACGCATTTATCGCTGTAGTCGTTGAGAAAAATCGCGGCGATAAAAAATCGTGTCGCCGGAAAAGTCGCCTTGGTTTGGGGAAGCCTTAAATCTAATCAAAGAGTCAGTGGAGAGGGGGGAACAACGAGAGGTACCTTTATGTACTTATCTTTGTGCACTCTGTTTAGCCACAGGCTCGACGACGACAGGTCCAAGCGATCGGATGGCCCGCACAGGGAGGAAGCGAGCTGCTGCTGAGCGCCCGACGCTGCGCTGGTGTGCGGCGGTTGAACGCTCTCTGCTCTTCTCTCGGTGGGCTGCTGCTGTCGACGACGATGAGCTTGGGTACTCACTGGAAGAAGCCGATCACGGCCGCGCGAGCGGCGCGGTGTGCGGGGGGTGCTGCACTGCTGTGCTCGATGATTGGACAATGCGCCACGTGATATAATGAAAACGTGAACTTTACTCAAACCAAACGAACTTTTGCGTCAAAAATTGTGGCCTAGCCAACCGCACTCGTCCCACTAGGGATAATCACTTCAACACTTGATCACTCGGAAAACTAGCACTTTGGAAAAAGCCACCGAACTGGATAGAATCGGGAGACAAACCGGACGAACGAAAAGTTGCGACTGTCTCGCACGAACGCTCGCCAAAGAGTGAACAAAATATTAGTAAAATAATTTTGAAAATCGGTTGAGCCATCGCTGAAATATATTAAAATTTTTGTAATAGCTTTATTTCAATTGCAATTCCGGGTGCACTAAGATTGCTTAACATATTTTTCTGTGAGGTTCACTAGATGTATTCAGGAATCCAATACTGTTCTTATTTGAATCACTTAGGGCTGATTTCTTCACCTCGGCATAATGCGTAAGCCAGGCTTACCGATATAACTAAACCTGGCCAGGGTGAAGAAATCGCCCTTAAGATTTATGATGTTTAGGGAAGTATTTGGAACGCTCACAATGAACAAAACATAGAATCTTAAACCAAAAGAGTGTAGGTACAAATTATTTGAGTGAACGTACCTATATAAATTATTTTATGTACCCACAAGTAGACGGGTAGATGAAATAGGAAGAAATGTATACCTAAACGATGTATAAAATGCGCAGCTCTCTGAGTAATCACCATCATATGTGTTTCTAGAAGTGAAGAGTGAAGTTTTCAAATAGTGCAGCCATAGTAGCAGTTCCCAAGTATTTCTCACCAAATTCTACCACATTCCAAAGGCTAAAGCGGTTACGATACAAATTGTTTCGGCGAAGATACGTTGTGCTACAAAACCACCAGATCAAAAAGTTCAGATTAAAACTGAGCAGAGCGGAGTGTAGGTACAAGTGATTCAATGTTCATGTTGCTGCCTGAATCGAAACGATTCATTCAGGTACCTTTATTAGGTACCAATAGCCGGGTAGATATGATGGTAACTTTCAAATTGCCTACCCAAAAAGATGTATAAAATGCACAGAATTCATACTGACTATCATCATTTGTGTTTAAGAAGTGAATATTGAAGCTGCTCTTGTGAAGTCATAGTCCAATATCAACAGTGTTTATGTAATAAGTGATCGTGAAGTCTAAAACCGATGCAGCTATTTAACAAATTGGTGATTCAACGAAAAATGACGGAGATACACCACGCCTGAAGTTTTAAAAAGATCAATCCCAAATTAGGGATACGATCACTTGAAGTAACTCCGGAGATTCAGTGCATAATGAATTAAACAATTAAGGTAAGAACTGTGTTTTTTAGAAAAAGTTGTAACTTCTACACAATTGCAAGTGACTGGTTTTACATTTCTTTTCTTTTCTTTACAGGTTCACAAAAATCTATTTCCGAATGTCGGTAACGCTGAGGTAAAGCCTGTACTGTATTCCGACCGGCAAAGCAATGCCACATTTCCGACGAGACAGGAGGTGAGAGTTTTCCAAGATGGCGTCCTTCAGCCACATGTGGGGGTTATGTTTGCTGACTCATCAAAAATTGCAATGGCGTATGGGCATGCGCTCGGTCATGCTCTGTGATAAAGACGTTCCTAACCTCAAACACGCCAACCGGCGTGAAACAGCGGATTCCATCACAATAATTTTTTTCTCAACGCCAGATTACCACTATCGTAAATTCTTTTTAAGTGCTATTTCTATTATTTTTGCGAAGGCTTGATGCCACCACTGGAGTTCCTCTATATATTTCTATTTACAATTCGTATACGGAAGTCAAGAACCAACACTGTTATTTCTTTTTAAGTTCTATTTCTATTATTTTTACGAGTCAAGATGAAATATCAAAGCCACAGTAACTTCTCAATATTTTCTATTTCCTATTCGTATCAGAAAAAAAAACCAACCACTTGAATTTCTCAATATTTTCTATTTCCTATTCGTATGAGGATTTTAAAGATACACCAACTAGACTGTAATTTCTTTCAAATTCTATTTCATTTTTTTTGCGGAAATGTTTATGTCTAATACTGCAAAACGAGGGTTTTGCATGTATACAAATAAAAAAACACAATGTTGTTCACTCTTTGACAGTCACACGCAAGTTGAAAAAAAATTGATTTTTCTAGCAAAATGAGACATACGACTTACAATTTGCAAATTAATTACAATTATCAGTTCTGCTTAGCAGTCGTCATCATATGACCAAAGGTCGCATGAGTGCGTAAAATTAAAAAAAAAAAGTTTCTCATAGAAGTCGTCATCATATGACCAAAGGTCGCTTGAGTGCGAAAATTTAAAATATCTTCACTGTGGTTTCTTTTTAAATTCTATTTCAATTATTTTTACAAAATAAGTAAAGTTTCTCATAAAAGTCGTCACCATATGACCAAAGGTCGCATGAGTGCGAAAACAACAAGAACCACCACTGTTATTTCTTTTTAAGTTCTATTTCTATTATTTTTACGAACCAAGATGAAACATCAAAGCCACAGAAATTTCTCAATATTTTCTATTTCCCATTCGTATCAAAAAAATAAAACAACCACTCGAATTTCTCAATATTTTCTATTTCCTATTCGTATGAGCATCAACCAACCTCTCGAATTTCTCAATATTTTCTATTTCCTATTCGTATAAGAACGAGATCCAACCACTTGAGTTTCTCAATATTTTTTATTTCCTATTCGTATGAGAATTTTTAAGATACACCAACTAAACTGAGAATTCTTTCAAATCCTATTTCAATTTTTTTTTGCGGAAATCTTTATGTCAAATACTGCAAATCGAGGGTTCTGCATGTATACAAATAAAAAAAACACAATGCTGTTCACTCTTTGACAGTCACACGCAAGTTGAAAAAAATAGATTTTTCTAGCAAAATGAGACATACGACTTAAAATTTGCAAATTGATTGCAATTATCAGTTCTGCTTAGCAGTCGTCATCATATGACCAAAGGTCGCATGAGTGCCAAAAAATACAAAAAGTAACTCATAGAAGTCGTCATCATATGACCAAAGGTCGCATGAGTGCGAAAATTTAAAATACCTTCACTGTGGTTTCTTTTTAAGTTCTATTTCAATTATTTTTACAAAAAAAGTAAAGTTTCTCCTAAAAGTGGTCATCATATGACCAAAGGTCCCATGAGTGCGAAAACAACAAGAACCACCACTGTTATTTCTTTTTAAGTTCTATTTCTATTATTTTTACGAACCAAGAAGAAACATCAAAGCCACAGAAATTTCTCAATATTTTTTATTTCCTATTCGTATGAGAACGAGATCCAACCACCTGAATTTGTCAATATTTTCTATTTCCTATTCGTATCAGAACGAAATCCAACCACTCGAATTTCTCAATATTTTCTATTTCCTATTCGTATGAGAATCAACCAACCACTCGAATTTCTCAATATTTTCTATTTCCTATTCGTATCAGAACGAGATCCAACCACTCGAATTTCTCAATATTTTCTATTTTCTATTCGTATCAGAACGAGATCCAACCACTCGAATTTCTCAATATTTTCTATTTCCTATTCGTATCAGAACGAGATCCAACCACTCGAGTTTCTCAATATTTTCTATTTCCTATTCGTATGAGAATTTTATAGATACACCAACTAGACTGTTGTTCTAGTCGGAAACAATATATTGTATAATTGAACGAAATAATTCTTCGGCGGCTTCGGCAACTGCGACGGTATCGGCCTATAATAACACTTTAGCAGTTAAACAACAATCATTTCGAACATCGTGTTCGCTGGTGTTCTGGTCGGAAGAAACTCAGAGAGGATTGGCGGTGAACGTCACAACTTGAGGAATAAAACAACGGACAGCGTGTCCGCTCAGTTAAACTTGAACTTCACGAATCATGTGTCTTTAATGTTCACTATATCTTATATACTATGTTTACACATTTCTCTTAGCCTAGGTAGCTGTTTGTACAACAGTCTGGTGATGTTTTTACAGGTAAGTGATGTTTATCTAAAAGGTAAGTTTATTGTTCATTGCCTTGGCATTGCAGTGCCGTTACGTATGGGTTTTTTTTTGTTGACGGTTGAAAGAAAGGTTAAAAGCGATGGGTTTTTTGTTTGTTGGTAAAAAGGTTGTTTGGGTTTTTACAACTCGAAGAGGTAAGAAAGTAAGTCGGTATTTCCCGTCGTTGACCATTTGGGAAACCCTAATCAGTGTAATTTTATGATTGTTAATTTGGAATAATTAGTATGCTACACCTCCCTCCTTAAGAAAAAAAAATGTAAATTTTTGACAAAAAAAAAGGGACAATTTTTTTTTTGATTATGCTTTAATTATTCTATTCTTATGAACTGTTGACACTTTGTTTGTGTTTGGATGTGATATGGTGCAATTTGTATCTTCTACTTTATCTACTATGTAAGGACCTATATAAAATGAGTCTAACTTCTTTCTGTTTTCGTTTTTAATGTATACTCTATCTCCTACGTTTAATGAAATTGGATGTATATTTTTGTTGGCTATGCTTTGACGTTTTTGTTTATTATCGATTAGGTTTTGTTTCGCTATTGCATTGGAATTTTGAATTTTAAACTTTAATTCGTTAAAATATTGGTCGATATCATAGATAGGTTCGATTACAGAGCTATTATATATATTTTGTGGAAGAGTAGCTTTATGTCCAAAAACGAGCTCAAACGGAGTTAGGCCATGTTCTGTATGCTGAGTGGTGTTGAAACAAAATTCATAATATTTTACCCAATCATCCCAGTCCGATTGGTGAGCATTAACAAAACATCGCAGATACTCATTGAGACATCTGTGATTTCGCTCAAGCGCACCAATGGTCTGTGGGTGATAGGCTGTACTAAAGGTTTGTTTAATTTCAAGAATCTTACAAATTTGTTCTAATACCTGATTATTATATTCTGTTCCTTGATCCGTTCTTAATTCAAGGAAGTGTCCATATTTGAGGATAAAATTTTCTACGAGTGCCTTGGCAATCGTATTGGCTTCTTTATTAGCTAGTGGTATGAGAACTATGTACTTGCTCAAATTGCATTGAATGGTTAAAATATATCTATTATCGCTGTGAGTTCTTGTAAAGGGTCCAGCTGTATCCGCTGAAAGGACTTCAAATGCCTTGGAAGGAGTAGTGGTTACGACTTCTGCTTCCTTAGTATGTCTAGTGATTTTATTTAATTTACATGTTTCGCAATTCCTGACATAGGTTGTGATGTCATTTTTCATATTTTTCCATTTGTAAAACTCTCTAATTTTTAGATATAAACGATGTTGTCCAACATGTCCACCTACCGGAGTAGCGTGGTGTTGATGTAATATATGGTTTATATCTTCCTGCTTCGTCAATATTGTTGGAGGTTTGTATATGATTAGCTGATAACTGGAAATGGTTGTGTTAACGATTTCCTTTATAGTATGCAGGGATGCGTTTCTAAACAAAATGTCCTCTGTTGATAATGCGATAATATTTCTTCCGTATTTCTCGAGTATTTTTCCAATTTCTAGAAACGCGAACTCTAGTGTTCGGCTTCCATTAGCGCGCGTTAGTGGAACGTTGACTGCTCCTAAAATTTTCTTATAATTATGGTTAAAAATGAACATTCTTAACTGGTTGTGGTGCACTTCAGAACCAAGTTTAAGTAGTTTTGTGGTGTATGACGGGTTCTCGGTTTGCCAAGCTGTAAGATGATCAGTCTTACTGCAGTTTTTCTTTGAATCCGTGGACGTAGTTAATGTTGCTTTTTTTCTTGCCATGGCTCTTGTGTTAACCATGAGAACACTTAGCGTTTTGAGTTGTTCTGAGGTAGTAGGAATTGCAATACGTGAGAGCGCGTCCGCACAAACGTTTGCTTTTCCCGCTACGAATTCAATGTCAAAATTAAATTCTTCTAAATCGACTCTCATTCTAGTGAGTTTCGATGTAGGGTTCTTCATATTGAATAAGTATACTAGAGGTCTATGGTCTGTCCTGACCAAAAACCTATTTCCGTACAAGTATGGTGTGAAATAGTTAACGGCCCAATGAATTGCTGTTAACTCCTTTTCAATTATTGGTTTATTACGCTCTCCTGGTGTGAAACTTTTGCTTGCAAACGCAACTGGGAAGTCTCCATTTTCGTACATTTGGGAAAGTACAGCACCACATGCTATATCCGATGCATCTGTGGTCAGTATAAATTTTTTAGAGAAATCTGGATAGCGCAAAATCTGAGGTGACATCAAATATTGTTTGAGTGTCTGAAAACTTTTTTCATGAGCTTTGGTCCATTGAAACGTTGAACCTTTTTTCTGTAAATCATTTAATGGTTTGGCAATATGCGCAAAGTTTGGGACAAATTTCCTATAGTAATTGCAGAAAGCTACGAATCTACGAGCTTCTTCTGCGTTTGTGGGTGTAGGGAAGTTTTTCAATAAATCGAATTTTGAGTCATCCGGCAGAATTCCTTGATCTGTAATTTTATGACCAAGATAAGTAACCTCGGCTCTGAAAAATTTACATTTACTGGCATTAAGTTTCAAATTGTAATGCCTTAGTCGTTCAAATATTTTTCGTAAGTTATCAAGATGATGGTCAGAAGAACATCCTGTAACTACAATATCATCGATGTAGATGAAAGCACATTCTGGAGTAAGTCCAGCCATTGCTATATTCATCATTCTTTGAAAGCTGTTTGGGCTGATATTCAACCCAAATGGTAATCTTTTGAAGTGAAAGTGTCCAGAAGGAGTGGAGAAAGCAGTATACTTCCTGGACTCTTGATCTAGGGGGATTTGGTGGAATCCCGACATAAGATCAAGCGTACTGAAATATTTAGCTCGACCTAATTGGTCCAAAATAGTGTCTATGCGAGGCAATGGAAATTTATCTGCCAGCACCTTTTTGTTTAATTGTCTGAAATCCACGACGAGCCTCCATTTCTTTGAAGCATCGTCTGATTTCTTTGGTACTAATAGGATAGGTGAATTGTACGAAGACACCGATGGTTCAATAATGTCTTCATCAATTAACTTTTGTACCTGATCCTGAATTTCTTTTTGTTGGGAGTGAATACTTTTATAATTGGGTATATACACCGGTGCAGTATCCTGTAATGGGATATGCTGTGAATAAAAATTGTTAGTGGTCAGGTTTTCTCCAGGTAAACAGAATATGTCCGGAAAATCTTTGACTAACTTTTCCAGTTTCGGTCGTACATGGGATGAAACTTGATCCAGTTTAATTTCTGAAAATATTTTGTTTAACCGAACGTTTCGATTTATTTGAGCATCACTGCCTTTGGGCTCAGGCTTAGTGTAATCATTTAATGGGTCAATTTTCGGTTCAAAACGTGCAATAGCAACCTGTTTGGAGGTCGTATTTATTAGTTTTACATACGGAGCATTTGGCGAAACTATAGTATTCGCGCAGAATACGCCTGGAATGATTTCTTGTGACAAAACCACTGAATCGGTGGTTACTTCAAAGTTCGGTATTTTCCTAATAACTTCGCATCTTGCTGGAATCAAGATAATGTCATTAATCTTATCTTCTATGGGTACTGATACCAAACTATTATTAAAGTTAAAGTTGAGCAACCAACTCTCGTAATCTAATGTGCATTTGTATTTAATGAAGAAATCTCGACCTAAAATACCGTCGGTCAAGATGGGGAAATCATCTCCAACCAGTTGGAACGAATGATTTACCGTTAAATTGTTTGAAAAAGTGATGTTCGTATTGGTTTCACCAATTGTGGTGGTGACGCCTTCTGTAATACCGGTTACCCTAAAGACTACATTAGTGTTAATCATTTGCATAGGATTTAATAATCCTATCTTACTAAGCGAAATTTCGGCTCCTGTGTCGACGATAAACGTGCATTTGCGATTGGCCATTTGTACGTATAACGTCACAAAATTGGCTGCACTAGTATTTATTGTATATAGTGATTTGGTGGGCCCGTGTACTGGCCCTGGTGCCCTAAAAAAGTATTGTTTTGCGTCGAGCCACCTGGTTGCATAACTGGGCCACCCGGTGGCATCGTCAGCCTTTGATGATGGTTTTGTACTACTGCCATTGAAGTTGGGGTGTCGAACGACATTGACGCCTGCAATGGTTGAGCCTGTTCGGCGCTCGTGGTATAAATGGTTCTTGATGGGAAGTTGGACCTTCCACGCTGGAAGCGATTACTATTATAACCGTTATAGAATCTTTGCGGTGGGTTGTTATATTGCGGTTGATTGGACTGAGGTCGGGGTTGTTGGGATCCCTTTCTAGTATAATTTCGGTTGAAATTATTTCTGTGTTGTGGTTGTGATTGCCGTTGATCTTGACTTCTGTAATTGTCGCGATGTCCGTAGTGGTTTTGATACCCACGATTTTGACTAAACGAGGGACTAAACGAGTTCCTCTCGTTGTGCCTAGGGTTTGAATTGAACGCTAGGACTTGGGTGTCGATATTGTTGGTTGTCGCGTTTTCCGTTACCTTTTGAATTGCCTGATTAATGTCCGTGAAAGTAGATGCTTTCAGTATTAACCTGGCTTCATTATTGGTAACGCCGGAGGTGAGGGCGTCAACTCCTGCTTTGGTTGCCATTTGTTTCGCTACGGCAGTTGGCACTCCGGCCTCCACGTATGTTGCTTGTAGCTGATGGCATAGGGACTCGACGGTGTTGCAAAACTTCTCCGTGTCTCCCCTTTGTTTGGTGGTCTTTAATTTGGCCACGATGGTCTCGGATGTTACAGTGCCTTTGCATCTGTTTTTAACATCGTTGATCAACTCATCGATAGTGGCTAAAGCATCTGGTAGGCCCAACCGAGCCTTTCCGGTCAGCCTGGTTTTTAAAAACCGTATTGCAATCGGTACGTGTTCCGCGGTGGTCAGTTCTTTCAGCAAATTAGCTGAGTCGACAAAAGTGTTCAGGGCATCGTGTGAGCCGTCGTATGGCTGTACGATCGCCGTCGCTGACTTGACGTCAAAAGGTGCCGGGTCTGGCATTGTAATAATTTGTGTGTTTTGTGTAGACGTGATGGAAACGGTGGGTGTATTTTGCCACGGTTTAACGCTTCCACTTAATTTTTGGCAAAATATTATGGCGTTGACAACGGACTTGAACAAACGTGTATTAGAAGGATTTGGATTTGACGTGATGGAAACAGTGGGTGAATAATCCCACGAATATTTGTCGCCACTTAAGCGTTTGCATATGATAATTGTTTTTGCCACAGATTTTAATGAATACTTTCGAGAGGTAGTAGCTATCTGCGTATTTTCCAGAATATTCATACATTCATTATATTTTGTTTTAAGTGCCTGGTACGCTTCTATCTCTCTATTCCATTCTAATGGTGGTATTCTATTGTCGTATTTTTTTTAAAATGAGTTTGTATTCGATAAATAAATCTTTCAAGATTTCGGTTTTTTCTGTTACCCCTTGTAATGAGCGTGGACGATTTATGCTTTTTAATAAATTTAGATGTTCTCTGCTTATGTATTGGTTGATTTCCTTCAATCTGGTCATCTGATTTATTGCATCGTATAGGAAAAAGGATTAATTTAATTTAAGATCATACCAACCAGTCCGAAGAATTTGTTTTAATGCTCGTTCTCGTGCCCTAAGGGTGGTCTGGTTCTGACCGTTCGCCCCTTTCGTTGCTCAGGGTGGTCTGGTTCTGACCGTTCGCCCCTGAAGTTATGGATCTCTGCGCTCCGTTCGTTGCATTGTCCCACAGGGTGATCTGGCCTCGACCGATCGCCCCTGGACTTGTTATATTTTGATGATGCTGACCACGGAATTGTGCTACTGCATTTCACCTTTTTCCACTGCGGCGGACTGCGCTGCCGCGATGATCACTTGTATTAATTTCGTTTGCGCGTTCGTCTTCTTGCGCCGCATGTAAACGTACGAAACAGTGATAATTAGCACTGTCAACACAAACACTAATATTGTGATGGATACTAGGCACACCATATGTTCTGTTTCATTGTCTTTTTCACTCACGGTGTTGGTTATCGTCGTTGTTGTAGGTTCCGTCGTGCTTCGTTCTTCTGGAAGGCGTGCCCAAATCGGCCGACAGCCGGGTGTTCCACATGGGACTCTAAACATTAGTCTGTTATAACGCGCGAACGTTATTTAACACAGCCTCTCTTGTTGCCGCGTGCTTCACGTGGGCCTTCATATGGCTATTGTAAGCCTTAAACATTCCGAAAGCAACTAATATCACTGTGAGTACCACGAGTACGATTGCGATTATCCTCGTTTCCTCGACCGCCATGTTGTTGTTTGTAATAAAATTTTCTGTAGAAAACCAGCCCATCTTTAATGTTTGTCACTACCAAAGCACTTGTTTCACTTTTGTATCGCACACTTCTAATTCGATGATTGCAGATTTAAATCACCGGTCGCCATGTTCTAGTCGGAAACAATATATTGTATAATTGAACGAAATAATTCTTCGGCGGCTTCGGCAACTGCGACGGTATCGGCCTATAATAACACTTTAGCAGTTAAACAACAATCATTTCGAACATCGTGTTCGCTGGTGTTCTGGTCGGAAGAAACTCAGAGAGGATTGGCGGTGAACGTCACAACTTGAGGAATAAAACAACGGACAGCGTGTCCGCTCAGTTAAACTTGAACTTCACGAATCATGTGTCTTTAATGTTCACTATATCTTATATACTATGTTTACACATTTCTCTTAGCCTAGGTAGCTGTTTGTACAACAGTCTGGTGATGTTTTTACAGGTAAGTGATGTTTATCTAAAAGGTAAGTTTATTGTTCATTGCCTTGGCATTGCAGTGCCGTTACGTATGGGTTTTTTTTTGTTGACGGTTGAAAGAAAGGTTAAAAGCGATGGGTTTTTTGTTTGTTGGTAAAAAGGTTGTTTGGGTTTTTACAACTCGAAGAGGTAAGAAAGTAAGTCGGTATTTCCCGTCGTTGACCATTTGGGAAACCCTAATCAGTGTAATTTTATGATTGTTAATTTGGAATAATTAGTATGCTACACTGTGATTTCTTTCAAATTCTATTTCATTTTTGTTTGCGGAAATGTTTATGTCATATACGGCAATTTGAGGGTTCTGCATGTAAACAAATAAAAAAAATCACAATGTTGTTCACTCTTTGACAGTCACACGCAAGTTGAGAAAAAAAAAGATTTTTCTAGCAAAATGAGACGTACGACTTACAATTTGCAAATTGATTGCACTTATCAGTTCTGCTTAGCAGTCGTCATCATATGACCAAAGGTCGCATGAGTGCCAAAAAATACAAAAAGTAACTCATAGAAGTCGTCATCATATGACCAAAGGTCGCATGAGTGCGAAAATTTAAAATACCTTCACTGTGGTTTCTTTTTAAGTTCTATTTCAATTATTTTTACAAAAAAAGTAAAGTTTCTCCTAAAAGTGGTCATCATATGACCAAAGGTCCCATGAGTGCGAAAACAACAAGAACCACCATTGTTATTTCTTTTTAAGTTCTATTTCTATTATTTTTACGAACCAAGATGAAACATCAAAGCCACAGAAATTTCTCAATATTTTTTATTTCCTATTCGTATGAGAACGAGATCCAACCACCTGAATTTGTCAATATTTTCTATTTCCTATTCGTATCAGAACGAAATCCAACCACTCGAATTTCTCAATATTTTCTATTTCCTATTCGTATGAGAATCAACCAACCACTCGAATTTCTCAATATTTTCTATTTCCTATTCGTATCAGAACGAGATCCAACCACTCGAATTTCTCAATATTTTCTATTTCCTATTCGTATCAGAACGAGATCCAACCACTCGAGTTTCTCAATATTTTCTATTTCCTATTCGTATGAGAATTTTATAGATACACCAACTAGACTATGATTTCTTTTAAATTCTATTTCATTTTTTTTGCGGAAATGTGTATGTCTAATACGGCAATTCGAGGGTTTTGCGTGTAAACAAATAAAAAAAATCACAATGTTGTTCACAAAGATTTTTCTAGCAAAATGAGACGTACGACTCACAATTTGCAAATTGATTGCACTTATCAGTTCTGCTTAGCAGTCGTCATCATATGACCAAAGGTCGCATGAATGCGGAAAGTTGTAGAAACATTTTGAGAAGAAGTCGTCATCATATGACCAAAGGTCGCATGAGTGCGAAATTTAAAATACTTTCACTGTGGTTTCTTTTTAAGTTCTATTTCTATTATTTTTACAAAAAAAGTAAAGTTTCTCCAAAAAGTCGTCATCATATGACCAAAGGTCGCATGAGTGCGAAAACAACAAGAACCACCACTGTTATTTCTTTTTAAGTTCTATTTCTATTATTTTTGAATCCAACCACTAGAATTTCTTTCAAATTCTATTTCAATTTTTTTTTGCGAAAGCGGTTACATAACAAAAGCTTTCTGACCGTGATATTATCACTACGGAATATTATTTTTGAGATTGACGAAGTTTTTCATTGTGTTTTCCTGTATTAGTTGTATGCTCTTACGCAGTTTCACGGGTTTGTGATATTGATTAAACTCATCACACAATACGGACAGCATGTCCGCTTATCTGAACTTCCATCTAAAAGACTGAGAAGGTTTTATTTACCTCAAGCCTTAAATACTAGTTTACAAATTTCTCTGTTGCTGTTTTCTGTTTATGCTTAACGGGTAGCTCATGCTCAAGAGCGGATAGGGCCCTTGTCATTGCACAAATGTTGTTGGGTTTTCTCTTATGTTTTATTGTTTGGGTTTTTACCTATGCCGTTACAAACTGACGGTTTATGACGGTCTGGTTTTTTGTGATGGTTTGCAAAAAAAGGTTTTCTTCTAATTGTTTTATGACTTGAGGATTTCTGAATTTATCTATTAATTTATCTAGCATGCTTAAATGCAACAGCGTGATATTATCACTACGGAATATTATTTTTGAAAAATACTCTACTCTTTAGAAGTCGTCATCATATGACCAAAGGTCGCATGAGTGCGAAAACAATGATAGAAACTACCAATCCACTGTAATTTCTTTCAAATTCTATTTCAATTTTTTGAAAACATTTGGTACTGAAAACAAGCAAGATGAACACTTGTATTTAGATTGTAAGCTAGGTTTACGGAATGAATAAAAAAGCTAAGCTAACTAAAACGATACCCCGCTATTTGATTTACAAACAAATATCACAAAATCCCTAACAAGGCTTCAATAAATCGACGTGTATTGGATGTCCACTTTGCATCTAGCTGCTGGGGAAGAATATGGTAAGTGAGACACGCGGCAGCGGTTGTTGTTGTTTATTATAGATGGAAAGGAGGAAAATGCCCACAAGATTACAATTAAAAGTACATTGCGAACAATGATTTTCGTGTTTCCAATCGGGTTCCCAATAATATTCACTTTTACCGGGTAATTTTTCCGTGTAATTTATCATTTGTATAAATAATATTTAGTGTGTTACATCAATCTGACAGTTACGGACCAATCAAAAATTAAGAGCTGGGTATCGGAGTGTCGTCCACAAACTGTTAACTTGACTACAAAGAAAACAGCGAACCTGGTAGTTTTTGCGACAATAGATATTGAAAACAACGCCTGTCAGTGCCCTGGCTTTCCCTTTTTTAAAATGAGTATGATTATGTGTTAGAAAACCGACTGTTGGTCCAAGGTCCTGAGGACTAAGTCTCGTATTGTACGTTTCTTTCACACTTCCAGTCGGCATTTCTGAATCATCGTGACCAATCAAGCACCACCTCTGATGTTGTTTGTGTTTATGAGATCGGAGAAACGTCACACTCTTGCCAGCTGATTGGCTGGCGACGACTCTGGCGATGGTTTCACTCGCGACGGATTCAAATTGTCGCGTTCGAAAAGAAGGGCGGGGGGGGGGGGATCGTCAATATATCAATCAATTTAGCTCGAAGAGTTGAGCAAATGGTATGTGTATAGTACCTGTGAAAACTATGACTGTGTTGTTGTGTATTGGTCGTGTCAAAGAAAAGGTCTTTCAAAGCACCAATGGTGTAAAACTCGAAACAAGAGCAGGTATTGCGTCATAGGTGGTATTATAAGACTGTAATATATATCAGAAGCGATTATATCGACGGTTAAAATATCCATTGCCGATGCTGTGGTAATACAATTATAGGGTAAGTGTACCAGTTATGGCCATAGTGGTTCCCTATTTGTCCAAAGTGAAAATTTTGAAAGTTTCAGAGTTTCGACCTATTATGAAATTTTTAGTAGCAAGAATTTGAATGTATATTGTCATTAAAACCCGTGAAATGGTGCAAAATTTTGTATTATCTCTACAAATCACACTGGCTAAATAGGGAACCATTATGGTGATAACTGGTTCACTCAGCCTACGCGCTCCCATTTTCGAAACACAACCCGTCACAGTTCAACAGTTCTATTAAATTGTACCCACCACGTTTGCTTTTGTTGAACAAGTTGCTAGAAAGTTTAGTTATTTATTTATTGACGTAGGACTACGTCTCTGTTTTCTTTATCCGGTCATTTCAAAATTTATTAAACCAACACCGTTACGTTTGAGTGAAAAATTTTTAACGCTCATAGTATCTTACTATTGTTGATTATGTCTTGTCTTAATGATGTTGAACAAATAAATGTATGTATGTATGTATGTAGTACCTTTCCTACCGAACGATATGATATAACGCGTTCAATTTGTAAATTTCAGTGAACCAGAAAATTATTCATAAATAGTTAAATTGCTGGAGCAAACCTGCCGATAATGCCCAAAGTCACTCTCTAAAATAAAAGTATTATTTTTTGTAAACATCCATGCAGCACATAGAATGTGTAACATTCGTACATTTTTTAAGCGTACCTATTTTCGCGTGCAGCCTGACAAAACCTCCAACCAGTCGCATAAATTCATCGTCGGTTACACCGGGAGCTATACTGGAGACGAATAGAGTGCCCTTGCGATTGGATGGATTGATCAAATCTTGTAGATGTAAACAGTAAAGAGTTCAACACGTCTTGCTGGATGCTGTTGTGCCAGAACCTGATAATATTGACTATAAGTAGTTGACGAACTTGAGAACCTTCCAAGGAGCGCTTCCTCGATCCTTGTACAATTTGTAATCTAATTCTAATGATAGTCGCATCAGGTAATTTTCCAGTCTTAAAATAAAAGCGACAAAAGAGTAGGTATAAATTGTTAGAGTTACCTATATAAATTATATTATCTACCCATAAGTAGACAGGTAGATGAGATAGGAAGAAATGTATACCTAAACGGTGTATAAAATGCGCAGCTCATTCAGATCATCATCATACGTGTTTCTGGAAGTGAACAGTGAAGTTTTCAAATAGTATGGCTGCACTAACAGTTCCAGAGTATTTCTGCAATAGGTCACCAAATCCCAAGGACTAAAGCTGATGCAGTTCGGTGAAGATACGTTGTGCTACAAAAAAACCAGATCAGAAAGTTTAGATTATGTATAACTGAGAAGAGCGGAGTGTAGGTACATGTGATTTTATGTTAATGTTGCTGTCTGATTCGAAACGATTCATTCAGGTACTTTCATTAGGTACCAATAGCCGGGTAGATATGATGGTAACTTTCAAATTGCCTACCCAAAATATGTATAAATGCACAGCATTCATACTGGCTATCATCATTTGTGTTTAAGAAGGGAATCTTGAAGTTGTTCTTGTGAAGTTATAGTCCAATATTAACAGTGTTTATGTTATAAGTGATCGTGAATCTTAAAACTGTTTAACAAATTGGTGATTCAACGAAAAATGGCGGAAATACACCACGCCTGAAGTTAAAGTAACTCCGGAGATTCAGTGCATAATGAATCAAACAATTGTTTAACGGACAACAGTGTTTAACGGAGAAAAAATTATAACTTCTATGGAATTGTAAGGTGGTTTTATATGACTTTTCTTTTCTGTTCTTTACAGGTTCACAAAAATCAATTTCCGAATGTCTGTAAGGCTGAGGTAAAGTCTGTACTGTATTCCGACTGGCAAAGCAATGCCAAATTTCCGACGAGACCGGAAATGCGAGTTTTCCAAGATGGCGTCCTTCAGCCACACGTGGACGTTATGTTTGCTGACTCATCAAAAAATTGCAATGGCGTATGGGCATGCGCTCGGCCATGCTCCGTGAGAAAAACGTTCCTAACCCCAAACACGCCAACCGGCGTGAAGCAGCGGAATTCATATGAATTCCATCACAATTATTTTTTCTCAACGCAAGATTACCACCATCATAAGTTCTTTTTAAGTTCTATTTCTATTATTTTTGCGAAGGCTTGATGCCATCACTGAAGTTTCTCTATATATTTCTATTTACAATTCGTATACGGAAGTCAAGAACCAACAATGTTATTTCTATTTAAGTTCTATTTCTATTATTTTTACGAACCAAGATGAAATATCAAAGCCACAGTAATTTCTCAATATTTTGTATTTCCTATTCGTATCAGAAAAAAAACCAACCACTTGAATTTCTCAATATTTTCTATTTCCTATTCGTATGCGAATTTTAAAGATACACCAACTGGAATGTAATTTCTTTCAAATTCTATTTCAATTTTTTTTTAACAGATAAAGAGCCAACTTATCTGTAATTTCTTTCAAATTCTATTTCATTTTTTTGCGGAAATGTTTAATACTGCAAATCGAGGGTTTTGCATGTATACAAAAAAAAACACAATGTTGTTCACTCTTTGACAGTCACACGCAAGTTGAAAAAAAATTCTAGCAAAATGAGACATACGACTTACAATTTGCAAATTGATTGCAATTATCAGTTCTGCTTAGCAGTCGTCATCATATGACCAAAGGTCGCATGAGTGCCAAAAATAAAAAAAAAAATCTAATAGAAGTCGTCATGATATGACCAAAGGTCGCATGAGTGCTAAAAAAATACAAAAAGTAACTCATAGAAGTCGTCACCATATGACCAAAGGTCGCATGAGTGCGAAAATTTAAAATACCTTCACTGTGGTTTCTTTTTAAGTTCTATTTCTATTATTTTTACGAATCTAGATGAAACGTCAAAGCCACAGAAATTTCTCAATGTTTTCTATTTCCTTTTCGTATCAGAAAAATAATTAATTACTTGAATTTCTCAATATTTTCTATTTCCTATTCGTATGAGAATTTTAAAGATACACCAACTAGACTGTAATTTCTTTCAAATTCTATTTCAATTTTTTTTGAACAGATAAAGAGCCAACTTATCTGTAATTTCTTTCAAATTCTATTTTAATATTTTTTTGCGGAAATGTTTATGTCTAATACGGCAATTCGAAGGTTTTGCATGTATACAAATAAAAAAAACACAATGTTGTTCACTCTTTGACAGTCACACGCAAGTTGAAAAAAAAAAAGATTTTTCTAGCAAAATGAGACATACCACTTACAATTTGCAAATTGATTGCAAATATTAGTTCTGCTTAGCAGTCGTCATCATATGACCAAAGGTCGCATGAGTACGAAAATGAAATATACCAGCACTGTTATTTCTTTTTAAGTTCTATTTCTATTATTTTTGAATCCAACCACTAGAATTTCTTTCAAATTCTATTTCATTTTTTTTTTGCGAAAGCGGTTACATAACAAAGGCTTTCTGACCATGATATTATCACTACGGAATATTATTTTTGAAAAATACTCTACTCTTTAGAAGTCGGCATCATATGACCAAAGGTCGCATGAATGCCAAAACAAGAATCACCACTGTTGTTTCTTTTTAAGTTCTATTTCTATTATTTTTACGGATAGCAAGAGTCTACATCCAAAAGTCGTCATCATATGACCAAAGGTCGCATGAGTGCGAAAACCTTGACAGAAACTACCATGCCACTGAAATTTCTTTCAAATTCTATTTCATTTTTTTACCATTGAGAATACATAAACAAAGCTTCTCGGATCGTGATATTATCACTATGGAATATTATTCTTTCGAGACTATTTATTTACCCAAGAAATCAAACTCGTCTCACGATGACACTGATTTACTAAAAAATATTGACTTTCTTTTTCCAACTTTGAAAGAGTGAACTGAACTCCAACGATGCTGAGATAGTAATGCTTTATTTCCTATTTCTACTTACAATTATGGATTTTCTTATGTCTAAGCTTTACCTGATCCTAACGACTTTACCTGACCTGACGCCAAGCTTTGGTGCCTTTCGGTGACGCACCAAGGCATCTTCTTATTCTGACCCTGTCATAAACGTACATTTGTTTATTCTTATGCTAAACTATATAGCTCAGTCGTCAACAACAATTATCGTATCTTTAATGACTTCAAATAATGAGTTTCAAATTTGATTGCAGTCGAATGATCAAATAAAATGTATCCAGCAGGTAGTGAACTTGAAATATTTGCTTTAACTCTGTGAAGTTCTTTGGTTGTTAATGGAAATGTTCTACACTTTCGGTACTTATTAACAATCTCTTCAACCATTGCTCTAGCTAACATAGCTGCGTCCAATAATCCAGCATGTAAAATCTCTGAGTCATATAAAGAATATCCATGATCTAAAGAATGTATGCCGTCATAAATTTTATCAATTTGACTTTTGAGTTGTTTATTCATAGCTTGGGTTTTTTTCATACACTCTTTGAACTGTTTCCGACACATGGTGAATCTTGTTGTCTTCTTCAATCTTCATTGCCTCTTGTACTGGATTTCTTTCTCCAATGAAGATCTGCTTCATTTAATGTTACTTTGTGGCCATTAATAAACCACGTAGACTTTTTGGGGGGAGGGAAATATGGAAATTCCTAATTCCCTACACGGGTAGATAAGGTGGGAGGTAACTCTAATAAATGAGAATCTTCGCGTAAGCTGCAGTCTCACGTTCCGTTCTTTGGCTGATCCGTCAGCTTCCCATGTTGCATTTACTATCCTTTTACTATGGGTCTATTTCAATTTTTTTTACAAACAGTGAAAAATCCAACCTTTCTGTAATTTCTTTCAAATTCTATTTCAATTTTTTTTGCGGAAATGTTTACGTCTAATACTGCAAATCGAGGGTTTTGCCTGTACACAAATAAAAAAACACAATGTTGTTCACTCTTTGACAGTCGCACGCAAGTTGAAAAAAAAAAGAATTTTCTAGCAAAATGAGACATACGACTTACAATTTGCAAATTGATTGCAATTATCAGTTCTGCTTAGCAGTCGTCATCATATAACCAAAGGTCGCATGAGTGCGAAAATTTAAAATGCCTTCACTGTGGTTTCTTTTTAAGTTCTATTTCAATTATTTTTACAAAAAAGTAAAGTTCCTCCAAAAAGTCGTCATCATATGACCAAAGGTCGCATGAGTACGAAAATGAAATGTACCAACACTGTTATTTCTTTTTAAGTTCTATTTCTATTATTTTTGAATCCAACCACTAGAATTTTTTTTTTCAAATTCTATTTCAATTTTTTTTGTGAAAGCGGTTACATAACAAAGGCTTTCTGACCGTGATATTCTCACTACAGAATGTGGAGAGCTCCCCCATTAACGGTCATAACTCAAACACTACACGCGTTTCAATTTCATTAATTCGTTCAGTTTTTGGACTTTTTTCACTGTAAACTTTTCACGATTTTAACCGCTGCCACCAATGTAATATTCTTGAGCCGTCCAGCATCCAGCAGGATGCCAGATGGCTATCGGGGAGGTGATATAAGTAAGAGGGTTAAAACTGAGTCTCAACTTTATTTTCATTGTCACTTAAAAACTAAACTTAAAAACTACCTAAACATAATAGAACGATTGTCTACCTCAAAGAGGTAGCAAGCGTTCTTTCTCTGTGTTGATTTACATGTACCTTCGCAAAAGGATGCAAAAATAGATGGCAGTTGGTACTGCCTACGAAGCAACATCGAAATCCCTAGTCGGGTAGGCATGTGGTGCCGTCCAATCCTGCCTGGAAGGACAGCTCACCACAATATCACTACGGAATATTATTTTTGTTTTAAAAGATACCAACGTTTCTGCAATTTCACAATATTACAATATGCATTACAAATTTGAGTCTTGAATAAGTCTTTATGAAGATACGATAGAAAGAAAAATATGTCTTTGAACTGTGAAAATATTTCATCTTGTAAACAAAAGAATCTTGTCGAACCGTGATATTATCACTACGGAATATTATTTTTGTGACAATATTCCAAGTCTTCCAAAATGTCTTAGATGCCACACTGTTGTTTGTATTTCATTTTTTAACTTCTATAACTGAAAACGAAACTAGAAAAAAATTGTATTTATATTGTCAGCTAGGTTTACTGAATGAATAAAAAGCAAATTTAACTTAAAACATTTCCTGTTTAAAACAAATATCACAAAATCCCTGGCAAGGTCTTAACAAATCGGCGTATTAATGATTGTCCACTTGGCGTCAAAGAAGCTCATCATTTCACACCCGGTTTTCGCCGGCAACGACTTCCACTCCATCGACGTAAGGCCTACACCGGGGCAGGATGAGACGCGAATGTTGGAAAAAAATGTCAATAAAATTTGTTTCCGCTTTTTTTGTTATCATGCATGCTCACTCGATCTATTATCAAACCCGCCACACTGCGGATTCTGGTGCATCTTCGCACAAAAAAAATAGGCACACACAGCGCAGGGTAAGCGCCACCAGGTTTACATTGTAATTACCAAGATTAATTATTAACGAGATAAATGGGTTGAAAATGATCCTTTGTGTAATAAGTACATTTGCCCAAGAAAGAATAGACATAAAGGCACGCAAAAACCTTTATCTGAAATTTTCTTATATCTTTTTTTCAACATCACAACGCTGCAACTTTAGTTGGTGGCTCCAGAGAGGAACATTTACTAGTCTCACTAGCAGTGCTGAAAATTTCATTTCGACAAATCCAGATTCAATCAGCTACTGCTTGTTTAAGAAACTGTTCCTCTCTGGAGCCACCCACTAAAGTCGTTTTGCTTTTGCCAAAGGACGCATGATTATAGTGCTATCATTATGAAAAAACTATTGCGCCAGTAATTACCAGTCCCTGGTGGAATTTCTGGAGTCTCCAAGTTCTTTCTGATTTCACAATAATTATCGGCATAGCCACTTTCATTTGAAAAATCCATGGGTCGCCGAGTATGAGTTATTGCTTATTAACCTTCCGTAACTCGCGCGGTTGACTACCTGCGTCAGCACCACGCTAATGCTGAATACAAAAAGCGAGATTTTTTGTTGAACACGTTGGTGTTGTACAAAATACAACAGCGAGATCGTTCGAGGGTTAACCATCCGTAACTCACGCGATTGGCCACTGTCGCCAGCACCACGCTCATGCTGAGTACAAAAAGCGTGATTTTTTCAACGTGTTGTACAAAATTCAACAGCTTGATGGTTTCCGCAAACATTGTGAATCGTGCGGCGAACGCTGCACAACCGAGCATATTATAAGCCACTGTCCAGCTCTTGAGGATCTGAGAAAAATACATGACATCACCAACGTAGTCAGAGCACATCAAAATGATGACCCATCATTTTAGAGGCAACTGATAAATTTTCTCAAGGACGCACAGATGTACAACAGCATCTAATTTTCTCATCGGCTCTGGGCAGCCCGGGATCTCCTATCCCGGTGTCGTAAGTCCCGCTTGTAGCTTCGCAGATTACTGCCTCTTTTATTCTTTTTCACATCGGGGCATCCTGGCCTACAAATGGTGGCGGATTGCCACCTAGAGGTGGTTAGGCAATACCTCTTCCCCTCGCGAAACCTTTGGAACCTTTTTCTTTTTTACAGCTAATCCGCCTCACACAAAAATCAAGCAAGTTTTTAGATCGGACAGTTAAAACACATTGACAGTATATTTTTGTAGCCCTTCTGGCCCATATGATAGATAGGTTTATTTAGAAATAAGTAGATTTATGGAACTCTGCTAAAACTTTGTAATGTGCTGATATCCCTTATATATCAAAGTGTTAACATGCCTCCTGTGGCACTACGATACTGAATCCGTGGTCCTTCAGTAGATTGGCGAGAATGCGGGTTCTTCCGATGAAGTTGCGAGATTGAAAGTTCTTCGAGTCCTTTTATGTCACTGGGTCGTTGCTGTTGGTCTTCGTTACGGCCGATTCCAAGGGTCGAACATTAACCCCCTACTTTACAGAGGACTATAATGCACAGTTGAGCTTAGAGTCACTCCCAAGCAGCACTCAGAACTCGACCAGCCGTCCTTAATAAGGAGAACAGTGTTATGGATCGCTCCTCCTAGAGTCACCTTCCCTGTCAACTTACAAACAAAGTTCCCACCGAGATTGGTTATGCTGTCGCCGTGTCTGCGGTTGCCCGCAGTTTACGGCCGGTCCCACAGAAAGGTATGGATAGAGTTACAGAGGCCATGGGATCTGAATAACGAGAAATTCTAGCTTTCCCCGTGTAGAAAGATACACTTGTCATTGCGAAAGTTTATCCATCCAAATTCAACGATTACTTTTAATGTTCATATTTGTATGATTCGTATCAGGTATCAGAAGGCCATCCATCGCCATAAATAACGCCCAGTTTGACATCTACCTGAGGGAGAAGAATGGAAATAAGGAATAGGATGGGGATAGGAACAGGTAGAAAAAATAGGAAAGATACCCTGGAAGAGGGTAATAACGCATAAGCCTATCACAATCAGTTCAAACAACGCCCTTAACCGTTATGTGTCCGACGAACTTTTTGCTTTTTTCTACACCGTGCTTTTTAAATGGGCGCTGGGTACCTGGGTACCCTGTCGGCCACATAAGGGTTAAAAGAGCACTGTAATACTGCATAAAATGTTTAGCGAATTATAAACAACAGAACATCCTGAAGATTCAGTTTTCTGAAGTCAGTTCACTTAATAAGTGTTTACCGAATACTCGGAAACGCAGTTGCATAAAGACTGGTCAGTTACATATCAAATGATTCGAAGTTCCATAATCGGATTGCTGAATATTCGCCATGTGATAGCTGAGTCAGCAGTGGCCAGTCAATGTTTTGACCAGCATGCTGCAATTCTGTTTTGACAGATTTGTAAGATACTTCGCCACCCTTGGATATGGCTCAGTACAATACAATTTGTTTTGACGACATGACTCCAAACTATACCAGTATTGTTTGTGTTGAGTTGCAGCCCTGATGTCAATCTGAAGCTTCCCCCGACACTTAGATGCCGGAATAGCTGTCCCCCTTAAGGAAGTGGATGAACAATTCAGCGAAAAAAGAAAGTTCCCACTTCAAAATATGGACAATTTCAGTAGCCATTACGTAGAGCAACATGTTTTCTGTCGAAAAAGGCCAAACAGAACTCAAAATTGTTGTAGTAAATACAAGAAATATCAATACTCCTGAAGGATCTCGGGCTTCTATTTTGGACCACTCAAGTCGTGAGTATGACTTACACACAATTTTCACACATTCCGGTCATTTTTCATCCGTTTTCGCAGCGTGTGTTAGTGTTACACATACGATGATGATGATGATGATGATGATGATTCACGGCGTGCATATGGTGAAGGTTTATCACAAAAAATTAGGCATCGCCAAATCCGCCGTTTTTCGAAAATATGAACTTCTAGCTTTCATTTAACGTGTTCCCCAAAAAAACCCACCGAGGGATCCCGAACAACTTTTTCAGAATACTGTTTTTCCCCATACAAAATGCACGGTTCCAAATTAATCCCTATTTCTACTTAACAAACATACCCAATTTTTGTATGAAAAAGTTCCCCCGATGGAATATTTCGATGTTGGGCTTGAATGAAAGCTGGTAGCGTCAACTTTCACGTAGCGTAAAAATTAGCGATGCCCATTTTTTTGTAATAAATTTGTTCTACCAGACACACCGTGGATTGTGTACCCACCATCAGCGCAAGGATTACCTATGGCTGCAGAGTGCAGAGTCATACCGGAACGGAATGATCTACCTGATGGTTTGTTGTAGCAGGGTAAGCTAAATTCACTGGAGACCTTCGGAAAACAACATGATAATTGTTATCTCGTGACAAAGTCTGGCCACCCCACGCACATTTGCCCGGAAACCAGTTCATTTAACTTCCTTAGGCTACCCCTCCGAAATCACCATATATGTCATGTTCAAATATAAAAAGTAATAAGGAACGAACTCACCGGGTAATCCTGACCAGCTGGTTTTCTATGTTTGGCTTTGGTCTCAGCATGCAAACGGTCCAACCATATTAAATGTGCACTCGTTCACACCGCTCGTTGATTCTCCGATCGTCCATCGAAGAATCCGAAAAAAAATACATAAGCGAGAATACCCGACGCACTGAAAAACAATCTCGACGACCGTTCACTCTTCCATCAGCGTTCCACTCAAGTACGAACTAAAAACACAAAGAAAAACGCAAAAACGCGGGAACGACGAAATGCGGCATGTTTCAGCCTCCGCGCCCTGCTTGTCACTGTGTTAGTGTTACACATACGATGTGCATAAAATATTAAGCGTGTGCACATTATTCTCTCTACCGTCGAAAGTGCAGAAGAAAAGAAGCACCGTAGCAATAAACACCAAGCCAACAGTGTTAGTAAATAAGAAAGTGATCTTCAGACTTCGTGCGTATACTACAACACATCAGCCAGAGATTCTCCCCTCTAACGTGGTACCCACGTTGACAAACGAGCTGTAACATTTGAATTAGTAAATAAAGAGAGAAAAAAAGGTATCTCATGGCATCCGAAGCAAAAAAGAACTTCAATTGTATTTATTAAAACAATCAATTTTTTGGACTCATTTTCTTTTTGGAATACATTCATAATAATCACGCCAACAACTACATTGAATACAAAAATAGTTACTGTTAGCACCACCAGGAGCACAGCTGATAAAATGTCATATCCAACTCACAAAGAGATAACAGTTTATATTTCCTTTTTTCCTTCTACTTACAGGTATTTATCTAACACGCCTTGGTTTATCATCATTACTTTCGTGGTTTAAGGTAAATATTTTGTGATCATGCACATGATTTTTTCGTGAAAATCTGTTTTTGATTTTTATGTTCAACTTCTCCTTTGCTGGTTCTATTTGCTTCGGTGCATATGTGGGGCAAGTTGAACTTATGAATATTTTATTTTATTGCACTGACGAAACCAACCTCAAAATAATTGACAAAAAGAATAAAATAAATTTTAATAATATAATGGGTAATTCTCACTGAGACCGGCCTACTATTTACACCTTATCTTCAAAAATGTTTAAGGTGCCGATTTTCTGAAAGCCCTCGCCTAAAAAGTAAAAAAAATGCATTTGGTTACTCAAATTGATGGACCCCCCGTTAGTTACAGCCACAACATTTTTTGCAGACCCCTCGATTTTGGTCAAATGGTGGCTCACTTAAACCTTTACAACTCGAAAGTTTCTCCAACAACCACCTCAAAATGAATTGTTGTTGAAAAGAGAAAAGATAGAGCTACTATTTACAATAATAAAAAGTTGGGTCGGCCATACTGATTTTGGCCGCCATCTTGGATTTTTATACCAAAACATTTTTTTCACCATGAGGGCAACCATCGATCTTCAAAATTTTTGCATCAATTGAAAGCTGGGACATTTATACATAACATATCAAAAAATTAGAGATGTCTTTTTCTTCATTCAAAAGTTATCTGCCGTTTTGTAAATCATGCCACTTTTGGGCACTGGGCCCGGTGTCGGCTGTTTACATAAATGCAGCGTTATTTCGCAGTGTTTACGAACACGAATTTGAATTCTGAACCCACTAATGGAAAGCTGAAGGTTTAAGCTTTTCAAAACACTAAAAAAGTTATAAAAACAATGCCCGCATAATTGAGAAACAGTCAAAAACGGAAACGAACCTCCGATTTGGCCAAATTTTGCGGCACGCGCCTTTGTGTATACATGCAGGCGTAAACTCGGATGCTGTTGCATGTCGTTGCCGGTGCGCATGGAAATGTATGGAAAAAACGTGGTTTAATTTACAAAACTGCAAATAACTTTTGAAAGAAGAAAAAGACATCTCTAATTTTTTGATATGTTATGTATAAATGTCCCAGCCTTCAATTGATGCAAAAATTTTGAAAATCGGTGGTTGCCCTCATGGTGAAAAAAATGTTTTAGTATAAAAATCCAAGATGGCGGCCAAAATCAATATGGCCGACCCAACTTTTTATTATTGTAAATAGTAGCTCTATCTCTCCTCTTTTCAACAACAATTCATTTTGAGGTGGTTGTTGGAGAAACTTTCGAGTTATAACGGTTTAAGTGAGCCACCATTTGACCAAAATCGAGGGGTCTGCAAAAATTGTTGTGGCTCTAACTAACGGGGGGTCCATCAATTTGAGTAACCAAATGCATTTTTCTTACTTTTTTAGGCGAGGGCTTTCAGAAAATCAGCACCTTAAACATTTTTGAAGATAAGGTGTAAATAGTGGGCCGGTCTCAGCAAGAATTACCCTAATATAACAATTTCCTTTTATAACCATTTCGCCCTCAACCGAAATTTAGTTGAAGTATGGCGATTTTTGTTGGTGGCTCCGAGGAGGAGTGGCAGAACTAGCTGATATCGAACTTATGCAACAAGATTATCAACGTCGTTTAGATTTCAAGTAGACGTGGCTAAAGAATACTGACGCGATCTTCTTTTTTGCATACAAATTGTAAACAACGATGTGCAACCAAACCTCCTATAACGCTGTGACTCCTTTTTCACCCCATTTCAATTTCTGTGCTATCTTACTAAATTTAGCTTATAGTCTAAAATTAACACAAAAGTTTAGATTAAATTACAAGTTTCGACTGGATGATGGTTGACTTTTTGGAATTTTCGGCCCTCAGTCTAATAAATTGCGTTGATTACCCCTCTATCATCGCCTACGTTTCGGTCCGGCTATTGAACCATCTTCAGGGCTCGATACTCAAATCAACTGGTCACACAAATTTTGCAAACGTTCAAACAGTCGGGAATATTTCCCCTGTACCGACCGGTTGATAGCAGATAGTATTCGTACACCAGCTAGGGAATACCCGAACCAAACCGGAACGAATGGCCCAAAAGTGTACCAGATAGCGTCGACTGACAACTCGACTGTTTGGACGTTTGCAAAACTTGTGTGGCCTGTTAATTTGTGTATCGAGCCCTGAAGATGCTCCAATAGCCGGACCGAAACATTGCCGATGACAGAAGAATAATTCAACGTCTGAGGGCCGAAAGTTCCTAAAAGTTAAGATTAAATACACTTCGAAAATATATATTTGATATGCTCATTTTCATTCCATTGAAAAATAACTTACTTTAACGGAACGTTGGCAGAACTGTACACCCGCCTGAAACGTGAAGCAGTAAAGATCGAGCTGTTGGTGAACCCGTCAAAAACGAAGTACATGGTGGTAGAAGGAACAACTAGCGACAGCGCAAGGCTTGGTAGCAGTGCTACGATAGACGGGGGCACTTTCGAGGTCATGGATGAATCCGTATTCCTCGGATCCTTGCTGGCGGTTGATAATAATGTAAGACGGGAAATACGAAATACGTGAGATCATCAGTGGAAGTCGGGCCTACTAAAGGCTCCACAAGTATTTGCGATCGAATGTTACTTACCTTACCAACCAGGCTAAGGCCGGGGTGGCCTCTGCTGTACATAGTAACCGTCTCCATTCCACTCGGTCCATGGCAGTTTGTCTCCAGTTCCGCACTCTGCGTAAGGTTCGCAGATCGTCCTCCACTTGGTCGACCCACCTAGCTCGCTGCGCTCCACGTCTTCTTGTACCGGTCGGATGACTCTCGTTCAGTCGGGTTGCTATCCGACATCCTGATGACGTGACCCGCCCACCGTAGCCTCCAGATTTTCGCGGTATGGACGATGGTTGGTTCTCTCAGCAGCTGATGCAGCTCGTGGTTCATTCGCCTTCTCCAAGTCCCGTCTTCCATCTGCACTCCGCCGTAGATGGTACGCAACACCTTCCGTTCGAAAACTCCAAGGGCGCGTTGGTCCTCTGCACGTAGGGTCCATGTTTCGTGCCCATAGAGGACGACCGGTCTAATGAGCGTTTTGTAGATAGTTAACTTCGTGTTACGGTGAACTGTATTCGATCGTAGGGTTTTGCGGAGTCCAAAGAAAGCACCATTTCCTGCCACAATGCACCTCTGAAGTGTTCTGCTGGTGTCGTTGTCGGCGGTTACCAGTGAGCCCAAGTACACGAATTCTTCAACCGCCGCGATTTCATCACCGTCGATATAAATTCGGGGTGGCGGGCGCGGTGATTCCTCCCTGGAGCCCTTTGCCATCATGTTCATTGTCTTCGATACATTAATGACTAATCCGATTCACCTGGCTTCACTCTTTAGTCGGATGTACGTCTCAAATTTACGAGCAATAATATCAATATCATCAGCGAAACCAAGCAGCTGAACGGACTTCGTGAAAATCGTACAAAATCCCCGCTCTCCTTATTACAACCTCTAACGCAATGTTGAACAGCAAGCACGAAAGACCATCACCTTACCGCAACCCTCTGCGAGATTCGAAGGGACTCAAGAGTGTCCCTGATACTCGAACTACGCACATCACTCGATCCATCGTCGCCTTGATCAATCGTATCAATTTATCCGGGAATCCGTATTCGTGCATAATCTGCCATAGCTGTTCTCGATCGATTGTATCATACGCCGATTTGAAATCGACGAACAATTGATGTGTGGGCACGTTGTATTCGCGGCATTTCTGCAACACCTGGCGGATGGCGAACATCTGATCCGTTGTGGCGCGTTCACCCATGAATCCAGCCTGATATTGTCCCACGAACTCTCTTGCAATCGGTGATAGACGGCGGCATAAAAATTGGGAGAGTACCTTGTAGGCAGCGCTCAGTAGTGTGATCGCACGATAGTTCCCGCAATCCTTATCGCCCTTTTTGTAGATGGGACACACGATACCTTCCATCCATTCCTCCGGTAATACTTTCTCCTCCCAAATCTTGGTAATGACCCAGTGTAGTTCTCTCACCAGTGCTTCGCCACCGTATTTTAGAAGCTCGCTTGGTAGTTGATCTGCCCCAGCGGCTTTGTTGGTTTTCAACCGGCCAACCTCCTCCTCAATCTCTTGGAGGTCAGGGGCCGGAAGTATTTCGTCCTGTGCACATACTCCTAAATCTGTTACCACGCCACCTTCGGTACTTGCAACGTCGCCATTGAGGTGCTCATCGTAATGCTGCCGCCACCTGTCGACCACCTCACGCTCGTGAGAATATTCCCGTAATTATCTCGGTACATGTCGGCTTGTGGCACGAAGCCTCTGCGCGAGCGGTTCAGCTTCTTGTAGAACTTTCGTGTGTCCTTAGCGCAGTACAGCTCTTCCATCGCTTCGCGATCTCGTTCTTCCTGCTGGCGCTTCTTCATCCGGAAGACTGAGTTCTGCCTGTTCCGCGCCTGTTTGTAACGTGCCTCATTTGCTCTCGTACGGTGTTGCAGCATTCTCGCCCATGCTGCATTCTTCTCGTTTTTTAACTGTTCACATTCGCCGTCGTACCAGTCGTTTCTGTGATTCGGAGTCGCGAAGCCTAGTGCTGTAGCCGAGGTACTACCTATGGCGGATCGAATGTCCCTCCAGTCATCTTCAAGTGTAGCTAACTGCTTACTGCTGCGCGTTGTCTTGAGCCACTTCTACGTTAGCAGCTGCACGATGTTGAGTCGCGGCGTTCGACTTCGACGCGTGGTGATAACTGTCGAAAGTTTTGAGCGCATGCATACAGCTACTAAGTAGTGATCCGAATCTATATTCGCACTGCGGTATGTGCGGACATTGGTTATATCCGAGAAGCATTTACCGTCGATTAGAACGTGGTCGATTTGGTTTTCTGTTTGATGGTCGGGTGATCTCCAGGTGGCTTTGTGGATATCTTTGCGGGGGAAGAAGGTGCTTCGGACTACCATACCACGGGAGGCTGCAAAGTTTACGCATCGCTGGCCGTTATTTTTTGATACGGCGTGCAGACTGTTTCGCCCGATTACCGGTCGGTACATTTCCTCCCTTCCTACCTGCGCGTTCATGTCACCAACAACGATTTTCACGTCACGCGGTGAGCAACCATCGTAGCACCATTCTAGCTGCGTGTAGAACTGCGATCGAATGTATCATGTACAAAATGCTGATAAAACTGTATGTTCTTTACAGTCACCGACTATGCTCAATTAAAACATGCAAGCACTCGAAGTGCTCGTGCGTCGGGTGCGTTGGACCATGTTTGCCGATGTGCAGGTGAACGGTGTGTGGTGGCGAAGAATGAACCACGAGCAGCTTGCTGCTCTCTACGGCGAACCTAGCATCTGGAAGGTCGCAAAATCTGGAAAGATAGGATGGGCCGGGCATGTTGAGAGAATGCCGGAATACACCTTGCAAAGCTGGTGTTCGCAAGGGATTCGGATGCCACAAGAAGATCTGGGAGGAAGCGCAGAACGATTTGGTAAATGTTGATTCAGTTTTATTGTAATAACGATGTAATATTAAATTAATCAATAACTGACTTCAATGTACGAGAATATACCGAATAATAGCAATTCCTGTTGTTTTTGAAATCTAATTCGATAGAAATTGCTTGTACACGATAATCTTGGACAACCATTGTAAGCCTTATTACTCTTTTAACGAGTTGAAGGGTGACTTCTGTTGGTGGCTCCAAAGAGGAACAGCAAGACTAGATGTTACCTATGGCACCTTGTGTACTCGTGTTACCTATCGTTATTATTTCACTTTTTTTAGATGAGCCGTTGTCAGATCTTTTGTGGCAACACCCGTAGCCTTTGTATTGTGGATTTACCGGCTACTTATATTCCACCGATTACTTAAGTAGCCGTTTTCATATTAAAATCAACTTAGTTGTAAAAAAAAATGAATGTCGTTGAGTAGCTAGAGGCAACGAGCAATAGCGCATTCATTAAAAGTGTTTAAGCTCATTTTCAAGTTACTCTTTTTATAAAACGGCTACTTTGGAGGCCATACTGAAGCGACCGGTAGAATACAATTAGCCGGTAAATCCAAAATATTTAGTTCATGTCGTATTACAGGCCGGACTCGGTTATCCGGAACTGGGTTCTGAAGCTGTCCAAACATATAATCTGGGAAACGGAATGCAAAGCAGACATTTTTACTGATTTTCAATCAAAGTTGGCTCGACAAAATGAGAAAATTTCAGCTTTATACAACATTCCGTTCCCTAGATATATATGGGTCATTCCATATGAAATGATCGAGAAAATGTGTAAACTTGAAACCGACCATCACGGATTTGAATCAATTTTGGTTGAAACATTTGTTTAGATGAAAGAAGAAAAAATCCAAATTTTGCTACCGATCGGATCACCCCTCGGCCCGTGACAGCACCCCTCGTTTTGGCTGATTCATATCCTCAAATTATCCTCTCTTTCTTTTATTTTCATCATTGAAACCACTGCACATACACATTTTCGACCTTCGGCTTTTTTAAAGGAAATCGTTCAGGGAATACAGAAAAAATGTTATTTTTTTGATACAGTGTTGCCAGATATCATATTTTTCAATTTTAAAACTAAAAATCGATTTTTCTCAAAACACGTATATTTTGATTTTAAAAATTTTGATTCCATCGTGTTTATCAGACGTTTTTCGATCTTAACTCCCTTAGGTAATTTGCGTCGTTCCTGAGATATAGCGTTTTAAAGAAAAAATATTAACTTTTTCATATAAAGTACAGGGGATGGCCAAAATGTTTGGGATAGGCAACTTTTTTTTTCTCTCACAAAAAAGTTCAACATGCTATAACTTTTCATAGAGTGTATCAAAATATCTCAAATTTTGACTGTTTGTCAACCTATTATATGTGCATCATTGGTACAAATTTGGGCTCGATTGATTAATATTTCGCAAAGTTGGAACCGTTCGGGTAAAACACTATTTTCTTGACAACTCATTTTTGAGCTGTCATATCTCGGAAACCAGTGAACCGAATTGAATAAAATTTTGAACGTACACTAACAATATACAAATGCTTCACAAACTTTTAAAACATAGATACTTTTTGAACGTTGAAAAGAGTTATCATGGATTGACACTTTTTGGATTTTTCTCGAAAAAGTGTAATTTTTTTACGTCAATGTCAATAAGTTTAATAATCCCCTTAATGCTAGAACTAGGTAACTTGAAATTTGACATTTTTGAGTTGAATATACTATTATATCGAGCTTTTTGAGCTCTATTATATATCTAAAGACCAATGAAATATGATTAAAAACGACGAAAATATTCACCAGTTTCAAAACTAGGTATCTCAATGTAGAATACAAGAACTGAGTGCTATAACTAGGTAACTGAGAAAATCATATCTATTTCCAACCGCACAGGTTAAAATCTATCGGACGCTTGGACGTGGAAATGTTACTAGTCATTTTTTTGTTAGTAGATGGAAAATCTACTACTGTTTTAGATTTTTGGCCAAAAAAAAAATTAAATATTTTACTTGTATTGATTTAGCTAAAACTGTGATTGTTCGTAGACGATTATTTTATGAACATTTTGAGGTGTCATGTATCACCAGCAGGCATACTAGCAAATTCAGTAATTACACGTTAATTTCAATATGTGAACCCTTTAAATTTGCATACTGCAACAAGAAATTTGAAAAGAATGATATGAATAGTGGTAAAAACTAGGTATCTCAGAACATCTCCTTCATTATTTATGTTGCATTTTGAGTGCTATAACTAGGTAACTCGGCAATTTTTTAACCATTTATTGTTTTTATCAAAAGTTTAAACCAAAATAGTTCAAAACTTTTTCTTGTAGCAGAAAGACTAGAAGCTGAATAAGCAATAAATGCAAAACAAAAACATTTTCAGGGCTCCATACCTTTGAAACAACTGCATGAAAAATTGTAAAATTTTCAAAGTCATTTTTCTCGAAACTATGATTTTCGAGTTACCTAGTTCTAGCATTAAGGGGACGAATTGTTGATGTTCAAAGATTTTCCACTTCTGTTCTCAAGCTATTTTTAATAAGATATATTAGAGGCTATTTAGAATAAAGGAAGAACACATTTAGTTATTTTTGTGGTATTGTAAATTTGCCTTATTTTCCTCTATATGTGTAAAAATTTCAAGTCGATATAACTTAATTCGCCGTGAGAAAATATTACGTCTTATAACGTTGTATTAAGAACTAATATATTGTTGATAAACGCTAAAAAATCATTCAATTCGGTTCACTGGTTTCCGAGATATGTCAGATCAAAAATGAGTTGTCTAAAAAATAGTGTTTTACCCGACCGGTTCTAACTTCGTGAAAAATTATTCAATCGAGCCCAAATTTGTAACAGTGATGCACATATAACAGGTTGATAAACAGTCAAAATTTGAGATTTTTTAATGCACTCTATGAAAAGTTACAGCATGTTGAATTTTTTTGTGAGAGATAAAAAGTTGCCTATCCGAAACATTTTGGCCACCCCCTGTATCATATAAAATCAGCTGCAGTTTATAAATTTCGCCAAAAAAAACATTGTTCGATGCCATATAAAGACGTTTTGTGTTGATTTGAACAGTATTTACTGGAGGAATTACTTGAGGAACTTCGGGAGAAATATATGAGGCTTCCTGGAGGAATATTTGAAGGAACTCCTCGAGGAATTTCTAAAGGAATTCCTAGAGAAATTTCTGTAGGATTTTTTGAGGAATTTATGAAGAAATTCATTTATGAATCCATGGAGGAATTCCTGCAGAAACACTTGAAAAAAATCCTGGAGAAATTTCTAGAGGAATCCGTGAAGGATTTCCTGAAGGAATTCCTCGTGGAATTTCTCGTGGAATTCCTGGAAGGATTCCGGTAGAAATTCCTGCAGGATTTTCTGGAGAAATCCGTGGAGCAATTCCTAGAAGAAATCCCTGGAGGCATCTTGGAGGAATTTTTGGAGGAATTCCTAGGAAAATTTTGGAGGAATTCATGCACGAATCCTTGGAGGAATCTCTGTAGATTGCAAGAAGGATTCCGATCGAAACTTTCTATCTAGGAATTCTGACTCAGTCTATGAATTCTACTCCGATTCTAGCGCCACTAATTGTCACCACATTTTTTTTTTCTAATTGATAAATTTCTCGATATATTCCGATGTATTTGATACGTTAATAAAATTTTATAAGAGACGAGGTAATGACTTCATATTAAAGTTTCGCGTTGCCTTGAAATCATCACCGTCCGAAGCCTTCTCCCTTGCCTTCTCCAGAATCCCAATATGAAGTACTTGGCGATGTTAGCACCACAGCATGTTGAAACCCCTGCTTGGGAATTCATATTGCTTGTAACACCATGATTATATTTTGCACCATGATCATATATTGCACCATCATTATAGTGCCCCCCCCCCCCCCCCCCCCTAAGCAAGAACCCTGCGCACGATAGTGTTCAAAACCCTCCTGAAAATCACTGAAACACTACCGAAACTCCTTAAAGCTCTCTGAAACGTAACTAAAACCCCCTGGTGCTCCTTAAAAAGCCCTCTGAAACCTAATTGCAAATCCTTGAAACTCTCCCGTAACATCTCGCACAAATCTTCTGAAATCTAACTGGAACCTCTTGAAACGCCCTGAAACCTTTTGTACGCGTTACACTAAGTATTGTTGAATAACCCTAAATTCAACCAAAGATAAAATGTATAAGGTGCTAGTACACAGGGTCAAGTATTTGACCAAAACACCCAATGCTCAAATATGTGGTTTGACTTGATCCAATAGATGTTAACTTTTAAGTTCATTCCTTGTTAAACATTTTACCCCGTGTTGCGAGACTGGCATATGCTGTAGAACGTGATATATGCAGAATATTCCATTATTCACAATAACAATATACAACAAAACTTACCCAAATGCCTGATTTGCACATTGCCATCCGCGTCTATATATTGTGCATTCATGCCAAACACTGATCTGCCCCGCCGCGATGCAGAATCGATCTTTATGCTGACTGTTTGCTTCTCAAACTGCGACCGCATGATCTCACGGATCGCGGAAGCAGCAAGTCTCACATACTCTGATACTCGCTGCCGTGACATCTCCGCTCCGCACGCTTTAAGTATCGGGTGCAGCAGTGTTTTAACACCGGACCATTCCACAAAACTGAACGGCAAATTGTTGCAGGTTACGAGCTGCAGCAGTCCGAGAAAGCCTGGAAAAGAGATGTATGGAGCTGTTTACAAATTGCGTAATACTATACGGAAAAGGTAGGGGTCTAAACTGCAATGTGCAGCATAGTTATCCCATGTTAATAGGGATTGCCTACCCCTCCCATCTGATGCAAGATATGGGGTTACAACTTGCCTTTTCAAGTGTAGCGTAAAATTTCAATAATCCCTCGATAACCATCTTACATAACTTACCGTCTCGCTTCTCCATCTCCACTGCCAGTTTAGGCTTACATGCCTTGGACTTCTTCTGTCCAGGCTCGTCTTCGTCCGCACTGCACTTTTCCAAGGCAAGTTCCTTGAGCACATGTGGGTGATGGCTCTGGAAGTGCCGTTTGAAGTTCCCGGCAATAAATGTTTTACTCTGTGAATAGAAACATTCTTCCGCACAGTCGATATCCACCGCACATTGGTAAACCGTTTTGTCTCCGTCGCGAATTTGCTCCACCACTTGCAAAATTTTATCCTTCTGCGTTTTCGCCTTACGGTACATTTTGAAAGCGAAAATTTTCCGACTGCAATTTATATTGATTCGATCGGACCACGAAAATTGTAGACGTCAATCGGATCGGGAAGTGATAATGAATATCAGCTTGGCAGCGGTGAATGAATCGATTCATAATAAAAACATGCGATGATGAACATACGAGAAGCTGAGAGATGCTCAAGATAAATCATTGTTCATTCAGTGTTTGAGTTACCGCAACAGTTTTCGTGTTGACAGGCGATGCGTAGTCACACTGTGAGGGTGTTGGTTGGATGGGAAAAGAACGGTAGTCGATCGTGTTTTGATCTGATTGAAAACATCACTGATATCAAGTATATTAAGGATTTAAAAAATGTGACAGTGTTGCCAGTTCATCAATCATGAGTCTATCGTAATGGACTAGCAAAACCTTTTGAACTAAAAAAAATGTATCTATTGATATCATCAATTCTTATTTCTAAACAAATTTTATATATTTTAACATTATCTGAACGGAAGTGCTGCCAAATATGTAATATTTATTGCAGAAATCCTAATTTTACTAGAACCTTAGTATGAAATCTAATTAACAAGCCAAAAGTATTTTTATATTTAGGTTTAGTACATTTGGCATTTGGCATTTAGGGGCCCATATAGCCGAGGCGGTAAACGCACGGGTATTCAGCATGACCATGCTGAGGGTGACGGGTTCGATTCCCGGTCGGTCCAGGATCTTTTCGTAAAGGAAATTTCCTTGACTTCCTTGGGCATAGAGTATCTTCGTGCCTGCCACACGATATACGCATGCAAAAATGGTCATTGGCAGAGGAAGCTCTCAGTTAATAACTGTAGAAGTGCTCATAGAACACTAAGCTGAGAAGCAGGCTTTGTCCCAATGAGGACGTTACGCCAAGAAGAGAGAGAGAGAGACATTTGGCAATATCGACGTAAAATATATTCACATTTGATGAGTGTATTTATAAGCAACAGTGCTGAAAATGTTACTTCGATATAACTACATTCAATGACCCACAGCTAATTTCATAGCCTAAAAATATGGAATATGATAAAATATGAAGTATGATATCCTTTGGAATTAGATAATATTAGATACTACGCGTCGTCGAGCAACTGGTAGCTCAGACTTCAGTATTTTTATTTCATATTCGAAGGTTTACCTCCTTATAAAAATCCCTGTAAAATATCTTTTGATTGATTTTTGCGGCAGTGTTGCCAAGTATGCTAGTATTCCGCGGAAACGCAAACAATATGTGCGGGGAAACTTAGTATTGCGTTTATTCTTACTGTAAATGCATCACCCCTATGAGGGGATCGCAGAATAATAGATCATGTCTTTAATGTCCCGGGCAGAGAAGTGAAGAACAGTGTTGAGCATTGTGTTCATACCATATACGGTATGAGTTTTCGTTTGTTCTTCGTGGCGAAGAATGAACTAAAATTTCTGAGTGAAATGGATTAGTGGCGTTTGCTCCCTAGAGGGTAATAACTTTTCTTAGGCTTTTTTTTGCATGCAAAAGAGATCGATTGTACGCGAAGGTTAATTCCGATAAATCAAATCGATTGTTTGATTAATTACATTAGTTTACAGCATTTTTGAACTCGGTAAGCTGATGATCATTTTTGGTGTAGAATCATGCCCTGAGTTCGAAAACGCGAAGGAAAAAAATTACAGTAGAGCGGAATTTTTTTCGACTTTCCATACAAGGTTGATGATTTGAAATCGATTTTAGTTCTATTTTTAAGCAACGTCGCTCACTTCACACATCTCATTCTCCGTAAACAATGCTACGATTGAGCTGATTTTTTTACTGTAACTCGCCTACATATGATATGTCAAATAAACGCTGAGAAAGAATTTTTAGATTGTTTTTTTCTTATTGAAAAAAATACCTTTCTTCATATATTTTTGGAAATTTGGCTAAAATTTAAGGAGATCGTCCCTAAAACTCGCCAATATCTTGAATTTCATCAATCTGACGCAAAACCTGCATTCAGATGATCGAATGGTATTGTATTCGGCTTTTAATTTATGGAAAAAGATTTGAAATTGGTTGAACAAAACGCAAGATATTTGAATTTTAGTAAATTCCATATTTTTTAAAGTTGTAAAACTCGATATTGAGCTAAAACTCAAAAACTGTTCTGCTTAAAAATTTTTGAAGCATGGTTTCGAAATCAGTACTAAATTGTGCTTCAAAAATTTTGGTCGTTGACAGAAGTTCACGACTTCCATTTTATTTTGTAAACTAGTGTTATATGTGACTCCCAGATCGACAATGTATAGTATCGTATTAAGGATTGGTATATTCGCCTCACTGCATTCATATTCACTCCTTTTTGTGGGAAGCCATGCGCAAGTTGCTTGACATGAATATTTGTTGCAGTTCGTCGCAGTTTTGATCGCAAGCGAATGAATGAATGGCGAATGGTGAAGAATGCTGGAAAGTGATCGAAGTGGCTGCTGTCGTCGCTGACAAGCAAACACACAAACTAAAGCGACAATCGTTCGCTGCGATTAACCATGGAGTAGCAATCATGAATTTTGTTGCCATCTTTGCTCATACTCATGCAGTGTTGCCAAATGTGCTCGATATATATAAAAAAACAAAAATCATTTGTTTTTATTTTGTGTTATCTATTTACGAAAGCTTCCGTGTAAATTAGATGTTTACAGTAAAAATGACATGTGTGGCAACACTTCCATCTACAACATCGTTGAAATGAATAAAATGACAATTGAAATGAATTTCACAATAGATGCATTTTACATTTTAACAATTTTTCCTCATCTTTTCCAATGAACCAACTTTTTTTATTGCTAACTATCAAACTAACAATAACTGCCAATTATAGGGTCATTTTGTCAGATAGGACCATAAACAAGAAAACACAGACAAACAGACGTAAAAAATGGAGAATTTTCCATCGACCACGGTTTTAACGATTTTTTAAACCTTTATAGTTGTAGCTTTTACAACCAGAGGTGCGCGCATAGTTTTTCTAAGCGTTTGGCGTTTCACACTAGTGCCTTCTGTTGACGATATTGCACAATGCAGTATATCGAGAAACATTTCCACCAGTTGATGGTAGTGTGAACTAGGCGATGGATTTTCTCGAAATTATTCTAGGTGTTACGTATGTTTGCCTGTGAAGAAAAAATCAACAACAAGGTCGTTAGAGAAGATGTGTATTGTTTTTATCTTGCTCACACATCTTGCAGCACACATGGTGCGATTTTTCAGAATAACCTGTACATTGTCAAACACTTGAAGGTTAGGTTTCATGTTATAATAAAAAAAAGGTAAATTGGCAACACTGACACAATTTTAAAAATTCTTTTTATACTCGATATTGTTCAAATCATCACAAAACGTCTTTATATGGCATCGAACAATGTTTTTTTTACGAAATTTAGAAACTGCACCTGATTTTATATGATACTTATATGAAAAAAAATGATTATTTTTTCTTAAAAACCATATACCTCAGGAACGACGCAAATTACCTTGGGGAGTTAAGCTTTTTCGGTCGAAAAACGTCTGATAAACACGATGGAATCAAAAAATTTAAAATCAAAATATACGTATTTTGAGAAAAATCGTTTTTTAGTTTTAAAATTGAAAAATAGATATCTGGCAACACTGTATCAAAAAAATAATATTTTTTCTGTATTCCCTGAACGATTTCCTTTTAAAAAGCCTTAGGTCGAAAATGTGCATGTGCAATCGTTTCAATGATAAAAATAAAAGAAAGAGAGGATAATTTTCATATCGGCCAAAACGAGGGGAGCTGCCTCGGGCCGAGGGGTGATCCGATCGGCACCAAAATTTGGATTATTTTTTCTTTTAGCATCTAAACAAAAGTTTCAGCCAAAATTGGTTCAAATCCGTGATGGTCGATTGCAAGCGGTCGGTCACTTGGGGGCTGTCCATAAACCACGTGGTCATGAGGGGGGGGGGGTTTGGGGGTTCGGCCAATGACCATTTTGTATGGACGAATATAAAATTTTGTATGGACTAATGACCACGCGGGGGGGGGGGGGTATAGTATAGTTGTATAGTTGTTGTTACCACAGAGATTGAAAAAAGACCTGATGAAAAAGTTCATTCCAAAAAAAAAATCAAACTTATCATTAACTTTGCTCTTCTAATGAGCAAAGTAAACGATAGATTTGAATTGAAGGAAGTTTACTAGAAGTTTTGTGATGTCTCATTTGAATGAAAATCTGTCTTTTTTTTCTTTTTTCAACTCATTCATTTATTTTTTATCTCTGATTCACAGTTTGCTTAAAACTATCTTAATTTATTTTCTTTCTGAGAAGTTTTCAAAAATGATTGCCGTCTAATTTTCAATATATTTCATTGTGTGATGTTAAAAAACTCTAACGAAAGAAAAAATATTCAATTGTGATGCCTAGGTTCAAGGGTTCAAGTGAAGATTTCTGCAATCAAAGTATACGTAGATTTTTTAAAGATATGCTTTTCGAGGGAGACATACCGACGAATTGAAGGACAAAAAAGTCCGTTGTTATTAAAGTCTAGAAAACAATTCGAAGTGTTATTAATGCAAAGACAAGTTAATATCTATGTAAGCTTAAGTAAATTATGGTGGATACCATTAGTATCGGGCAGAAACCTCACGTTTATTCATGACCGTCATAAACGGTAAAATCCAAGTTTAACAGCATCAAATGCCAAGAACAGTAGAACTTTAAAAAAAAAACTATTACTCAACCATACGAAAAATATTATATATCACACAGCTTTAAACAAAATGTCTACTAACCGTTACAGAAACGTGAAAATCACTATATAAGACGAAATGTAAATAAAGAAAAGGATTCAGTATTTTGCATCAAGCTAGCGACGTAAAAGTAAAAAAAAAAAACGATCCTGTTTTTTAGCAAAAAAAAAGTAAATACATTGGATATGTAGTTTACCAACAGTCAATTCCAAGTCAAAAATATCTCAATTTATTGCATACTAGAAACCAATTTTTTGATAAATCAAAGACGCATATTTATTCAAAAGAATGAAAAAAAGCGGATCAGTGTTAATCAAGATTCACAAGAAGCGTATCTTCCAGTTTGATACATCACTTTACGTGGTTTCAACTCTGGAGGCCATATGATTATGATAGAAAATACATGTGGGGCCTAGGACTTTTGAAATGACTGTGAATACTTATTAATGATGAAACAATATTTCGTATCGCTTATGAAACGTAAAAAGTAAATGTTTGCTGTTCAGTAAATCCCTGTCATAAACCGAGACGAACAAGACGAATGCAGTCTTCACTTCAAAGTTCGCAACGACGAGGTGTCGATACGTACTGAAACCAGACTTGAGAAGATCGGCAGCAGCTGTTGTATTGTAAAACAGTCGCTCTCATGTGTCATATTGACGTTCATCGGAGAAATCCGAGATGTGATAGACAAGGCCAACGAGTCCGACCGCATTAAGCCGTACCATCTGAAGAACTCGCTCTTAAATGTAGTAATTTGATCTTATTAGTATGTTGTTAGCATAGCATAGCATAGCATGAATACTTGCACAAATCTTGGATGGAGTTGCAAAGTTGAATATTTCCATTGACATTGCTGATGTCGCTACTATCTTCAATGTCATAGATTCACTCAGCTCCACACACCTGGCCAAGTCCTTGCAAGCATTTATAAATCCCTTCATCAACTTAGAAAGAGCCCAGAACTGAAGCATCTTCCAATAGATGAAAGGATGTTGAAAATAGCGAATTTTCAACTTATATGCAGTTAAATATGATGAAGTAGAATTATTTCTAAATAAATAATATTGGAAAGATCTCACCAATTGTTGTGGGGGTTTTGTGGTTCAATGCCGATCATCTAATTGTTTTGATTAATGTTCTTCTCTGTAAAGAACAACACAATACTCAGCAAAGAACAACACAATACTGAACACTAAACACCCGCGCATCTATTGTTTTGATTTTCACTCGAGACAATAGCGAACGCGATCGATTATGCTGCCATACTCACCCCTTACAGGAGTGATGCATGCACAGCAAAGAACAACACAATACTGAATACTAAACACCCGCGCATCTATTGTTTTGATTTTCACTCGAGACAATAGCGAACACGATCGATTATGCTGCCATACTCACCCCTAACAGGAGCGATGCATGCACAGCAAAGAACAATACAATACTGAACACTAAACACCCGCGCATCAATTGTTTTGATTTTCACTCGAGACAATAGCGAACGCGATCGATTATGCTGCCATACTCACCCCTTACAGGAGCGATGCATGCACAGCAAAGAACAATACAATACTGAACACTAAACACCCGCGCATCTATTGTTTTAATTTTCACTCGAGACAATAGCGAACGCGATCGATTATGCTGCCATACTCACCCCTTACAGGAGCGATGCATGCACAGCAAAGAACAATACAATACTCTTGATCTTATTAGTATGTTGTTAGACTCTAAATAGGAAATTTGAAATATATCAACTACTCACAACTGATAAAACCAACGTCAAGTTCATTCAATCCGAACTCACGCTCTTCAAGATTGTTCAAGATAGTGAAAAAGCCTTTCACAAGTCTAATAGTATAAACAGAACTTTAAAAGAAACTACAGTGTTGGTTCTTGACTTTCAAATAGCTCGAGTAAATCCCACCTTCTATCCCGTCAGAACTTGAATTTGACATCGCTTTTTCCGTTGAATAGTTCTTTTTCCTCTTCATAACACGCATTCAGAAAATGATTTACGACTTCAGGCTTAGTCGCTGCAGCTTTACCAACATGTCATCTTGAATGTAATCAGTTTATCCCAGTTAAGTTAGAAAACATCTGTAACGAAAAGAAAATATTGTTAATATTTTAACAAATCAATAATAAATTTATTGCACCAAGTTATTAATTATTCCGCGTTAATTTGAACTTACCTTGACTGGATACGATTTAACGTCTATGAAGCATAGCCAGCAATGTGACCCACCGCAACACTATAACTGTTTTCTGCTTCATGACGGTCACATATTACATGAAAACTATAGTCCAGAGATTATGACTTCAACAGCAACTGCAAGTTTCACTTTCAAAACACAAATGATGAAGATCGATCGAAATGATGTACGTTTTATACATCATGAGGGTAGTTTTTTTCTCATCATAAATAGCTACCCAGCTATTTGTACCTAATTGGCGGTACTATCAAGGCTAAGCAATGCGTCCACATCAGGTAACATATTTTTTCCAGGATGCATGATAAATGAATGTTCGAATTATTATGTACAAATAGCTGGGGTCTCCAGTTAGCCTAGTGGTTAAGGCTATGGATCGCCAATCCGGAGACGACGGGTTCCATTCCCGTTCCAGTCGGGAAAATTTTCTCGACTCCCTGGGCATAATGTATCATTGTGCTTGCCTCACAACATACAATTTCATGCAATGGCAGGCAAAGAAAGCCCTTCAATTAATAACTGTGGAAGTGCTCAAAGAACACTAAGTTGAAGCGATGCAGGCCAAGTCCCAGTGGGGACGTAGGGCCATAAAGAAGAAGAAGAAGAAGCTGGGTAGATATGATGAGAAAATAATAACTACCCTCATGATGTATAAAACGTACATCACTCCGATCGAGCATCACCATTTATGTTTTGAAAGTGAAGCTTGCTGTTGTTGTCGAAGTCATAGTCTCAGGACTATAGCTTTTCTGTAATATGACACCGTCATTACAGTGTTAGTGTTGCGGTGGATCATATTGCTGACTTTGCAGAGAAAGGATAAGTTTTTAATCGGCAAATCAATACCCATTACCTGACGGAATCGAAGGTGGGATTTACTGACTGTGACGTCGTTGAGGCACGCCTCGTCTCTTGGGTCACTTCCCAACGATATTTGAAAGTCAAGAACCAACACTGTAGTTTCTTTTAAAGTTCTATTTCTATTATTAAAATTGTGAAAGGCTTTTTCACTATCTTGTAGCAACAATTTTGAAGAGCGTGAGTTCGGATTGATTGAACTTGAGGACGGTTCAATCAGTTGTGAACAGTTGATGTACATATTTCAAATTCGCTATTTTGAGTCTACTTACAACATACTAATAAGGTCAGATTACTATAGCAATGAGCGAGTTCTTCAGATGGTACAGCTTTATGCGGTCGGACTCGTTGGCCTTGTCTATCATATCTTGAATTTCTCCGTCGAACGTCAATATGACACGTGAGAGCGACTGTTATACCAAAATTGGAACAGCTGCTGTAGAACTTCTCAAGTCTGGTTTCAGTACGCATCGATACCTCGTTGTTGCGAACTTTGAAGTGAAGACTGAATTCGTCTTGTTCCTCTCGGTTTGCGGCACGGACTGTGTATTCTTTTCCTATTCAGTATGTATATGTCCCTTTCATCTTTGCTTTTTGCGTTTTTTTAGCGATACGAAATATTGTTTCACTGTCCTTCCAAAAGTCTAAGGACCCGTACTGTATTTTCTATCATAATCATATGTCCTCCAGGGTTGAAACCATGTAAAGTGATGTATCAAACTATAAGACACATATAGTAATTTGGCTGGCCTCCGGGGTTGAAGCCAACCATATCAGGGAGTGTGATGTGATAAACGAAGATACACTTGTTGTTAATCTGGACTACTTAAGACGTTCATTGTTTTGAATAAATATGCGTCTCTTATTTATCAAAAAGTTGGTTTCTAGTATGCAATAAATTCAGATATTTTTGATTTGAGATTGACTGTTAGTAAACTACTTATCTAATGTCTGTTGTGCCACTTTCCCTTGCAAGAAGTTTTAAAAATAAAATCGTTTGAAATAGTTTGTTTAATTTTACGAGTTTGCTGGTCGCTCGGATCTACACAACTGATCACGTCGCTGATTTGATACAAAATACTGAATCCCTTTCTAAATTTGCATTTTATTTCCTCCATAATTCACTTAAGCTAACTTTGGCTTTGCAACAATAACAATTTAAAGTGTTTTCCCGACATTCTTTGTCCATTGCTTCTGCGATGTTGTGTCCTCCGAAAAGCATATCTTTGAGGAATCCAGATATTTTTTGATTAAAGAAGTGTTCACTTGAACCTAAATATCTCGATTGATTTTTTTTCTTTGTCTAGGCTAGTCTGATGTTTATAAGGTCACTTAATAAAATATCTTTAAAATACGTTGCAATATTTTTTTGAAGTATCTCATAAAGAAATTTAAGATTATTTTAAGCAAATTATAAATTAGAGATAAAAAATAAATAAATGCGTTGAAAATAGAAAAAAAAACAGATTTTCATTCAAATGAGGAATCACAAAACTCTTTAAAAGCCGCCCAAAATTCAAGTCTGTCGTTTCCTTTGCTCGATTAATAAGCAGAGAATAGAAAGGGGAAACACCTAGTTATTGGGGTCTCCAGTTGACCTAGTAATTAAGGCTATGGATCGCCAATCCAGAGACGGTAGGTTCGATTCCGGTTCCAACCGGGAAAATTTTCTCGACTCCCTGGGCATAGTGTATCATTGAGCTTGCCTTACAATATACAAATTCATGCAATGGCAGGCAAAGGAAGCCCTTCAACTAATAACTGTGGAAGTGCTCAAATAACACTAAGTTGAAGCGAGGCAGGCCAAGTCCCAGTTGGGACACAAAAAAAAACAAAATCGCATATTTTGCCTATAAATTGAGGTATAGCTCAAAATTGTGACGTGCCGAAGAAAATTTGAGCACAGATTCGGATTCAGCGGCCCAAAATCTAGCAGAGACACATAAGATTGCTCTAGAGACAAAAAAATGTTGCGCTGTGTAATGACTTGAGGAAGACGAAGTCCTCCACAACCTCGAAAATGTTCCTGTCCATCGTAACACTGCTACCAAGGCTTGTCCTGTCGTTCGTGGTTCTTTCTGCCAGCATGTACTTCACTTTTGACAAGCTCACATCAGTCTGATCTTTGCTGTCTCACGTTTCAAGCGAGTGTACATTTATGCCACCGTTCCGTTGATGGTAGCTAGTTTTCTATTGAAAGAAAATGAGAATTTAAAATATTCATTTTAGAAGTGTATTTAATACAAATTTTCTATTATTTTTATGCTATAAGCTCCATTGAATTGAACTGCACATCGCTGTTAGCAATTTGTATGCAAAAAGGACGATCTAGTCAGCACTAGCTAGCCACGTCTACTTGAAATCTAAACGACCTCGAAAATGGCGTTGCAGTGATGACGGCTAGTTTGGCCGTTCCTCTTCGGAGCCACCATAAAAAATAGTCATACTTCAACAAAATTTCGTACGAGGATGAAAATGGTTGAAAAGGTATATCATTCAACTGCAATTTTCTTTTCAAATTTAATTCAAAATGTGACGAGAACTGCAACGATCTGGATATCCCCCAAGGGGCCAATATACATACATACATACATTTATTTGTTCCACATCATTAAGACAAGACATAGTCAACAATAGTACGCCACAATACTCGGTTTGTGGCTGCCGCTCTCCATCCTCGGTCACGCCCAATGCTCGCCAAGTCACGCTCCACCTGGTCCGCCCATCGTGCTCTCTGCGCTCCACGCCTTCTTGTGCCAACCGGATCCGTTGCAAACACCAGCTTTGCAGGGTTGTTGTCCGGCATTCTTGCAACATGCCCTGCCCACCGTATCCTTCCGGCTTTGGCCACCTTCTGGATGCTGGATTCGCCGTAAAGTGCAGCGAGCTCGTGGTTCATCCTTCTCCGCCACACACCGTTCTCCTGCACACCGCCGAAGATCGTTTTTAGCACGCGTCGCTCGAAAACTCCGAGTGCTTGTAGGTCCTCCTCGAGCATGGTCCATGTCTCGTGCCCGTAGAGGATTACCGGTCTTATTAACGTTTTGTACATGGTGCATTTGGTGCGTGGGTGAATCTTTTTCGACCGCAGTTTCTTCTGGAGCCCGTAGTAGGCCCGACTTCCGCTGATGATGCGCCTCCGAATTTCACGGCTCACGTTGTTGTCAGCCGTCAGTAAGGATCCGAGGTAGACGAATTCCTCCACCACCTCGAAAGTATCCCCGTCTATCGTAACATTACTACCCAGACGGATCCGGTCGTGTTCGGTTCCGCCTACCAGCATGTACTTTGTTTTTGAGGCATTCACCACCAGTCCGACCTTTGCAGCTTCGCGTTTCAGGCGGGTGTACAGTTCTGCCACCGTTCCAAATGTTCTAGCGATAATGTCCATGTCGTCCGCAAAGCACACAAATTGACCGGATTTTGTGAAAATCGTTCCCCGGCTGTTGAGCCCGGCTCGTCGCATCACACCTTCCAGCGCGATGTTGAAGAGTAGACATGAGAGTCCGTCACCTTGTCGCAGTCCCCGGCGAGATACGAATGAACTGGATAGTTCACCCGAAACCCTTACGCAGTTTTGCACACCGTCCATCGTTGCTTTAATCAGTCTAGTCAGCTTCCCAGGAAAGCCATTTTCGTCCATGATTCTCCATAGCTCTGCGCGGTCGATACTATCGTATGCCGCTTTGAAGTCGATGAACAGGTGGTGCGTTGGGACCTGGTATTCACGGCACTTCTGGAGGATTTGCCGTACGGTAAAGATCTGGTCCGTTGTCGACCGGCCGTCGATGAAGCCGGCTTGATAACTTCCCACGAACTCATTTGGTTTAGGTGACAGACGACGGAAGATGATCTGGGATAGCACTTTGTAGGCAGCATTCAAAATAGTGATCGCTCTGAAGTTCTCACATTCCAAATGGTCGCCTTTCTTGTGAATGGGGCAGATTACCCCTTCCTTCCACTCCTCCGGTAGCTGTTCGGTTTCCCAGATCCTGACTATCAGCCGATGCAGACAGGTGGCCAACTTTTCTGGACCCATCTTGATGAGTTCAGCTGCGATACCATCCTTACCAGCTGCTTTGTTGGTTTTGAGCTGGTGAATGGCATCCTTAACTTCCCTCAGCGTGGGAGTTGGTTCATTTCCGTCCCCCGCTGCACTGGCGTCGTCGTTCCTTCCGTTGCCGTGGGCTCCCGTGCCTACGTTCTCCACGCCGTTCAGGTGCTGATCGAAGTGCTGCTTCCACCTTTCGATCACCTCACGTCCGTCCGTCAAGAGGCCTCCGTCTTTATCCCTGCATATTTCGGCTCGCGGCACGAAGCCGTTCCGGGATGCGTTGAGTTTCTGATAGAACTTCCGTGTTTCTTGGGAACGGCACAGCAGTTCCATTTCTTCACACTCCGCTTCTTCCAGGCGGCGCTTTTTCTCCCGAAAGAGGCGGGTCTGCTGTTTCCGCTTCTGTTTGTAACGTTCCACGTTCTGTCGAGTCCCTTGCTGCAGCATTACCGCCCTCGCTGCGTTCTTCTCCTCCAAAACCGTTCTGCACTCTTCGTCGAACCATTCGTTCCGTCGATTCCGTTCCACGTACCCGATGGTGCTCTCGGCTGCGTCGTTGATGGCTGCTTTCACTACTCCAGCAGTCCTCTAGAGGGGCCTCATCGAGCTCGCCCTCGTCTGGCAACGCGGCTTCGAGATTCTGCGCGTATGCTGAGGCGACATCCGGTTGCTTCAGTCGCTCTAGGTTGTACCGTGGCGGTCGCCGGTGTACATTGTTGATGACGGAGAGTTTTGGGCGCAGTTTGACCATCACCAGATAGTGGTCGGAGTCGATGTTGGCGCCACGATAGGTCCTGACGTCGATAATGTCGGAGAAGTGCCGTCCGTCAATCAGAACGTGGTCGATTTGAGATTTCGTCTGCTGTGGTGATCTCCAGGTGTAACGATAAGGGAGGCTGTGTTGGAAAAAGGTGCTACGTATGGCCATATTTTTGGAGGCGGCGAAATCAATGAGTCGTAGGCCGTTTTCGTTCGTTTGCTGGTGGGCGCTAAACTTACCAATCGTCGGTCTGAAATCCTCCTCCTGGCCTACCTGAGCGTTCAAATCTCCTATGATGATCTTGACGTCGTGGCTTGGGCAGCGCGTAAAATGCGTCCTTGTCATCATCAGTACTTCCGGAGTGTGGGCTGTGCACGTTTATTATGCTGAAGTTGAAGAATCGACCCTTGATCCTCAACCTGCACATTCTTTCGTCGATCGGCCACCAACCAATCACGCGCCTCTGCATATCACCCATCACGATGAAAGCTGTTCCCAGCTCGCGTGTGTTGCCGCAGCTCTGGTAGATGGTATGATTACCTCTAAACGTTCGCACCATGGATCCTGTCCAACACACCTCCTGCAGCGCTACGATGCCGAACCCGCGGTCCTTCAGTAGATCGGCGAGTATGCGGGTGCTCCCAATGAAGTTGAGAGATCGGCAGTTCCACGTACCGAGTTTCCAATCGCAAGTCCTTTTTGTTCGCTGGGGTCGTTGCCGTTGGTCTCTCTCTCTCTCTCTCTCTCTCTTCTTGGCGTAACGTCCTCAATGGGACAAAGCCTGCTTCTCAGCTTAGTGTTCTATGAGCACTTCCACAGTTATTAACTGAGAGCTTCCTCTGCCAATGACCATTTTGCATGTGTATATCGTGTGGCAGGCACGAAGATACTCTATGCCCAAGGAAGTCAAGGAAATTTCCTTTACGAAAAGATATCCTGGACCGACCGGGAATCGAACCCGTCACCCTCAGCATGGTCATGCTGAATACCCGTGCGTTTACCGCCTCGGCTATATGGGCCCTGCGTTGCCGTTGGTCTCGGTTCGTATTATTCTGTTGCTGATTTTCCGTTACAATGGGTTTTTACGGCTGGCTCGTAGGGCCTGACACCAACCCCCTACTTTCCGGAGGACCATAGTGCACAGTTGAGCTTAGAGTCCTTCCCTGGCACTCGGACGTAGATCAGCCGCCCCTAACATGGGGATCAGACGCTGTTGTGAGCCGCTCCTCCTGGAGAACAGACGCTCAGGTTTGCCGAAGCAAACCCCCCCTTCCCTGTCAGCCTACGACCAAAGGTCCCACCGGGGTTGGTTACCCGATCTTCCCTAAGGTTGCTCATAGTTTCCGGCCGGTACCGCGTGGAGGTAGGGATAGGAGTTGCTGGGCAGAGACTAGTGGATCACGATGGGATCTGAATTGCGCAGCATACCCAGCCTTTACCGTGCCAATATTACCACTTTAAATAATACCGCGATAAAAAAAAAACTTTACCCAGAAAAAGTGTGACTTTACTCTTAGCAGCTCGTTCTCAGCTGCTTGTGAACCGATTTTCAGTTTTCTAAATTTTCTACTTTTAGTTCATGATAAAATCATGTTTTTATGCTTCGGTTTTTGTATAATCTGATTAAACTGATCTAGATCAGCTGTATCTCTCGATATGATTATCTAGTCCCAAGAAACAGAACTAGATGAACAACAGTTTCTTAAGCTAAAGTTTGTTTTGAGTCGTTTGTTCAACTTTTGTACAGCGGAAATGTATGTTGGGATGTTCTGAATATGTATTCTCTAAGATTAGAGTCTTCGAATAAGTACCTTAAATTGATGCCTTACGTATAATTATTAGATTTTGAACTAGATTGGCTGTAACTACTCTAGATATGTTTTTTTTAATATCTTCTTAAATGTCTGTGAAGTGCCTCTGGTGTCTAGTGAACGTCTAGGATATTCATTCTAAAAAAATGCACTCATCGGAAAAATTAGTTTTGTTGATGACTTCTACAATTCAACATATTTGAATCTACACCTACTTTAACTTATCCAGATAAGTTTAATCTTATTCAAGAGCTCTAAATATGCATCTTGGAAGGTTTCAGTCTTCGAAAAAGTGCTCTGTATTGGTTGTAACTACATTTTTTCAATTTCAAATCAAACGATCCATTATCTGTAATGCTTGGCCAGCCAAACAAATTTCTTCAGAAATTTATTTTGGCTTCAGAGTTCCTTCTGGTATTCCTTCATTTGTTCATACAGAAGTTTCTTCTGATTTTTTTCCTAGAGTTCTTTTCCATCCGATATTTCTCCAGGAGTGCTATTTGAGATTGACCCAGAGGTTGCTTTTTGAGTTCTTCCAAGAGTTCTTTCCAGGGGCCCTTCAGAATTTTCTTCCTGGATTCCCCGTTTTGAGAATTGCTCCAGGAGTTGCTTCTGGGATTTCTTCAATACTTTCGTCTGAAATTTCTAAAAAAAATGCCTCAGAATTCCTTTATATTGTGTTCTTTCTGGGATTCCTAATGAACTCTTTCTTCTGGGGTACCTTTTAGGAAACTTGAGAAGGAGGTAATCTTCTTCTGAGATTCCTCCAAGCATTTCTACTGTGGTACAAGAGTTTTTTTTCCGGAAGTACATCTACGAACTTCTCCAAGAATTCCTCCACAAGGTCTTTCTGTTAATCCTTAAGGATTTTCTTCTGAGAATATATCAGGAGTTCCTTCTGGGATCCTTCCAGGAATTTCAAGCGGGATTTCATCCGAGAACCTTCCAGAATTTCCTTTCAGAATTCCTCCAGTAGCTTTTTTTCTGGGATTGTTTCATAAATTCTTTTTGGGATTTCGTCAGCGTATTTTATTCTATTCCTCCAATAATTCGTTTTTAGGATTCTATTAGGAAACTCTTCCAGGATTCTTTCTGGATTCCCCCAGGAATTCCATCCGAGATTTCTCTAGGAGTTACTCGGGGATTTTTTTCCGGCAATTTCTTATGGGAATTCTGGAATTCCCCCAGAAGTTCATTCGAGAACTCTTCTAGATGCTCCTAATTGAAAACCTCCAGAATTTTTTAAAGGAATTCCTGAAGAAGTTTTTCTCACTTCAGGATTACCGTACATAGGAGTTCCTTGAGGAATTTTTGAAACAATTTCTAAGCACTTTTGTGAAGCATTAATCCCGGAGTTCCTTCTGGTTCTCTTCCAATAGTTGCATATGGGATTATATTTCTTCTCTGTAATGTCTTATAAAAAATATGAAGATATTTCTAAATAAACTTGAAGAATATCAGATAAAACTTCCAAAGCGAAATCACTGAAGGATCTTCTAGAGAAATCTTAGAAGGAATTCCGTGGAATCTCAATAGGCATCCTTTGAAGGGCCTTGAAAAAAGTTTTTTTAAAGAAATCTCAGAAAAAGCTCCTGAAGAAATCCTAGAGCCAACTTCGAAGGGAATCCTAAATAAATCCTAAGAAGAAATGAAAAACAAATCCTATGAATGAATCCATGGAGAAGCAACGGAAAGAATTCTTGGAAGAATCCCAGAAACTGCGAAAATCTTCAAAAAAAGTTTCTGAATGAATCTGGACACCTATGAAACAGTCCCAGAAAGAAGTGCTTCAGAAAAATTGGAAGGAATCTCTTGAGTCATTTCGAAAAGAACTCTAGGAAGAATCCCAGAATTTCCTGAAATCCTGAATAAAATTTCGGAAGAATTTGGTTACGAACTCTCTGAAGACTCGCAGAAAAAAAATGGTAGAAACCGCAAATGGGACTCCTGGAGGAATCTCAAAGGGATCACGTGGAAGAATCACAACAGCAAGTAATAAATCAGCACACTTTCTCAAGCGTGCGAGCCTTACATATTGAATATAACCATACTACCCATGTAAGGCTGTCTAAAGCCGCATCGTTAACAACAAATGCCACAAAACGTCCACCTTTTGTCTTCCACCTTTTCAGTGCTGTCAAAGTTAAATCAGAGCTAGTAACTCAAGGTTTCCAAATATCAGCGCCCATTTTACTGGTACGCCCAAGGGAATGAATGCACTGTTACGCTCAATTAAAAATTATTTCGGGAAAACCCTTCAATGCATTATTATTTCACAAATTTTTCAAGATTATTTCGAAAGGGACATTCTTGAGTCTTCATGAGTCTTCATGAGTTTTGCAAGAAAAATAAAAAAAAAATCCTTCAGGATTACCTCCATGAATACGCCAGAAGTTTCTTAAAATAAGATGCTGGCAGGTTTTCTTAGAATGCGATATTAGCAAGAATTCTTCTAACAATGTATCTTAGTACCTTTCAAAATGCATCCATGTATATGAATTTCTTTGAAAAATATTCCAGGGATTCCTCCAGATATTCTATCAGGAATTCCCACAGCAGTTTTCCTTAGCATTTATTCATGAATTGCTCCAGAAAAACTGCAACTGATTCACGGGTTTCTTTCGATATTCCTGAAAGGATTTTATGGCAATTCCATTCAAGTTTACATAAGTAAATGCTTGTATTATTTAATGTATTTCTTCAAACATTTCTGGAAGAATGTTATTCTAGGAGTTTTTCTTTAGGATTTCTTTGAAAGTTCTCAATAATTTCTACTAGAAATTTCTCCAGGGAAAGCCTCAGGAACTCCTGCATACGTGTTATTTTTGAAGAAGAACTTTTTTCACTTATTCCTTCCTTTCTTCCTAAATTCTTTCAGATTTTATTTTTCACCGCCAAAATTGTATTAAAAAATACTCCAAAGGTAGCTCCAGGTTCTTTCCAGGATTTCATCAGAAAATCCTTCCACCAGTACCTTTGTCTGCGATGTTGGCAGACATTTGTTTAGAGATTTGTTTAGTATTCACTCGTAGGATATCTTTAGGTGTTTCTTCAGGTATTCTCCTAGGCATTCATTCAGGACTAACTCATAAGATATCTTAATAAATTGCTTCAGGAATTTTTGACGAGAAATTCCTCCAAAAAAAAATTAAGAATTTATTCTAAAAGTTTCCCAACGTATCCCCAGGAGTTTTCAAAGAATTTCTTGAGAAAACCCTTCAATGATTCCTCAGAAATTGCTTCAGGTATTTCTTGAAGAATTCCTTAATATTTTTTGTGCAATTTCTGGAAGCACTTTTGAAAATCCCTGGAAGAATATCTGAAAAAAATCAGCAGAAAATTTATCTATGAAGACATTTTAGGAGATATTTCTGATGAAACTGCAACAATTTCTTTTAAAAATCGTTGTAGGAATTTCAACAAGAATCGAACTCATTGGGAAACCCTGGCAAGAATTTCCAAAGCAATCCGTGTAAGATTTGATAAAAAATAGGGAAGAATTTTTCAGAAACCCTTGAAGAACTTTTGAAAAAAAAACCTTGTTGAAATTACTAAAAAAAATCCTTAAATTTCTGAAAAAGTCTTTTGAGACAACAATATGTCCTCAAAGAAATTTCAGAAGCAACCCCAACAAGAATTTCTGAAAGAAACCATCAGGAGTCCCATGATCAACAAGGCAGAATCTCCCCCGAAGTGTCAGCTTGAACCTTTCATCTCAAGAGATCTTCCGTAATATCTGTAGATATCCTAGGAAGTACTTCAGAATGAATCTCCAGAGGAATATCCAGAGAAATCCCCGGAAAATTCTTGAAGGTATCCCACGATAAAAACTTCTTGGAGAAACAACTCGGAAAAACCTTGCTGGAATTCCTAGGAAAAGAGAGCCAATGGCTGAAAGTCTCTAAAGATAAACCAATCAAACAAAACTTAGAAAAACAACAATTTTGAACAATTTATAAGGAAATTCCTGGAGAAATCTTTTCATAAAATTCTTGGCGGGATTTTATAAAAGTGTTCTACGAGAAATCTGTGAAAGATTTTCCGAAAACTTCTGAATTTCCGTATAAATTCCTATGAAACATTTTTGAATAATCCACGGTGAAATTATATTTATCGTTCATTTTCATTTATTTAGTTAACATCAAATTCATGATAATACTCGATTTGCAGCTGCAGCTCTCCAACGTCGGTCACGCCCAACACTCGCCAGATCACGTTCCACCTGGTCCGCCCATCGTGCTCTCTGCGCTCCACGCTTTCTTGTACCAACCGGATGGTTAGCAAACACCAACTTTGCAGGGTTGTTGTCCGGCATTCTTGCAACATGCCCTGTCCTCCGTATCCTTCCGGCTTTGGCCACCTTCTGGATGCTGGGTTCGCCGTAAAGTGCAGCGAGCTCGTGGTTCATCCTTCTCCGCCACACACCGTTCTCCAGCACGCCGCCGAAGATCGTCCTTAGCACCCGTCGCTCGAAAACTCCGAGTGCTTGCAGGTCCTCCTCGAGCATCGTCCATGTCTCGTGTCCGTAGAGAACCACCGGTCTTATTAACGTCTTGTACATGGTACATTTGGTGCGGGGGTGAATCTTTTTTGACCGCAGTTTCTTCTGGAGCCCATAGTAGGCACGACTTCCGCTGATGATGCGCCTTCGTTTTTCACGGCTCACGTTATTGTCAGCCGATAGCAAGGAACCGAGGTAGACGAATTCTTCTACCACCTCAAAAGTATCCCCGTCTATCGTAACATTGCTGCCAAGGCTTGTCCTGTCTCACTCAGTCCCACCTACCAGCATGTACTGTGTCTTAGCCGCATTCACCACCAGTCCGACCTTTGCTGCATCACGTTTAAGGCGGGTGTACTATTCTGCCACCGTTCCAAATGTTCTGGCAATAACATCCATGTGATCCGCAAAACAGACAAATTGGCTGGATTTCGTGAAGACCGTACCCCGGCTGTTGAGCCCGGCTCGTCGCATAACACCTTCCAGGGCGATGTTGAATAGTAGGCAGGAAAGTCCATCACCTTGTCGTAGTCCCCGTCGAGATTCAAATGAACTGGATAGTTCACCCGAAATCCTTACGCTGTTCTGCACACCGTCCATCGTTGCTCTTATCAGTCTAGTCAGCTTCCCGGGAAAGCTGTTCCGGTCCATGATTTTCCATAGCTCTGTGCGGTCGATACTGTCGTATGCTGCTTTGAAGTCGATGAACACATTTATCGGTGTTATCCTTAAAGGATATCTGGAGCGAGGAAGTCCTGAAGGAACCTTTGTATGAACTCCTGCAGGAATATCAGGAGGAATTTCGGCCTGAATCACTGAAGGTAATAATGCACGAATCTCCGGAGGAATTTCTGCAGTTTTTTTTTTAAATGAATCCCTGAAGAAATATCGGGACATATTCATAAACAATTTTCAATAGAATCCCCAGAACATTTCTCAAACACATCTCTGTTGGAATTTCTGAAGGAATATCTGGAAAAGTTTTCAAAGATACTAGTAGACTAATTTATTGAAAAATCTTTCAAAAAATTTCTGAAAAAATCCCAGTAGGACGTTCGGAAGAAATGCCAATTGAAATGATGATATTTTTGGACGAATCCACAGCAGAATTTCTAAAGTTATTCCTGTTGGAGTTTCGAAACAAACCCGTAAAAATATATCTTAACGATTTCTTGAAGAAGGAATACCAGAAGGAAGCCCTGGAGAAATTTCTTAAAGAATTCTTGGAAGAATGTTTTTAACGAAATAGCCATATGAACTTCTGTAAGAAACCTTGGCAGATTGCAAGACCAAATTCCTGGAGAAATTTCTGTAGGAATCCATGAATTAATTTTGGAAGAAATCCATGGAAAATTTACTTGAACTTGAAATCCTTGGACAAATTAATGAAGGAATCACATGGGGATTTTTTGGGAACCTCCAGAGAGTATTTTTGAATTAACCTTCATAATAATTTCTGGAAAGAGTATGTGAAAGATTTTCCAAAGAATTCTTTGGAGATGATTCTGGAGGAATCTTTGAATCTTAAAGAATCACTGAATGCGTTTCTGAAGAATTCCGTGGATGATATCCGGAAACAATTCTCGTATAAATTCCTGGAAAAATCTATGGAGGATTTTCTTGAGAAACCCCTGAAAACATCTCCAGTGGATTTTTTCGGGAAATTTTTGTAGGATCCTGTAACGGAAATTCCGATGAAAATTCTAGAGGAAATTTTGAAGGGATGTATGAAAAATGTTCAAAAGAATTCCAAGAGAAATCCGTGGATGACTTCCCCAAAAGGAAAAAAGGACTTTCGGAAGAGGACCACCAAGGTTTTATAAGAAAAAAAATCCATTGAAATTTCTGGGTAATCTCACTTTGGAGAAAATTATAAAGAAAATCTTTCAGGAGTATTTTTTTTTTGGGTTATCCTTGAATATATTTCTGGTAATATATTCCCGCAATGAAATATTTCTTCCATTTGTAGGGATTTCGGAAGGAAACCCTGTAAGAAGTCCCAATATCACAAAGAAAAATTTGAGGCCAACTATGTTTTCAACAGGTTAAAAAAAAAACTTGACGAAGAGAACGAAACTGGCGAAATTCGTGTATAAGTTCCATTCCAGTATTCCATGTTTTGGATATTTGTATGCAACTTAGATTTTTGCCACACCATCAAATAACCAACCCCTTTTCAACCCTGAAAAAGCCTATGTCGTATAGGAACGATCCTTTAATGACTTGATATGCGACCTGGCATAGTTTGAAATGGGACATTCTTTTCCATTTACCAACCGTTAACAACCAGCAGCTCCATAAGAAACCAGTACCCGGCTGTTATGACTCCTTTTGACTTCTTGATGGATAATTGAGCGAAAGCGAACCCATTTGCTACACCCTCACTCATCTTATCAGACACGAACTATGATGGAGACTACGAACGCACAACGAAAACCCACCGCAGCAGCAATGGCTCACTTCCATCAGGAACATCCAGCTTCCGCCGCTAGACGCTGTTAGTCAGCGCCAGCGTGCAGTAAGCCTTATCAAGCCTAATGGCCAATAATTGTCATAATCGTAAAAACTAAAGTGCAGAAATTATTTTCCCCTCTTAGGGTTTGCCTTGCCTTCCGATCCACCGCGAAGTAATTCCATCCCAGCAAAGACGTTCGCCGGCCTTACGGTCCTCGGTTGGGCGGTCGTTGGATTGAAGATTGAGCCGTTTGTGTTTTTTTTTTCGCTTGCGTCGACGCCCTGAAAGAAGGAAGTTCTGAACAGGATGGACGCATTGCCATTGCTGCTGACATATAGAAAAATAACGACACGACGACGGTTGTTGAGCCGCAGATAGCAACTGTTCTAGGAATTGAATGGTCCTCCTCCGAATTTTGTCGACGTCTAACGAAGCACAACGATCCGGAACCAGTTGGCAGCCAGTAGCAGCAGTCAGCGCGTGGAGGCTAGAGCGAGGCAAACTCGGTAAAACATTTTATTGCGCGGCGCTTTTTATGATGTTAATGGGAGGATAGTTGAGGGTTGGCCTCCGCATCGCTTCGGGTGTAGACATACTTTCGGTGAACTACACAAATTGTAGCTCGCCGAGATCTTTGCCGGCCGACAAACTGACTCCAATTATGGGAATGGGTGAATATGTGAATTGTCCTGATGGTAATTGACTTTTGGGAAGACTATCATTTTGAGGCGCGCCACTTTGAATTTTAAATGACCCCTTAACAAAAAGGGACTTTCTGACTGGAAGCGAGAATTTGACGGAAGCGTAAATTGAGCTTGCTCTGCAATTGGAGTGTACTGTGAAATTGCTAGGGGATTGAATCAATTGAGTGGCTGAAATGTGTTTATTGTCCAATTTAGGATAATGGAAGTCATGACAGCAAAAAAAAAACTCATAGCAAGAATTACATACATAAATATGGAGAAATATTTACATATGTGGAAGAATGTTATGACTTATGTTTTCGGGCTTTCACTGTTTCCACCGATTGTTGTAAGCCTTAAATTCAATTCTTTATTGTGTTTTAAAACTTTTTTATTGATTGTTCTTATTCTATCGTGCAAAATCGGGAGCTTATTGGGCACTTTCCACACTATATGAACGTTGTATATGGGGTCTCCAATTAGCCTAATAGTGAGGCTTTGGATCGCCAAGCCGGAGACGGCGGGTTCGATGCCCGTTTCGGCCGGGAACTTTTCTCGACTTCCCTGGGCATAGTGTACCATTGTACTTGCCTCACAGTGTACAAATTCATGCAAAGGCAGGCAAAGAAAGCCCTTCAATTAATAACTGTGAAAGTGCATAAAGAACACTAAATTGAAAAGAGGCAGGCCAAGTGCAGGTTCAAACGTGGAACCAGAAAGAAGAAGGAGAATAATAATAATAATAATAATAATAATAATACATAATAATAATAATAATATTCATTTATTCATCATCAAATTCAAGATAACCTGAATCAACCATATTTCTCCATAATACACGGTTCATGGCTGCTGTTCTCCATCCTCGGTCACGCACGATGCTCGCCAAGTCACGCTTCACCTGATCCGCCCATCGTGCTCGCTGCGCTCCACGCCTTCTTGTGCCAACCGGATGTGTCGCGAACACCAACTAGGCTTGATTGTTGTCCGGCATTCTTGCCATGCCCATCGTATCCTTCCGGATTTGGCCACCTTCTGGATGCTGGGTTCGCCGTAATGAGCAGCGATCTCGTGGTTCATCCTTCTCCGCCACACACCGTTCTCCTGCACACCACCGAAGATCGTCCTTAGCACGCGTCGCTCAAAAACTTCGAGTGCTTGAAGGTCCTCCTGGAGCATGGCCCATGTCTCGTGTCCGTAGAGGACCACCGGTCATATTAGCATTTTGTACTTACATGGTGCATTTGGTACGTGGGTGAATCTTTTTAGACCGCAGCTTCTTCTGAAGCCCGTAGTAGGCCCGACTTTCGCTGATGATGCGCCTTCTAGTTTCACGACTCACGTTGTTATCAGCCGTCAGTAAGGATCCGAGATAGACGAATTCCTCCACCACCTCGAAGGTATCCCCGTCTATCGTAACATTATAACCCGGTCGAGTTCGGTTCCGCCTACCAGCACGTACTTTGTTTCTGAGGCATTCACTCCCAGTCCAACCTTTGCTGCTTAGCGTTTCAGGCGGGTGTACAGCTCTGCCACCGTTCCAATTGTTCTGGCGATAATGTCCATGTCGTCCGCAAAACACACAAATTGACCGGATTTTGTGAAAACCGTTCCCCGGCTGTTGAGCCCGGCTCGTCGTATCATACCTTCCAGAGCGATGTAGAAGAGAAGACATGAGAGTCCATCACCTTGTCGCAGCCCCCGGCGAGATTCGAATGAACTGGATAGTTCACCCGAAACCCTTGCACAACGTCCATCGTTGTTTTAATCAGTCTAGTCAGCTTCCCAGGAAAGCCGTTTTCGTCCATGATTCTGCATAGCTCTGCGCGATCGATACTGTCGTATGCCGCTTTGAAGTCAATGAACAGGTGATGCATTGGGACCTGGTATTCACGGCATTTCTGGAGGATTTGCCGTACGATCAAGATCTGGTCCGTTGTCGACTTTCCATCGATAAAACGGGCTTTATTACTTCCCACGAACTTATTCGTATTAGGTGACGGACGACGGAAGATGATCTGAGATAGCACTTTGTAGGAAGCATTCAAAATAGTGATAGCTCTGAAGTTCTCACATTCCAAAGGGTCGCCTTTCTTGTGAATGGGGCAGATTACCCCTTCCTGCCACTTCTCCGGTAGCTGTTCGGTTTCCCAGATCCTGACTATCAGCCGATGCAGACAGGTGGCCAACATTTCTGGGCCCATCTTGATGAGTTCAGCTGCGATACCATCCTTACCAGATGCTTTGTTGGTTTTTAGCAGCGTGGGAGTTGGTTCATTTCCGTCCTCCGCTGCACTGGCATTGGCGTTTCCTCCGTTGTCGTGATGATCGAAGTGCTGCTTCCACCTTTCCATCACCTCACATCCGTCAGTCAAGAGGCCTCCGTCCCTATCCCTGCACATTTCAGCTCGCTGCACGAAGTTACTGCGGGATGCGTTGAGCTTCTGTTAGAACTTCCGCATTTCTTGGCACAGCAGTTCCATTTCTTCGCACTCCACTTCTCCCAATCAGCGTTTTTCTCCCGAAAGAGGCGGGTCTGCTGTTTCCGCTTCTGTTTATAACATTCCACGTTCTGTTGGGTCCCTTGCTGCCAAGGGGGTAGCCAGAGGGGGGCAGGGGGCGTGGCCCCCCCTGGCCGACAGATTTTTTTTTAATTCAAGCCGATTCAAAGATTGTCAATAATTCAAGTGTTCCAGAAAAAATATTAAAAAAAAAAAACTATTCTCTAGACTATTCTAATAATTGAGGTTTTTATCCACAATTATCCAACCTTTTTTTTTTCTTGAGAATCACAGGAAATTTCGCCAAGTATTTCTCCAAGAGATCTATATATATATATTTATCATAGAATTTAACCAAATAACAAACTTGGATAAATGGTTAAATTTTGTGATGTTTATTCATGGAACACAAAAACAGCATGGCAAGTTTCAGGTAGGGAAAAACAAGGACTTTGTAGAATTATATGCTGTTATATTCATGGACATCTTGCAGGAATCAGATAGTTTTTTGGGGTTTGTTCCAAGAAATGCTTTAAGAATTTTTCCCACGATTCCTTCAGATTTTTACAAATATTTCTGCAAGGATACATCGATGAGTTCCTTCAGCAATTTTCCATGGATTCCTTCAGTGATTCTAGCATGGATTGCTCCAGAGAGTTTTCCAAGAATTCCTGTATGGGTTTCACCAGGCAATCCTCCGGGAATTTCTCCTGGGATATCTTTAGAAGTTCCTTCAGTGATTGTTCCAGTGCTTTTTTCGATAATTCCTCCAGAAATTTCCAGGAGTTCCTTAAACAATAATTCGTTCAAAAAATATTGCAGACATGGATGCCTTCATTTTTTTTCCTACAGAAATTCTTCCAGGAATTTGTTAAGAAAGTTTTCTTGGGATTTCCTTAGGAATCATGGGATTGCTTCCGGAATTCCTCCAGATTTTCCTTCAAACATTCCTCCATGGATTCGACCGGGAATATCTTCTGTGTTTATTTCAGAAACAACTCCAGAAATTATTTAAAAAAAATCCTCCAAGAGTTTCCCCAGGAACACTTTTTAGAATTCCTTCAGAAGTTCTCCAAAAAATAATCCAATACTTCCTCCAGGAACTATTTAGGGATTCCCTAGGATTTCTCCTGGGGTTTCTTCATGATCTGCTACAGGGATTCCTCAAGGCGTTCTTCCACGAACTCTTATTAGTATTCCTTCAGGATTCCTCCAAGGATTCCATCTGCAATTTCTTCAGAAATTTTTACTGGGAATTCTCCATGAATTTCTTCAGAGATTCCTCTAAGAATTATTCCAGGGATCCTCTGGGAATTGAAATGCGCATAGATATTTCTCCAGAAATTCTTCCAGGAATTTTTATAGAGATTCCTCCAGGAGTATTTCCAAGAATTTCTGCAGGACTTAACTCGGGACTTCCTTCTGTGATTCTTTCTGAAACAACTTATTTTAAACATCCTCCAAAGATTCTCCCACGAACTCTTTTCAGGGTTCCTCCAGCAATTCCTCATCGTATTTTTTAAGGAATTTTTCTAGGAATTGATTCAGTACTTCCTCCAGGAACTGCTTAGGGATTCCCTTAGTAATTCCTCTTGAAATTTCTTCCGGGTTTCCTTCTGGAGTTTCTTCAGAAACTCTTCTAAGGATTCCTCCCGAATTTGTTCAAGAACTCCATCAGCGATTTCTTGAGGAATTATTACTGGTATTCCTATACGAATTCCCTACGAGATTCATCCACGATTTTTTTTTTCAGGAATTCCACTAGGAATTACTCCAGGAAATGCTTCAGGGATTCCTTCAGAAATTCTTCCAGGCTTTTTCTAGGAATACCTTCTGGATTTTTTCCAGAAATTCCGTCAAGAAATCTTCCAGTATTCCCTCCAGGAATAGCTACAGGCATTCCTCCAGGATTTGCTCTAAAATCTCCTCCAGGAACTTTTCTAATGATTTTTCCTGGGATTTCTTCAGAAATTCCACCGGGAATTTCTCTGGCGATTTTTTTCAGAAATTTCTCCCAGAGCTTCTCTAGAGATTCCCCCAGAAATTCATCCACAAATTTTTGAAGAAATTACTACAGAGATTCCTCCTAGAATTCCTTCAATGATTCCGCCAGCAATTCCCAAAGGATAACCTCCAGCAATTCCTCCAGGATTTTATTTAGGAATTTCTCCAAGAACTATTCCAGGAAATTCTCCAGGAATTACCCCAAGAATTTATTCAAGAATACCTCCAGCAATTTCTCTAGGAATTGATCCAGGAATTGCTCCTGGACATCCTTCAGAAGTTATGTCAACAATTTCTCCAGGATTTTTTCCAGAAATTCTGGAAATTTTTTCAGACATTCTTCCAGTAAATTCTCCAGGAATACCCTCAGGAATTTTTCAAAGATTCCTCCAGGAAATCCCCCAGAAGTTCCTCTGAAGATTATTTTTGAAAATCCTCTAGGGAGCTTCATAAATTCTTCCAGGAAAATCCTGGAGGAATACCATCAGCATTTTTTCAGGGATTCCCCCAGGAATTTCTTTACAAACTGCTTCTAGATATCCAAGTATCCAAGGATTTCTTCAGGAATTCATCCGAGGATTTATCCAAGAATTCCTTCGAGGATTTATCCAAGAATTCCTCCAGAAATTCCGCTAGAAATTTCTCCGGGGTTTTCTCAAGGTATTTTTTCAGAAAAAGAAAAAATAATTGAATAAAAATAGAAATTTCCCAAAATTCCTCTAGACATTCATCCAGTAATTCTTCCAAAAATTCTTCTATAGATTCCTCCAGAAATACCTCTAGGAATTTCTCCAGGACTTTATCCAGGAATTTCTCCAGGAACTTATTTAGGAATTACCCCAGGAATTTCTCCAGGAATTTCTCTAGACATCTTGCAGAAATTATGTCAACAATTCCTCTAGGCATTTCTCCGGGAATTTCTCATGAGATTCCATCAGGAATTGCTTAAGGGATTCCTCCAGAGATTTCTCTTGAAATCCCTCCGTGAATTTCTGGATTTTTTTTTTCAGAAATTTCTCCCAGAGCTTCTCCATAGATTCCCCCAGAAATTCATCCAGAAGTTGTTGAAGAAATTCCTCTAGAGATTCCCTCACGGATTCTGCCAGCAATTCACAAAGGAGAACCTCCAGCAACTCCTCCAAGATTTTATCCAGGAATATATCCAAGAACTATTGCAGGAAATTCTTCAGGAATTACACCAAGAATTTCATCAGGAATTCCTCCAGAAATTTCTCCAGGAATTTCTCCATGAAAAATCTTTTCAGGAAATTCTTTGTAGATTCCTTCAGGAAATCCTCCAGAAGTTTCTCCAAAGATTCGTCCAGGAAATCCTCTAGAGATTTCTTCAGAAATTCTTCAAGAATATTCTCCAGGAATTCCTTTAAGAATTTTTCAGGGATTCCTCCAGGTGTTCCACCAGGGATTCCTCCAGATATTCCTCTAGGGATTTCTTCACAAATTTCTTCAAGGAAACCCCCTGGGATTCCTTCAGGAATTTCTCCAGGAATTCCACTTGGAATTTTACTAGAAATTCCTCCAGGAATCTCTCAAGGGGTTCTTTCAAAAATAGAAAAATAACATAAATAGAAACAGAAATCTTTCAGAATTCTTCTGGAGATTCCTCTAGATATTCATCCAGTAATTCTTTCAAGAATTTCTCTAGAGATTCCTCCAGAAATTTCCACAGGAATACCACAAGGAACTCCTCCACTTATTCCTCCGGGATGTTATCTAGGAATTTCCCCAGGAAATTTCTTCCGGAATACCTCCAGGAAATACCCCAGGAATTTCTTCCGGAATATTCCTGGCATCCTTCAGGAATTATGCCAGCAATTCGTCCACGAATTTCTCCTGGAAATCCTCTTGGGCTTTCTTCAGAGATTCTTTTAGGAAATTCTCCAGGAATACTTTGAGGAATTTTTCAGGGATTCCTCCAGATATTCCTCCAGAGATTCCTCCAGCAATTACTTCAGGGATTTCTCCACGAATTTTTCGAGGGATATCTCCAGAGATTCCACCAGGGAATCCTCCAGAAATTCCTTCAAGGGTTCTTTCAGGAAATCCTCCTGGAATTTATCAAAGGTTTTTTTTTTCATAAATTTCTTCAGCAATTCCTCCCAGAGTTCCTCTGGAGATTTTTTCAGGAATTTCTCATAGAATTCTCCTAGGGATTCCAAGAATTCATCCAAAAAATTGCTCAAGGAAATTCTTCAGGAATTCTTCCAGGAATTACGCCAGGAATTTGCTCAGAAGTTTCTACAGGCATTCCTCCAAGGATTCTTTCACAAATTTCTCTAAGATTTCATATAGGAATTTTTAAAGACATTTCTTATGAAATTTTACTGGGGATTCCGTCCAGAACTCCTCCAGGAATTTCTCTAGAATTTCCTCCAAGGAATCCTCCAGATATTTATCTAGAAATTCCTCATGAGATCTCTTCAGAATTTCACTAGGTATCCCTCTCATAATTTATCCAGGAATTCGTACAGGTTTATTTTTTTAAATTCTTACAGAAATTCCTTCTGGAATTCAAAAATTCAAAAAAATCTGGAGGAATGTCTCCAGCAAATAGTATTGGAAGATAAATGGAAGGCATGCAGGAACCAGGAAATTCTAGGTTTATCCTCAAAAGAGTTCGTAATTTCCAAAAGAGTTCAGCTATAATTTCTGATGAATGTTTTGTAGACATTGACAAAAAAATCAGAGCAAAATATTGCACGAGTAAATAAAAATCCTTAATCTTCCAGAAATTGGCCATCGCTACCAGCACCACGTTGATTTGTGTAGATCAGGCGAGTTGTTGTTAACGTATTGTACAAAATACAACAGGGTTAAGGGTTAAATAAAGCATATAGAATATAAATTTATTATATTCAATTTCATCGTGTTGCGTTTAGTTATGAAACCTAGTAGGTACATTTTTACTATGGGTGCTTGCCACCCCCCCCCCCCCCCCCCCCCGACCGAAAAGCTGGCTACGCCCTTGCTTGCTGCAGCATTACCGCCGCGCTGCGATCTTCTCCTCCAACACCGTTCTGCACTCTCCGTCGAACCTTTCGTTCTGTCAAATGCATGCCACATACCCAATGGTACTCTCGACTGCTTCGTTGATGACTGGTTTTACTGTACTCCAGCAGTCCTCTAGAGGGGCCTCATTGAGCTCGCCCTCGTCTGGCAACGCGGCCTCGAGATTCTGCGCGTATGCTGAGACGACATCCGGTTGTTTTGGTCGCTCTAGGTTGTACAGTGGCGGTCGCCGGTACCGTACATTGTTGATGACGGAAAGTTTTGGGCGCAGTTTGACCATCACCAGATAGTGGTCGGAGTCGATGTTGGCGCCACGATAGTTCCTCACGTCGAGAATGTCGGAGAAGTGTCGTCCATTAATCAGAACGTGGTCGATTTGAGATTCCGTCTGCTGTGGTGATCTCCAGGTGTAACGATAAGGGAGGCTGTGTTGGAAAAAGGTGCTACGTATGACCATGTTTTTGGAGGCGGTGAAATCAATGTGTCATAGGCCGTTTTCGTTCGTCTGCTGGTGGGCGCTTAACTTTCCAATCGTTGGTCTGAATTCCTCCTCCTGGCCTACCTTGTCATGCGCCCTTGTCATCATCAGTGCTTCCGGAGTAAGGGCTGTGCACGTTTATTATGCTGAGGTTGAAGAATTGGCCCTTGATCCTCAACCTGCACATTCTTTCGTCGATAGGCCACCAACCGATAACGTGCCTCTGCATATCACCCATCACGATGAAAGCTGTTCCCAGCTCGCGTGTGTTGCCGCAGCTCTGGTAGATGGTGTTATTACCACTAAACGTTCGCACCATGGATCCTGTCCAACACACCTCCTGCAGCGCTACGATGCCGAACCCGCGGTCCTTCAGTAGATCGGCGAGTATGCGGGTGCTTCCATTGAATATGAGAGATCGGCAGTTCAACGTACCGAGTTTCCAATCGCAAGTCATTTTTTTTTGCTGGGGTCGTAGTCGTTGGTCTCGGTTCGCATTATTCTGTTGCTGATTTTCCATCACAATGGGTTTTCACGGCTGGCTCGTAGGGCCTGACACCAACACCCTACTTTCCGGAGGACCATAGCGCACAGTTGAGTTGTCTTTTCCTGGCACTCGGACGTTGATCAGCCGCCCCTCACATGCGGATCAGACGCTGTTGTGAGCCGCTCCTCCTAAAGAACAGACGTTCAGGTTTCTTCGGCAAAACCAGTATCCAGCAGGAGTACAAAGCCGGCATTTTTCAAGCCTACTCAATTGGTATTCGTCACAGATTCGGTTGCCACATGAACGTGGCCATAAATCGGTTCTTTATGTGGAAGGACAGGAGAAACTGTTTACCCAGTCCTTTCTTCTATAACTGCTTATGCTGGGGCTTCAGTGCAACTTTTATTTACTTTATTAAACCATGCCTCCAGTGCAGTGTTCTGCAAATTAAAATAAAAAGGAACCGACAAAATATCAATTTCGCCCACCATCTATCTTTTATTCGACTGTAACGAAATATGAAAAATCTACTCAAGCCCCGGAGGCGACAGAGGCAGCAGAGCACTTACTTCCTATGTAAATGTGCATCAATTAAATCTTTTTTTTTTCGGAAAGCAATTCCACACAAGGGCCAAAGGCAAACAAACAGAGAGTGAAAATCCACTTCGGTCGAAACTGATCAATTCAAGTCTCGGCGAGTGTGTGTGCATACTCTGGAAAAAATGACACTACGTCGCGAGGTGAATTTGCAGTGAGAGATACACTCCGTAAACCATCCGGAGGATGAAGGCATGGCACACAAAGGCACTCCCCGATCGGGAAGAAATGACCAATATGATAATGAAGATGAATTTTATCTTAACATGAAATGACGGTATTTGTGAAAGTCATTGTAATTTTTGTAAAAAGCTTGGAATACGAAACCTGGTAGAGTGAGTAACGTAAACATTGTACAGTCAAAAATCATTACTGTTACGGCTGTAGTTTCCAGAAATTGAGCGTGATCTGCTTGAACTACTCAGATCATCCCCCATATGATATGCATTGATTTTTGAACATAACCTTACAGTTCAATGCATGTTGTTGTTATCTGAAGCTCCCGAACTGGAATATCCCAAAACTGTCCTACAATAACTCTCGAGTATCCAAGATAATTCAAATGGAACCTGGAACTAAAAAAATAGTTTCTTGGAAAGCTGTATTTTCAATAATTTGCAATGGGTATGCTGTGTTCTTTCTCCGCTCGGTCGGGGGCGCTCGGAATCGAGAAAAGCAAGCAAAGTGCAATAAAGCAAATATGCGAACCCCGGCGTCCATTTGTCCATTTTCGGTCAGTAGTTTTGCGACGACGACGACGACGACGGTCTCGGCAATTGTTTTTATGACTTAAAAATTAATTTTTTAATCAGATGGTTTTTATGCATCGCAATTCGTTTTATGGTGCTTTATTTTTAATTGCATTGAAATTTTCATGAGTTTTGTGCTGATGGGTTCGCAAATTATTGGCTTCCGTGACGCGATTGTCACTGCTGTGCTGAATGGTGCTGGGGCACGGGGCCGGAACTGGAACACGAGTTCCTACTGCCACGAGAGCACTGCGTCCCGTCCCAGACTTGAAAAGTGGGCCACCACAGCACCGATTGACTCAGGGGGAAGAGGTGTTGGGAGTCGGTGATTCGGCAATTGGAGTGAATTGCAATTGCCCCAAGGACCATTACCAGCGGCAGCGCAGTTAAAGCGCGGATGTTTTTTGCTCGGGTAACGAAAATTGCCAGAAGTGGTACCGAATAATGCAAAAAAGTGCAATCAATGCTTCAATTGAACTTCAGACGGATTTGACTCGCCGTTGGAAGTATTTATAATTGTGTCAAAAAGTGGACGTTGCCTTTGATACGGATATTTTGTAGAACTTGGTTTTTATCAGCAGTTGTGACGATTGTAAAGGAATTAAGGAGTACTCAACGAGCTACCAGCAGGAACTGCCATTGGGTATGCTCGGCAGTCGATTATTACACAAAAGAAATTTCACACGCGAAAGTGTTACACACTGATGCCAAAGCTAAGTGATATAGCTTGAACCTAGCGCCTGCCTATGGGCTAGGAAGCGGATGCAGTGGGCACGTACTGATGAGGAGTGAAATGAGCGACAAAGGGTGTTTGCCGCCAAGGTCGTGATAAAGGCCGAGTTAAGGGAAGGTTGAAGGTATGATTTAGGATGCATCTTTTTTTTTTTTTTTTTTTTTTCTAAACCATAGGGGGATAAATCTGCTCATCAGACACCCTAACAGGAAGGTTAGGGTAGTGTGGGGATGAGGCCGTCTTCTACAATGCCGGTAGAAGCCAGGACTACTCTCTCCTCGACCCACTAAAACACATTCCTATGGTCGCCAAACCCTACGTCTCTCCGGAACCACCAAGAAGGTATTGCTTCAGAGAGGGGCTAGTGCACATCGCACCCTCAAGGTTAGCTGCCGTAGCCTTGCAGCAACGAACATCGATGACTCGCTCTGGAGAGTCCATCACGATAGTATGCTGGCGCTTAGCCAGTTTCCCGAGTGGTCCTCGCCACTCCCTTTGTCCTCGGAAAGCGGGCAGGGTCAACCCCGCCCGCGCCCTACTGCTGAGCGGACATCAAGAACTGATGCCCACGTGCAACCCGATCTGACCTGCCCGCAAAAGAAGGGTATCACTACCCTTCAGGCCCTATCAGATGCACCCGTAGGTTGCAGACAGCAGGAGCTCACCTACCCCGACCCTTGCCGGGGACCCCTTTCCAACCGCGGGCTTGGATCCAACCCAGTAGACCGACGCCACGACAGCACCGCTATCGGGACTTCCTCTCCGCGGCCACTTAATCGCTGTAAGGGTCGATCTCGACCGCAGGGCACCGGTATGACCTACGAAGCCGACTTCGAACCCCTGGACCACCTCTTGTACTGCATCTGGACTAGCCATTCTCCGAGTCCACGCGCCACCTCCTCTGTAGCTCCCAGACGATATGGGTGATAGCCGTTGAAACGGCATTCCAGCTAATCTCATCCCTACACATTCTCTGGATCAAGTTGTCCGGAGTTGTGTCCTCCCCGCATGTGGCAAGCATGCGGTCACGCATTGTGCGAAAACGCGGGCACACGAACAACACGTGTTCCGCCGTTTACTCTAAACCATTGCACACTGGGCATTCGGGAGAATCCGCCTGCCCGAAACGGTGTAGATACTGTCGGAAGCAACCATGACCTGTAAGGACCTGTGTCAGGTGGAATGAAACTTCCCCATGGCGCCTATTAATCCAACTATCTACCCTCGGTATCAACCTATGGGTCCACCTTCCTTTGGTGGAACTGTCCCACGCGCGCTGCCATTTGACCATAGAGGCCATCCTGACAGTCTTGCGTATGCCTCTTGTGCCGCGCATTTCGAAGCACTCCATGTCCTCACTGATAAGAATGCTGATAGGCACCATACCAGTAATGACGCAGAGAGCGTCGTGTGACACGGTACGGTACGCGCTTGCAACCCTCAGACACATAAGCCTGTAAGTACTTTCCAGCTTCCGTCGGTAGCATTCAGTACTTAGCGCGGTACCCCACGCCGGGCCGCCATACCTAAGTATGGACGTAGCAACACTAGCCAGAAGCTTGCGCTTACTGGCGTACACCGCTGAGCTATTGGACATCATCCGGGACAGTGCCGCAATAGCTGTGGAGGCTCTTTTACAGGCATAATCGACGTGGCTACCGAAGGTAAGCTTATCATCGATCATCACGCCCAAGTGCTTGACAGAGCGCTTCGACAGGATAGTGCATTCTCCTACACTGATCTCCGTCTGCTGCGCCGACTGCATGTTGTTAACAACCGTCACCTCTGTCTTGTGGTGAGCCAGCTCCAGTTTTCTGGACCGCATCCACGCCTCCACAACCTTGATCGAGTGGTCGGTAGTCAACTTCACCTCCTCGATCGTTTCACCGTAGACTTCGAGCGTAATATCGTCGGCAAATCCGACAATCACCACTCCCACTGGGTACTCTAACCTCAACACCTCGTCGTACATGACAATCCATAACACCGGACCCAGGATGGAACCTTGCGGGAATCCTGAGGTTATGTGAAAGCACTTCCGACCCACCTCCGTGTCGTAAACTAGTACGCGATTCTGGAAGTAGCTTCCGAGAATCTTGTACAAGTACTCCGGTATCCCCAGACGCAAGAGCGCATCGGCAATAGCAGCCCAACTGGCGCTATTAAATGCATTCCTTACATCCAGAGTCACTACCCCGCAGAAGCGAATTCCCCTCCTCTTAGGCTCGAGTGCTTTCTCGGCGGTTTTTGTAACCGACAAGATAGCGTCTACGGTGGACCTCCCCTTCCGGAAGCCATACTGGTTGCTCGAGAGACCATTTACGCCCTCAGTGAACTTAAACATTCTATTGAGGATGATCTTTTCGAGCACCTTCCCCGCCGTGTCAATCAAGCATATTGGTCTATATGCCGACGGGTCTCCGGGTGGTTTCCCCGCCTTTGGCAATAGTACCAGGCTCTGCCTCTTCCAAGCTTCTGGGAAAACTCCCTCGTCCAGGCATTTCTGCATAGCAGACCTGAACATCTCGGGAGCTTCTGCAATAGCTACTTTTAAGGCCAGGTTCGGAACTCCGTCCGGACCTGGGGCCTTACCTACGCTAAGGGACTTAGCTATCCCCGCAAGTTCCACATCGGTGACCCTTTCCTCATCGCCAGCCCCAGTCCCCGGCTGTCCTACGAAAGGAGGCCAAGGACTAGGATCATGACGCGGAAAAAGTCCTCCAATGATCCCCTCCAACATCTCTGGAGATTGCTCTGTAGGAGCCATCACACCTCTCGTCTTGGCCATAACGATCCTGTAGGCATCACCCCACGGGTTCGTATTGGCACTCTGACAGAGACCCTCAAAGCAGGCCTTTTTGCTTGCTCTTATCTCGGTCTTAAGCGCGGCTTTTGCAGCGGCGAACACCACCCGCCGTTCGTTTCGCTCTTCCTCTGATCGTGCTCGCTGCATCCGCCGCCTAGCCCGTAGGCAGGCGCGGCGCAGGTCCGCAATCGCGTCGGTCCACCAGTAAGCCGGTGGCCTCCCATTTCTAGGGTGGACTCGCCTAGGCATGGTCGCATCACACGCACGTGAGAGCACCGCTACCAGCTCGTCGCCGTCTAAACCGATTAAGTTTCGCTCACGGCGGAGCGCTTCCCTAAATACCTCTTCGTCGAAGTATGATGTCTTCCACCTACGAGGGCTTGGCCTTGGCCTAGCCGCCTCTTCTTCTATCCGCTGTCTGCTGTTGTTGTAGTCGATACTGTAGCGAACCGCCAGGTGGTCGCTGTGAGTGTAGCCATCATCTACTCTCCAGTTCGGACTACTTGTTAGGCCAGGACTACAAAAGGTCACGTCAATATTTGACTCCGCTCCATTTCGACTATAGATACTCTTGGTACCGACGTTAGCCAAGTCGACATCTATGATGGCCAGTGTTTCTAGCAGGATCTGACCCCGCTGGTTCGTGAAACGGCTTCCCCATTCCACAGCCCAGGCATTAAAGTCACCCGCTATTACCACCGGCCTTCGCCCTGTTAGCACGGTCGTTAAGCGGTCCAACATTTGCGTGAACCGCTCGATCGGCCACCGCGGAGGCGCATAACAGCTACAGAAGAAGACCCCGTTTACTTTGGCGACCACGAAGCCCTCATAGGTAGTAGACACCAACTCCTGCACGGGGTATTTACCCGTCGTCCATATCGCCGCCATTTTCCTGGTCCCATCCGAGGCCCAGTTGCCGTTGCCGGCGGGTACTCGGTATGGGTCCGAAATGATGGCGATATCCGTCTCCCACTCAGAAACCGCCTGACAAAGCAGTTGCTGAGCCGCATCACAGTGGTTCAGGTTCAGCTGCGTTACCTGCACTGTGATTTGTTATTCACTGCGGCTTTTTTGAAGGCCGGGCACCTTGGGCCACCCATCGGATGTCTGTTGTTCGAGGATTTCCCGGTACAGATCATGCATATGGGCGGACTCGTGCAGCTTTGGGCCTTATGACCTTCAGCGCCGCATCGCCTGCACAGTTTGCGCCTGTCGGGTCCTTTGCAGTCCCACGATTTGTGTCCTGGTTCCAGACACCTGAAGCAAACCTCTTGTGGCTTGTGGAATGTTAAGTGACATACACACCAGCCCACCTTTATACTCCCTACTTTAACGGACTTTTTAACGTCCGCCACAGGTAGCTGAACCAAAGCTATCTGTGTCCCTGCTGGCTCTCTCCGTAGCGGCTGCGGCGGCCACCTGCACATCGCACTGTTGCCGCAGTGCCGTGACGAGCTCTTCCACTTCGGTGATCTCGTCAATGTCCTTGACCTTCAGAGTCGCCTCATGTGACAGAGCCCTCACCTGCACACCCTCACCAAGGACCTCTTCTGCCAGCCTTGTGCTCCTTCTGGCGCTTCAGCTCCAGGATCATCTCGCCCGTACGAGTTCGACTAATACTACGTACGTCGGCTCCAAGACCCTCAAGCTTGGCGTCGCATCACATCGTCTTCAAGACGTCCGAATACTTGGACTGTTTCGTCTTGATGACGATAGCGTCGCCTTTCTCGCGCCTGACACCTGCCCCCCTACGCCTTGGCTTGGCGTTCTGCACTACTACCTGCGGATTCGCCATCTTCTTCCTCTTCCGCTCTACCTTCGTCCAAGAGGGGTCCTCACATTGGATCGCCCTGCTCTGTGGCTGTTGAGGGCCCATGCAACCCCTTGTTCCCATCGTTCCGGGATGGGCCAGCCTTTTCAGATCCACCCTTCCCAGCTTTCCGGGAACCCTGGCTGGGGTCCGACCTTCCGGCATTATTACCGACTTTCGGGGTAATGATTCGCCTGGCCATGCGGGCACCACCAGACAGCTCCTCGCTTGACGGTTGCCTCGCCCGCTTCTGCGATTGCTTGTCCCGTTTGTCGCGAGCAGTTGCCTCCGCCTTGTTCGGACTTCCTGCGTAGGAGAAGACCTCCGTTTGGGTGAACTTCGGCACTTTCTCAATTGCAGGCTCCGCTGCTGCAGCAGTCAGCAACGCGAGTGCCGCGTGCTCCTGCTTGGCATCGTCGATCGAAACCCTAAGTCGAAGCAAGGCCATTTCGAGGTCCTTGCTTATGTTCGACTTAGTGGACGCAAAGTCGATGATTTTGCCAAGCTGCTGCTCAGCCACCTCTATTGCGGACCGTCCTTTGGATTCTTGGTTGACGGCCCTCAACAACCACGCTCCGTCCATAACCTCCACCGGCTGGCTTGCCAGGAAGTGGACTGGAGCACCTACGCTTGAGCTGCGTACGCAACTCCCAGCGCCTATCTCCTCACTTCTCCTTGTCGGAGATCTCATCAACCCGCTTCTTGTGAAGGGGTTGATCGCACCACTACTTCCACCTAAATTTTGATTTCTTGAATTTTTGCTCATTTTTTCATCCCACGAGTCGCACGGGCAACAAGGTCCACCACGCCAGAGCCCTGCATTAACGCGGTAAGGGACAGCTTACTGTGGGGGGTGCCCAGGTACCCCTCAGGCTCCGTTAAAGATCGAGCATCTTTTTCACCCCCTCGATCACTCATTCCTCAGCACGGGTCGCTTGACACCTTGAATTGGAGTTAGTAGTCCTATTCTTAGCCGGCGACTACGTGGCTGACTCGCACGCGGGGAGGTGCGTCAGGCCCCAGGAATTTCGACCCTGCTGCCTCAGCAGGGTGCGGTGTTTGGAACGTCGCCGTTGAGGTGCTCATCAAAACCTTAATATGTTATAATTTGGTATTTTTGCTTTCTGTATGACTTGAATCATCTCTATGACATTATATTTTTTTCATCACGACTAACCTTTTAGGGCATAACCATATATCCACATCTTATGACAATATAAGCATTTCCAAGAAACAGTATCGGCCTTTCATTGATATTTCCTTTGACAATGTACAACCGATTATCTTCATTCTCGTACAAAGTCACTTCTAATTCAATCTCGTCCACCCACAATTCACTTCATTATTCACCACAATGGCTGCTAGGAAACTCGTTACATTGTATAATGGGAATTCATTCGGCTCGTCGGCGACAAAAGCTAACACACAGCAGCACATTCTGCGGAACGGCCAAGCATCCCAACCAACAACAGTGACAGTTGCTTCCAGCAGTGATGAACAACAAAAGTCCGCACCACACAGAAGAGCCGGCAGGCGCCAAGCTGTCTGACCGTTACCATTAGTTACCACCATTCTTCAGCCGGAAAGCTCTTCGAAATGCCGGCGACCAACTTAGTAGCCGAGTCGAGCGCACATTTCGCAGTGCAAACTCTTGGGGAGCATATAATGAGTAATCCTGTGAGTTACAATATTACTCCACCTAAAAATGAGCATTTCGTCGTGCATCAAACCGGTGCGGACCCGCGGCATTACCGTCACATCGCCGTAGCTGTGGCAAATCATGGTAATTATTTCAAGAATTTTACCTTTGCAATAACTTTTTCCTCTCTCGGCTGTGTGAGTGTGCCAACTCCCCCGAGCCGTGTGCGAAGCCGTGGAAACACAAAAACGAATTTTCGTGATAAATGAACTTGCCTTGTGGATAATAATCATTTTAAGCTGACTGTCATCATTTATCTCGACGGAGCACACAGTGGTAGTGGCAAGGACGTTTGGCTTCCACTTCTTCTGCTCCAGAGATTTGGATTGTGTGTTTATGTTTCTTATACGAAATCTGAAGAAGAATGCTCAGCTCCTTCTGTCGAATTAAAATCTCCAGGAGATCCTCCTAGGAACCCTGTTCCTTCTGGGAATCCTCTAGAAGCTTCTTCTGGGAACCCTCCAAGAGCTTCTTCTGGGAATCCTCCAGGAGTTCCTTGTGAGAATCTTCCAGGAGCTCCTTCTGGGAATCCTGTAAAAGCTTTTTCTGGGAACCCTCCAAAAGTTCCTTCTGAGAATCTTCCAGGAGTTCCTTTTGAGAATCCTGCAGAAGTTTCTTTTGGGAATCCTGCAGAAGTTTCTTTTGGGAATCCTCTTGGAGTTTCTTTTGCGAATTCTCTAGGAGTTTCTTCTGGGAATCCCCTGGAGGTTACTTCTGGGAACCCTCCAAGAGTTTCTTCTGGAAACCCTTCAGAATTTCCTTTTGGGAATCCTCCTGGAGTTCCTTCTAAAAATCCTCCAGGAGTTCCTTCTGGGCACCCTCCAAGAGTTTCTACAGAGAATCCTCCAGGTGATCCCTCTGGGAATCCTTCAGAAGTTTCTTCTGAGAATCTTCTAGGAGCTTCTTCTGGGGGTCTTCCAAGAGTTCCTTCTGAAAATCCTCTAAGAGTTACTTCTGGGAACCCTCCAAGAGTTTCTTCTGAGAATCCTCCAGATGTTCCTTGTGGGTATCCTTCAGGAGTTCCTTCTGGAAATATTCCTTTTGAAAATACTCCTGGGATTCCTTCTGGGAATATTCCAGGAGTTTACCCTGGGAATATTCTAGAAGTTCCTTCTGGGAACCCCCCTGAAGTTTCTTCTGAGAATCCTGCAGGAATTCCTCCTGTGAATTTTTCAAAAGAATTCTCCAGGAGTAACAACTGGAAATCCTCAAGGAGTTCCTTTTGGAAATACTCCAAGGGTTGCTTCTGGGAATTTTCCAGGAGTTCCATCTGAGAATCCTCCAGGAGTTCCTTTTGGAAATACTTCTAGGGTTCCTTCTGGTAATCTTCAAGGAGTTCCTTCTGGGAATCGTCCTGGAGTTGGGAATTCACCAGGAGCTCTTTCTGTAAAATTTCCAGGAGTTTCTTATGGAAATGCTCCAGGAGATTCTACCGGAAATCCTTCGGGAACTCCTTCTGGAGGTCATCCAGGAGTTTCTTCTGAGAATTCCCTTGAAGTTCTCCAAGAAATCCCCCAGGGAATCATCCAGGAGTTCTTTCTGGGAATCCTCCAGGAGTTCTTCTGGGAATGCTATAGGAGTTTCTTTAGAGAATTTTCATGGAGTTTCTACTGGAAATCCTTCAGGAGTTCTTTCTGGGAGTACTCCAGGATATGCTTCTGGGAATCCTCCAGGTGTTCCTTCTAGGATTCCTCCTGGAGTGCCTTCTAAGAATCATACATGAGTTTCTTCTGAAAATCCTTCAGGAGATCCTTCTGGGAATCATGCCGGAGTTCCTTCTGGGAATACTCCAAGAGTTCCTTCTGGGAATACCTCAGGAGATTCTTCTGAGAATCCTCCAGAAGTTCTTTCTGGGAAACCCTCAGGAGTTTCTCCTGGGAATCCTTCAAGAGTTTCTCCTGGAAATTCTCCAGGGGTTCGTTCTGGGAAGCCTTCAGGAGTTTCTTCTGGGAATTCTTCAGAAGTTCCTTTTGGGATTCCTAGAGGAAATCCTTCTGGAGGAGGATTTTCTTCTGGGAATCCTGCAGTTGTTCCTTCTGTGTATTCTCCTGGAGTTCCTTCTAGGAATCCTGGAGTTCCTTCAGGGCATTCCCTTGTTGTTTCTTCTGGGATCCTCCTGAAGTTCATTCAGGGAATCCTTCAGAAGTTCTTTCTGGGAATCACTCAGGAATTCCTTTTGGGAATCATCCAGGAGTTCCTTCTGGGAATCCTCCAAGTGATTTATCTTGGAATCATCCTGAAGTTCCTTCTGTGAATCCTCCAAGAGCTCCTTCAAGGAATCATCCGGGCGTTTCTTCTGGTAATCCTTCAGGAGTTCCTTCTGGGAATCTTCCAGGAGTTCCTTTCAAGAATCCTAGAGGAAATACTTTTGCAAATCGTCCAGGAGTTTCTTCTGGGAATCATCCAGGAGTTCCTTCTGGGAATCCTCCAGAAATCCCTTCTGTGAATCCTATAGGAGTTCCTTCTGGGAATCCTTCAGGAGTTCCCTCTCTTAATCATTCAGGAGTTCCTTCTGGGAATGCTTCAGATGTTTCTTCTGAGAATCTTTCAGGAGTTCTTTCTGGATATCCTCCAGGAGTTCCTTCTTAGAATCCTACAGGAATTCCTGCTCCTTCTCCAGGAGTTTCTTTCGGGGAATCCTCCAGGAATTTTTTTTTCTGGGAATCCTCCAGGAGTAATCTAACAGAAGATCCTTCTGGAAATTTCCTGGATTTTATCTAGGAATCCTCCACGAATTCCTTTTGGAAATCCTCCAGGAGTTCCTTCTGGGAATCTTAGATTAAATCCTTCTGATAATCTTACAGGAGTTCCTTCTGGGAATCCAAGAGGAAATCCTTCTGATAATCCTACAGGAGTTCATTCTGGGAATCCTCCAGGAGTTTCTTTCGGGGAATCCTCCATGAGTTTCTTCTAGAAATTCTCCAGGAGTTCCTTGTGGGAATTCTCCTGGAGTTCCTTGTGGGAATTCTCCTGGAGTTCCTTCTGTGAACCCTCCAGGTTTTTTTTTGGGAAGTCCTCCAGGAGTTCCTTCTGGGAATCCTTAGATAAAATTCTTCCAGTAATTCTACAGTCTTCCTTCTGGGAATCCTCCAGGAGTTCCTTCTGGAAATCCTCTAGAATTTCTTTCTAGAAAACCACCAAGATTTCTTCCTGGGAAACCTCCTGGAGTTCCTTTTGGGAATCCTAAAGGAAATCATTCTGATAAACCTACAGGAGTTCCTTCTGGGTATCCTCAAGGAGTTCCTATCAGGGAATTCTCCAGAAATTCCTTCTGAGTATCCTAGAGGAAATCCTTCTGGAAATCCACCAGAAGTTCTTCTTGAAATCCTCCAGGAATTTCTTTCGGAGAATCCTTCGGGGGTTTCTTCTAGAAATTCGTCAGGAGTTCCTTGTGGGAATTCTCCTGGAGTTCCTTCTGGGAATCCTCCAGGATTTCTTTCTGAAAATCTTCTAGGATTTCTTTCTTGGAATCCTCCAGGACTTCCTTCTAGGAATCTCAGAGAAAATCCTTCTAGTAATCCTACAGGAGATCCTTCTGGGAATCCTCCAAGAGTTCCTTCTGGAAATCCTCTAGGAATTTCTTCTCGAAATCCTTCATGAGTTCCTTCTTCAAAGAGCTCCTTTTGGAAATCCACCAGGAGTTTCTACTGGAAATACTTCAGGAGTTTCTTTTGGGAATCCTGTAGTATATTTTGAAAATCCTGCAGTAGTTCCCTTTGGGAATCCTCCAGGAGTTCTTGCTGAGATTCGTCCATGAGTTCTTTTGGGAATCCTCCAGGGGATTCTTCTGGGAATTCTCCAGCAGTTCTTTCTGGAAATCCAAGAGAGGTGTTCCTTTTGGGAATCCTCTAGTTATTACTGTGAATCTTCCAGGAGATGCTTCTGAAATTATTTCTGAAGTATCGTCTGGGAACCTTGTTGGAGTTTATTGCGGGAATTCTGCAGGAGTTTTTGTTAGTATTCCCACTGGACTTCCAATTCCAACAGCAGTATTTTGTTTTATCAATGCAAAATAGTACGTCTGCTCCAAAAGTAGATTGATGCGGATTTTTTCGCATCCTTGTACTTACTCAAATTGAAGGATAATAGCAAGAAAAAAGTTTTCTTCGCCATGGTAATGGTCCCCCGTGTTCTTTTCGTTGAAAGTGTCTCTCAGATTGTGATAAACTTTAATTTCTGACACTGTGTCTGGTTAAAGTTAGCACAGCACAGCAGTTCGTTGGTATCATCCGAAGGCAAACAACCTCGGGTGGATTGGATAAGGAGGTGCGAACCAGAGGGACGAGACGGACCAACCAAGTTTGGTTCCCTGGTTAAAGCAATTTATGGCAGCTTTAGTGGCGATGATGGTTTTGCGATTTGGTCTTTGTGAAGGCTGCTTCTCGGCTGCGTAAAGTTGTCTTATGATGAATTATGAACTGGTACCATCGTGGATAAGCATCTAATTGTGTGAGCCGAGAGATGCTGTGTTTGCCCAAGCCGGAACCGCATGCTAAAACAAAGCGGGCAAAAGTTTACGGTAAGATTTGGTATCGAAGAATGGCTTCTTAGTCACGGAGAGGCTTAGACACTAATTATTCATAATACGTTTTGACATTTTGGAGGCTTCCCTAAATACTTTAATACCATCCAGCTTCTCTTGAGGGTTGTTGTATTGATGCAGAAAAGCAAACCATCGCTATTCTTAAGTGAGAATGAGAATAAAAAATAAACAGTTAAATATGTTGAAATCACAATGTTGAAACCATCAAATCTATAGCGTTCTTATGAGCTGTCTTGTTTATATAAGTGTTGTACAGCTTACGTTCTAGATTACTTTGAAGGATACTGCCCTCGGCTAATTGGTTCAAAAGAATGGAAGCCTACACATAGAAATCAATTTATTTCGAAATTCACTCGGTGCTGCTGTTCTTAGAGGATGAAATCTTGATACACTCATTTTACAACTCACCTTATGGACCATTTTGTAGGATTCATTTATTTAGTTAACATCAAATTCATGATAATACTGAATCAACAATTTGCCGCCCAATTGCCGCCATAATACTCGATTTCATTGGCGTAAATAGGGGGTGGCCAGGGGGGGCCTGGCCCCCTCCAGAATAATCCATTTTGGAAAAAAACACGCAATTCAGGCGAAAAGTGTCATTTTAGTATAAAAAATCTACATCGACATGGCCTTGGCCCCTCTAGAGCCATGACCTAGTTACGCTTATGCTCGATTTGCAGCTGCAGCTCTCCAACGTCGGTCACGCCCAACACTCGCCAGATCACGCTCCACCTGGTCCGCTCATCGTGCTCTCTGCGCTCCACGTCTTCTTGTACCAACCGGATGGTTAGCAAACACCAACTTTGCAGGGTTGTTGTCCGGCATTCTTGCACCATGCCCTGCCCACCGTATCCTTCCGGCTTTGGCCACTTTCTGCTTGCTGGGTTCGCCGTAAAGTGCAGCGAGCTCGTGGTTCATCCTTCTCCGCCACACACCGTTCTCCTGCACGCCGCCGAAGATCGTTCTTAGCACCCGTCGCTCGAAAACTCCGAGTGCTTGCAGGTCCTCCTCGAGCATCGTCCATGTCTCGTGTACATGCTACATTTGGTGCGGGGGTGAATCTTTTTTGACCGCAGTTTCTTCTGAAGCCCATAGTAGGCACGACTTCCACTGATGATGCGCCTTCGTATTTCATGGCTCACGTTATTGTCAGCCGTCTTCTACCACCTCGAAAGTATCTCCGACTATCGTAATATTGCTTCCAAGGCTTGTCCTGTGTCTCGTTTAGTGCCACCTACCAGTATGTACTTTGTCTTAGCCGCATTCACCACCAGTCCGACCTTTGCTGCTTCACGTTTCAGGCGGGTGTACTGTTCTGCCACCGTTACAAATGTTCTAGCAATAACATCCATGTCATCCGCAAAACAGACAAATTAGCTGGATTTCGTGAAGATCGTTCCCCGGCTGTTGAGCCCTGCTCGTCGCATAACAACTTCCAGGGCGATGTTGAAGAGTAGGCAGGAAAGTCCATCACCTTGTCGTAGTCCCCGTCGAGATTCGAATAAATTGGATAGCTCACCCGAAATCCTTACGCTGTTCTGCACACCGTCCATCGTTGCTCTTATCAATCTGGTAAGCTTCCCGGGAAAGCTGTTCTCGTCCATGATTTTTCATAGCTCTGTGCGGTCGATACTGTCGTATGCCGCTTTGAAGTCGATGAACAGGTGGTGCGTTGGGACCTGGTATTCACGGCATTTCTGGAGGATTTGTCGTACGGTGAAGATCTGCTCCGTTGTCGACCGGCCGTCGATGAAACCGGCTTGGTAACTTCCCACGAACTCATTTACTCTATGTGAAAGACGATGGAAGATGATCTGGGATAGCACTTTGTAGGCGGCATTCAAAATGGCGATCGCTCGAAAGTTCTCACACATTAACTTGTCGCCTTTCTTGTGGATGGGACAGATTATCCCTTCCTTCTACTCCTCCGGTAGCTGTTCGGTTTCCCAGATCTTGACTACTAACTGGTGCAGATAGGTGACCAACTTTTCGGGCCCATCTTGATGAGTTCAGCTGCGATACCGTCCTTACCAGCCGCTTTGTTGTTTTTGAGCTGGTGGACGGCATCCTTAACTTCCCTAAGCGTGGGAGTTGGTTCGTTCCCGTCCTCTGTTGCACCAACATAGTCATTTCCTCCGCTGCCTTGGTCCTCCGTGCCTACATTCTCTTCGCCATTCAGGTGCTCGTCGAAGTGCTGCTTCCACCTTTCGATCACATCACGTTTGTCCGTCAGGAGGCTCCCGTCCTTATCTCTGCAGATTTCGGCTTGCGGCACGTAGCCTTTGCGGGTTACGTTGAGCTTCTGGTAGAACTTACGTGTTTCTTGTGAACGGCACAGCAGTTCCATTTTCTCATACTCCGCTTTTGCCACGCGGTGCTTTTTCTCCCGGAAGAGACGGGTCTGCTGCTTCCGCTTCTTTCTGTACCGCTCCACGTTCTGTCGGGTTCCATGCTGCAGCATCCTTCTCCTCCAGAACCGCTCTGCACTCCTCGTCGAACCAATCGTTTCGTCGACTCCGTTCTACGTACCCGATAGTGCTCTCGGCAGCGTTGTTGATGGCTGCTTTGACTGTTGGAGTTGGATTTACAAAACATAAATAGTAGGGCTGTACTATTTTATTACTCAAAAACCATGTCTTCATTAAATTCACAAAATAACGATAAAAATACTGAACGGTTTTAACCCTCGAGCCTCGAGTAGTCGCGTCCTCAGCCACCCTCAACGGCACCACGCACACGTTGTGTGCCACAAGTGAGCCGTTTTCAAAGAAACTGGTAAGGTTAATACATTTTCGGATAACTTCGCAGATAGTTTTGGTGCCAAAATCGACCGCCATTTGGCGACCAAGATACACTGAAGTTTTTTTTTACGACGGTAATGGTCCCGCGTAAAAAAAAACCGCGTTATTTCAAGACCCGTCGTAAAAAAAACCGCGTTATTTCGTAAAAAAAAACCGCGTTATTTCAAAAAACGTCGTAAAAAAAGTCAAGTCACGTTAGATGTGGTGCTGAGTATTTCACGCGTGTTTTTGAAAAAACGCGGATTTTTTTTACGACGGTTTTTGAAATAACGCGGTTTTTTTTTACGACGGGTCTTGAAATAACGCGGTTTTTTTTTAGGACGGACCGCGTAAAAAAAACCGCGTAAAAAAAAACCGCGTAAAAAAAAACCGCGTAAAAAAAAACTTCAGTGTATTGGAAGCTTTCAACATTCTCTACTGCTTTCCCGGCTGCTGTAAAACTGGAAGGATTGCCAGTGTTTACATACAACGATTTGATCTTGTTGACAATGGTAAGACCTGCCGCCGAGGAGCGATTGGCAAGATCATCGTGCTTAGTCTGCTTATCGTTGGTTTCCTGCTATAGGAGCATGCTGTGGTTTTGCTGGCGTAGCCGACACGTGAAAAAGGTTTCCAAAGTGCTCGAACCAGCGTTTTAGCTGGTCAACCAGGTGTTTCAAAAGTGTCCAGATGTGTCTTCTTCGAGCACGAATATTGTCGAAATTTGCGGCTTTCTCGCCTTCGTCGGGTAGGGAGTCCGCCCACGCTCTTCTGTTCCGTCTACATGAGCATTTCACTTCCTTCTCGAGAGCCGAATAGCGCTTACGGGCTACGGTTTTGGCTCCTTGTGTTTTCGGTCGCTCATTTGGCGTTGGCGTGTGTTGATTAGGCGCCCGATTTTCTCCTGTCGATGGATCCTCGCAATGCGCAACCGGACTTCGTCAACTAGAAGATGATGGTCGGACGCAATGTCGGCGCTGCGTTTGTTCCGCACATCAAGAAGGCTTCGTTTCCATTTTCGGCTGATGCAGATGTGGTCGATTTGATTTTCCGCGACGCCATCACGGGAAGCTCATGTCACTTTGTGCACTGGTCGATGAGGAAAGAGTGATTCCCCAATCAACATGTCACTGTTGCCACAAAATTCTGCAAACAACTCTCCGTTTTCGCTCATTTCTCCGAGACCATGGCGTCCCATGACGTGCTCAGTCCATGTTGTTGGAACCAAGCTTTGCGTTGAAGTCGCCCATGAGGATCTTGGTATCACCTTTCGGAATCTTGTCCACGGCAGCATTTAATTGGCTGTAAAAGCTCTCTTTGTCTTGCATTTCGGCAGCATCGGTTGGCGCGTTAAATACATTGAATCATGATAAGGTATCGAACCCGTGTTATGAATCTTTCTACAGTCATCCACTCATTATAAGGTGCCCACTTCATGTGCGCAGCACAGATGTGAGCGCTGAGCAGGAAACTAACTCCACGGTGACGAGGAGTGCGCTCACATCGTAGAGTAGAGCAGAGTTTTCCCCGACGCCGATCTGTGTTCTTCAAAGTTCAGCCAACGGACTTCGCTCAGTCCTAGGATCTCAAGATACGGATTGCCTCATTGGCTAGTTGTGCCAGTTAACCCTGCTGGGCTAGGGTTAATAGATTTTTCAAGTTCCATCTCTTGTCCGTCGTTTCGCGCTAAAAGTCGTTGCTGTTGAATCAGGTTGTAATAGGGTATATAATATGTTGACCCTATTACACACTCTAGGCAATGCATGTTTCACCAATTGGAAGTAAACTAACGTAAATATTCAAGAATTTACTTAATTAAGTTGAAAAGAATCGATGCGATGGTATGCAACGTTGGTATATGGTACAAAAATTGGCCTATTAGTGGATACAACGTTGGCCTATTCAAGTGCCGGCTGTTCGGGCTCTAAAGAAGTTGATCATCAATTTTAATTTCTATTCCCGATCAGCCTAGATAGCCGTGTAGTGGCGGTAGCAGCTACCTCAACTGGCTAAGAATATCACTACGGATTGCCTAATCCGGTGGTAAAAGTCCACCAAACAAGCGACCCCTAATTCATGGTGTTAAGCGTACCGTGCCTAGGAATGAATGGTTAGGGGGGTCTTATAAAAACTTAACCGTGAACGGAGCCTGTGGAGTACCAGGGCACCCTCCACAGTATGTTGCCCTTACTGTGATAAACGGAGCAATGGCGCAGTGGACCTTATTTGTCTCCGGGATAATCGGCCACTTTTCTTACGTCTCAATTCTGAGGCTTAATAAAAGTGGGTAAATGAAATTTTTTTTATGACAGGAATTAAGTTCGTACAGGTAAACCTTCATCACGCAAAAGGTGCTTCTGCTGTGTTGAGTCGAAGGTTTAAAAAAGAAGGACTGGAAGTGGCGCTTATTCAAGAGCCATGGTCCAATAAACGAAAGATTCGTGGAGTTCTGACACAAAATAGTAAAATATTTTATGATGAGCAACAAGATTCACCCAGAACCGCTGTCTTAGTACGCAAAACGTTAAAATGCTATCCTATTACAGAGTTTATCAGAAAGGACATTGTTGCGATCATGGTAGAGGTACCAACCACTAGGGGTAAAACTGAGATCGCTGTGGCTTCAGCTTACTTTCCTGGTGATGTTCCTGAGGCACCTCCTCCTGAGATCGCATCATTTGTCCAATTCTGTAAAGAAAACAACAAATCGTTTATCATTGGCTGTGACGCCAATGCACATCACACGGTTTGGGGTAGTACGGATATTAACAGTCGAGGTGAGTCACTATTAGAGTATCTGTCTTCGAACAATATAGACATTTGCAATAATGGTGATAAACCTACTTTCTCAAATGTAATCAGACAAGAGGTCTTGGATCTAACACTGTGCAATGCTGCAATCTTTGACAAGGTCACAAACTGGCACGTGACAGACGAGATTTCTCTATCTGATCATAAACACATAATCTTCAATTGGAGTGGTGGAGATTATTCTAGAACCGCATTTAGAAATCCCAGGAGGACAAACTGGAATCAATATGTAGAATTGTTGAATACGCATTCATTTACAATGAGAGAAACTATAGATTCAACCCAAAAGTTAGAATCATTTTCTCAAAGGGTAAATGAAAGTATCATCAATTCCTTTAACAGAAGTTGTCCCACTATACAATCGTCTTCTACTAGAGACGTGCCATGGTGGAACTTAAAACTGGATCGCCTTCGAAAATTTTCTCGTAAAATGTTGAATAGAGCGAAACAAACGGGAGATTGGACTCAGTACAGGAAAGCCCTGACTGATTACAACAACGAAATACGAAAATCTAAAAGAAAATCTTGGATGCTGACATGTGAAAACATAAAAGCACTCCTGTAGTTGCAAGACTACAGAAAACGCTTGCAAAAGATCATTCAAATGAATTGGGAAACCTGAAGCGCGACGATGGAGCTTTTACCAAAACTCCTCGTGAAACTTTGGATTTAATGATGGAAACCCATTTTCTAGGTTCGGTTCTAAGTGTGGATTCCAATGATACTATATCTGAGGAAGGTGAAGGATGCCCTAGTATAAACTCATCGGAGTCAACTAGTACAATAAACACCGCCTCAGATCTAGCTGATGAAATCTTCACGAAGGCCAGAGTGGAAAATGCAATTAGATCATTTCAGCCTTTTAAATCTGCAGGAGTTGATGGAATATTTCCAGCACTGATTCAAAATGGAGAAGCGGTGTTGGTTCCACCACTAATTGAGATGTTCAAGGCTAGTTTAAGATTGAATTACGTTCCATCAAAATGGAGAGTTGTAAAAGTTATCTTTATACCAAAAAAGGGGAAGCGAGACAAGACGCATCCCAAAGCATACAGGCCAATTAGTCTTTCTTCAGTTTTGTTGAAGACTATGGAAAAGGTTTTGAAGGATTTTATCAATTCTTCTTACATAAAAGACCATCCCCTATCTGACTTCCAGTTTGCTTATCAATCTGGTAAGTCAACGGTTACGGCACTGCATTCGCTAGTAACAAAGGTGGAAAAAACGTTTTCAGCAAAAGAAAAGCTCTATGCGCCTTTTTAGACATAGAAGGGGCATTTGATAATGCCTCCTATTCATCTATGAAGCGTGCCATGGAGAACAAAAACTTCGACCAATGTATCATACATTGGATTTATACTGTGCTTGCAAAAAGAGAAATCACCTCTGAGCTGGGAAGTTCTTCTATAACAGTAAGGGCAACGAAAGGTTGCCCTCAAGGAGGAGTCCTCTCACCACTATTGTGGTCCTTGGTTGTAGACGATCTTCTAAGAAGCTTGAAGGAAAAAGGTTTCGAAGTTGTGGGCTTTGCAGACGATATAGTCATGATAGTGAGAGGAAAGTATGACGAAACTGTTTCGGAGAGAATGCAAAGGGCTCTAAACTATACACATTCATGGTGTATTAAGGAGGGTTTTAGCATCAACCCGTCAAAAGTCGTAATTGTCCCTTTCACTAGGAGAAGGAAGATCAACCTAAAAGCTTTTCGGCTTGGAGGGATACGAATTCATCCTAGTGATCGAGTCAAACACTTAGGTTTGATACTGGATGCTAAACTGAACTGGAATGCTCAAATTGAGTCCGTGATCGGTAAGGCAACAAGTGCGTTCTGGTTATGCTCTAAAACTATTGGCAGGAAGTGGGGCTTGAAACCAAAAATGATAATGTGGATTTATACTGCCATAATCCGCCCAAAAGTGGCGTATGCTTCGTTTGTCTGGTGGCCAAAAACAAAAGAGGCTACCACGCAATCAAAGCTTGCGAAAATTCAACGTCTTGCGTCCATTGCTGTTACAGGAGCGATGCGAAGCACTCCATCAAAAGCTTTAGATGCGATTCTCAATCTGCTACCTTTGCACGAGTACGTGCAATTAGAAGCAGAGAAGGAATTGCTGAGATTTGATCGAGTTGAAAAAATTATGCCAGGTGATCTTGTAGGTCACCTGAGCATTTCACAATACTTCCAAAATAGGCCAGTAATGAAAATGATTAAAGACTGGATGAAACCTGTGGAGAACCATGATGTTCCTTACAAGTTGCACGAAACAACTCGTGCAGATTGGGAAGTCGGAGGTCCCACTGTTCGTCAAGGGTCAATCAAATTCTATACAGATGGCTCAAAAGTTGGAATAAAAACGGGAGCAGGAATCTACGGCCCTGGAATACAAATTTCAGTGGCGATGGGACACTATCCTACGGTGTTTCAAGCAGAGATTCTTGCTATTTTGAAATACGCAAATATCTGCCTTGAGAGAAAATACAGATATGCAAATATTTGTATTTTCTCAGATAGTCAAGCTGCACTAAAAGCATTGTGCGCTTACAAATGTACTTCAAAGCTTGTCTGGGAATGCATTCTTTCACTGCGCAGGCTGTGCCAAGGGAATTCAGTAAACTTATACTGGGTTCCAGGTCACTGTGGCATTGAAGGGAATGAAATGGCAGACGAGCTTGCTAAAAGTGGTTCCAATTTACAGTTTGCTGACCCAGAACCATTCTGAGGTATATCAAACTGTACAATTAAAATGGACCTGAAACGCTGGGCTGAGCAGAGGGTGATATCCAATTGGATGGACGTCAAAAATTGCAATCAGTCAAAACGATTCATAACACCAAATGCTTATAAAACCAAAAAGCTCTTAGAGCTCAACAAGAGAGCTCTATGTACATACACTGGCCTAGTAACTGGACACTGCCCGAGCAGGTATCACTTGAAAAATATTGGCCATATCCAGAGTGATATCTGTCGTTTCTGTAATACGGAACGTGAAACCTCGGAACATCTGCTGTGCAGTTGTGGTGCTTTATACACGCGCAGGCAAAGATTTCTAAATAGTGGTTGCTTGCAACCCAGTGAGATCTGGTCTGCAAAACCTGGGAAGGTCTTGGAGTTTATCAATTCCATTGCACCTGACTGGGAGACGACGCGTCGTGGCAGTAGCTGATTACTTGACACATGGTAATTAGCTGGCTAGATGTGAATATCAAAACGGGACATGCCACAAAAGTTCAGCCTATTGGACGCAAAGCCTTAATTTCCCCAACAGGGGAGTAAAAAAAAAAAGTGTAGAATTAGGAAGTGTTCACGGTGCGGCTTCGGAGTCAGTTTGGCTTTCTATTCCGCAGAACCATTACCTGTTCTGTGGCTTAGTTGGTTAAAGCGCCGGTCTAGCGAATACGGAGTCGTGGGTTCAAATCCCACCAGAACGCGATTTTTTTCACAAATTTCATCTCTCAATTTGTCAATTAGCAACATTTCGTGCCTTCTAATTACAAGTTTTTCCAGTATGTAGAATTAGCTTCAGTTAAAATACACAGAAATAAAAACAAAAAAAAAGTTGGCCTTGGCCTTGCTTTCCATGCACTAGAACCACTTATTATCTATTTTTTCAATATTTTTGCTGAAGTATTATCTCTGTTTGTTCACCAATCTTACTTGTACATTACATTTTCGATGCCAAATTTTCAAAAAACTGTAAATAAATTACTCAAACTTAAGATCTTTCTTATTTTATTAACGAAAACAACGCAACCCTACTAATGTGTTATATTTTTACATTTTTACACAAAATCTTTCTTCCTGTTCGTTCTTTCTGGTTCTTACGCAAGCAATGTTGTTGATGTCACTTTACTGATGGGCCAAGATTTGGGTACATAGTGAAAAAATGTCCTCAATATTCGGCCCACATTCAATTTGTAAAATAGTTATTATTCGTTGAAAACAAATATACAAGTTAAAAATAGCGTCTTTGACCGTCGCATCAAATGTTCAGTTATTGAAAAGTCAGTTCAAAATGTTTCAGAATCATGCCATTTATGATAATGTGTATAGACTACCCGCTAAGCCGAAGAATCATGGCATCTACAAAAGCTAAACAAAGTGACATTTTCATTCAATTTTAATGCTCCAAAGTGCTAACATAGAAACGAAATGTTACAGTTGTTTACCGCATACCTTTTCCGATATCCAGTTATGCGTGTTTGTTTGAGTTTTTGGTTAACGTTGAGCTAGGCCGAACGAGGGGACTATGCCAACGAAGCATCCCGATACCCTACACTCAGTAGCAAAAAAAAAAGCCGAGCTGAATTTTTCTTCCAAAATCCGTCATGTTCAATCTACTGCAACTTTGACAATCATCAATATTTTTGGCTGAAAATTTTACCACTTCATCATCAATATATTGATAATGTATGGACAAAACTTCAAATTGATAGAAATTATATATTTTGAGTTATAACAACTTAGGCCGTTACAAATATTTATTTCACTTTTTGTCCCACCACTCTTTGACTGGTCGAGGGGGGGGGGATAAAAATAATAAAGCATTTAATTTGAAAAATATTTAAAACTCATCGGATTTGTTAAAGAGTTTTGAGCAAGACCCGAAATTTTGATAAATATTTTTTATCTGCCCCCTCAAAATGCAAAATCCAGCCAAAAATTTTTGAAGGGGGGGGGGGAGACAAAAAGTCAAATAAAATTTGTATCAGCCTTATATCGTCGGTTTCCTGCAATAGGGGCACAACTCAAAATTTGTCATTTTTGAGATTTTGATGGCAAATGATGAAAAACTATGTAAAATTTCATCTCACAAAGACCCGTTCCAAAATTCGTTGTAAAACGCGAGATTTGAGCATTTTCACCAATTTTCCGCAGTAAGGGAACAACTCAAAATCAGTCAACTTTTTCAATAGTCGTTGAAAAATAGTTGTCAAAAATTCATTAAACAGATAGTCCTTCAGCCCCTTTCAATGATACATCAATCAAAATTTGTTTACTTTTGTCAAATAATGAGACAAATAAGTGAATTTGCAGGAGGTGCTTCATGATTGCCAATTTTCAAACGCTTATTCTGAAAATTCACATTTTTTGAGTTGTGCCCCTATTGCAGGAAACCATGAAAAAATCAATTTTTGGACATACCTTTTTCAAAAATCCGTATTTCAGTGAAAATTTTAAGTAGCTTCATAAAAATTCCACTGCAGCGTCAGCAAATATAGGAAATGTTGTGGTCAAAATTTGAAATGTTTTCATCCAGCGGTTTGGGCCACAGAAATCGTCAAAGTTGAAGTACCACTGTGGGTGCCTACAGTTTTCACTCCATATTGACCACGCTGAAACACCGGTGCAGAAAAAAGCCGAGGTCAATTCGTTCCATTAATGTTTAGATCTAAGTTTTAATAAACAATCCGTATTATATGACATATTTTTATAAATTTTCGTGTGGTCTGCTAGTTGTTTATGCATTCCTACACGTAACACATAGTGCGTTACGCGTTACACGTAATGCGTTACAAACATACATATGTTAGTGAATATACAAGTATTGTACAAGTAGTTTGTATAATTTTCAAATTTTGGCAACTGTAAAAAAAATATTATACGCAAACAACTTGTGGGGTATAATTGAGAACCACTAAGTATGATATAGAAAGGCATGTAACATCACTTGTTTGCTTATGATAAGGTTTTAACAGTTGCCAAAATTTGTAAATTAATCAAACTACTTGTATATTCACTAATATACGTATGTTTGTAACGCATTACGTGTAACGCGTAACGCACTATATGTTACGTGTAGAATGTCATAAACAACTAGCAGACCGCACGAAAATTTATAAAAATATGTCATATAATATAGATTGTTTATTAAAACTTAGATCAAAGCATTAATGGAACGAATTGACCTCGGCTTTTTTCTGCACCGGTGTTTCAGCGTGGTCAATATGGAGTGAAAACTGTAGGCACCCACAGTGGTACTTCAACTTTGACGATTTCTGTGGCCCAAACCACTGGATGAAAACATTTCAAATTTTGACCACAACATTTCCTATATATATTGACGCTTCAGTGAAACTTTTATGAAGCTACTTAAATGTTTCACTAAAATACGGATTTTTGAAAAAGGTATGTCCAAAAATGGATTTTTTCATATAAGTTGTTATAACTTAAAATATATAATTTCTATAAATTTGAAATTTTGTCCATACATTATCAATATATTGATGATAAAGTGGTAAAATTTTCAGCCAAAAATATTGATAATTGTCAAAGTTGCAGCGGATTGAACATGACGCATTTTAGGAAAAAAAATCAGCTTGCTACTGAGTGTATTTCATTTTCGGTTTCTGTTTTTGGGTTTCGAGAACAGTAGGTTGTAGGCCTATCCTCCGTAGTGGGACTTCCACTTGGTCGGCGTTAAGTCAGAGAGGACCATGTGTCTTTTATCTAATTTATAGAAAAACGACTTTAAAGTTTGCAGCTTTATAAGTTTTAATTTTTTCAACATATGTTCTTGATTTTTTGCCATATATCTGAATAACTATTCATCAAAGCATCGCTCTTTCTTGATCGAGAAAAAACGTAAAATAAAGCTTGAAACCGAGAAATTGCTAAGTTATTGATTGTACTTAGTCCACTCTGACTGAACGATTTTTGGAAAATCTACAACCAACTACAGTTCACACTCAAGTTTTTACATATTTGATGAAAAAATAATACACAAGTAGGACAACAGTTAATGGGAGTGGTGTATAATGTGAGCAGGAAGTTTGAAATTTGATGTTTCTGTTATTACACTGTTGATTACCTTTTTCAATTTTTATGTTCAGTCAGAAAGGATCACGTACAACAGTTCAATGCCACATGAAGGGTAGTCATTTAATAAGCTATTTAAGAGTTCTTACCTTAAACATTTAATAACCAACAACTTTTGAACATATTTTCATAGTTCGGTACGTTTTTGAAATATTGTAGTTACACAGTTCATAATAATTTATTCAGAAGACTGGCGTTTTTCAAAAAATCGTTCAGACAGAGTGAACCAAGTACACAACTCTTAAATAACCGGTAAAATCAATTTCTTCATGAAACGGGTATTGGTACATTTTATTATGATACCCAGCAGCTACTAAACCAACATATTTTGATATGGAGAGGATTACGAAGAATAAGGTAATTTCAACTATTTTTCTTAGACATGGTCCACTCTGTCTGCACGCGAAATGCCACAATATGCTTCAACACGATGATCTGTAAAATACTATATTGACCATAGTAAAATTGATTTCCACGTGCTTTCGTGATCAATAATCATCAGAAAATGCGTTAGGAAGTCATACGATTTGGAAACGTATCACAATTTGATGAAAAACTATTTTGATTATTGGATTTTAACCAATACACATATTTTCAGCTCTCTTGACATCAAGCATTTGGTCCACTCTGACTGCACACTATTAACGATTTTCGCAGTTCAATCAAAATAAAATTGTGCTATAACTCTCGTTAATTGTAATATTAAGAAAATCGGGTGAATGTTCCAAGTAGCTTAAGTAATTCTTAATCAAATGCCTTAAAAATCTAATTTTCGTCAATTTTGTTACTCGGTCCCCTCTGACTTAACGCCGACCACTTTAGGTATAGTTCCGGTGGAGGAGTATTTCATACTCAGCCGCTGGATGCCAGGACAGACGCTGTTAGACCCGCACCTCCTTGGTGAACAGGCGCTCGGTATGTACAGGGGACACTCAAAATAACTGGGACAGGTAAAATTTTCACTTTTCAAAATATGTTCAACTCGCTGTAACTTTTCAAAAAGGGCATCAAATATTCTCATCTCTTTTACTGTAAGTTCATCAACTAGTTGTGTATCAGTGGTTCAAATTTGGAAAAAATCGGTCTATGCTACACGAAGCTATAAAAATTCTACAAAAAGAGATAATTGTTCGATAGCCAACTTAAAACTGTTATATCTCCGGATTCAATGAACCGAATGCAATGAAATTTTGATCATTTATGACTTATATAATGAACTTTAAAAAACAGTTGACTTAATTTGAAATTATTAATAAGAAAACAAGTTATGGCGATTTAATTTATTCCATGTTTTTTTCAGTAAATTTATCTATTTTTCACATGCATCCCATTACTTTTTCAATTTAATGCCGGCTATTTGGTTGCTTTCCTTTGAAACATAAATATATTCAATTCAAATGAACAATAATTACTACCTCGAATTTTGAAACGATGATGAAGTTTTGGATAAATGTGTGTTATATTAGAAAAATAAACTAATCGAAATAATTTTCTTTCGTGTGAAGAATTTTAAGTTTAGTCAAATGTTTTTAATAGCTCATTATAAAAGTCATAAATGATCAAATTTTCAATGCATTCGGATCATTGAATCCGGAGATATAACAGTTAAAAGTTGGCTATCGGATAATTATACCTTTTTCTAGAACTGTTATAACTTTGTGTAAAATGGCCCGATCTTTTCCAAATTTTGACCACTGATACAAAACTAGTTGATAAACTTACAGTAAAAATTTGAGAATATTTGATGCCCTTTTCGACAAATTACAGCGAGTTGAACATTTTTTGAAATGTGAAAATTTTAGCTGTCCCAGTTATTTTGAGTATCCCCTGTACCTACTCAATCTAGCTGAAGTCAGAAGGACAACAGTGCCCAGGCTGCACTACTAGCTAAGCACACAACTCTTAGCTGGCGGTTTTGTCATCGATTGACCCGCAGTAGCATGAGGTAGGAACTTGTGAGGATCAGGGCTGTGTTGAACGCCCCTTGTTCGCTCACCATTTTGCAGCCCAGTTCACAAATACTGTGATTGAAAATAAACATTTTAAAATCCCAGCATTACTATTAAAACAGAATACTTAATCCTTCTACGAACCAATCAACACCCTTTTCACCAAAACTGTTCGAATAGTGTACCGCCACATCGAGTACGCGATTTCTAATGTTTTTTGTTCTGTTTTCCAATCTTTTCAGACACTAACTCAATTATAAGTTTCACAAGCCATCAACACCGGAAAGGCCAGTTGCTTGCAAAAAAAAGGTACGCCAGAGTGTGGCTGATAGCGACTAGAGAGTGTGCAGATCTGCGAAAAAATCGGATCTAATACCATGCACTTCCAACAGCTCAGCTCGACTTCAAGGGAAAATTTAGCTCGGCGCAGAAAAAAAAAACCAAACCGGAGGTCAAACTGAACGCAGAACAAAGAGCAGGGAAAAAGCATGTTCGACGTCGTACCTACTACGGTTTTCATTAGATGACGCTCCTACAAGTGTGACTTCGGAGGATGCAAGCGAAAGACGCCAACATCATCATCGCCGGCAACATAAATCAATGCAATCAAAGTTCGCTCGTCTGATGGTGATGATGACGATGATGATGATGCTCGTGCTCGGGATAATTACCTTTACAAAGTTCAATCAGGACTTTCATAGCGAGCGAGTGCCGTACGCCAACGCCACCACTGCACTGACTGAAGGGCACAGAGTGAAAAGCCAATCGGTGTTTTTTCCCCGCTCCAGAGCGAGAGTTCCACTGCGTTTCAAAGGGATTACTTTGACGGCGGTTCCGATGAACGGTGGATGACGGTGCTTTGATGGATGTTACACAGGTGAGTGTGGGAATCGTTCTGATTAATAGACGCGAATTACATTGTGTACAATCGGAGGTCATAGGTCAAATGTAAAAGGTGTGGTTGGGACGAATTGCAAGACAAAGTTTGATTATTATTTAGCAGATATGTACAAAGCATTGTTTCCAAGTGAGTTCGCTAACGTCAGCTCAGAACATGCTCAATTGCAGTACTACTACACACCGAACAGTTAGGTACTTTCCAATTAGGAGCTGTAATCATCGTAAAAACTTTTCTTTTTTTACGATGACCCTTCTGTGAAACATTCACTACGCGGTTCACCGCAATAAAAAATACTTTGTTAAGCTTTTTGGGACGAAAAAAGGATTAAATGCATTCATCCCGTTTTTCAACCATGAAAAACTTTGAGGACTACTTATTCGTCTTGGCGTAACGTCTCAACTGGGACAGAGCCAGGATCAAAGTTTGATTGGCACTTTCGCAGTTGTTAATTGATAGCCAACACGAGAATGTCAAGAAAATCCATCACGAAAAGTTCAACTAACCGCAACTACGCAAATCAGCTCCCATGTGACACCCATCACTTTCTCGCAGTTCTTAGCGAGATTGGAATGAGCAGTTGGTCCAACGGCAACGACCCCAGCGAACAAAAAGGACTTGCGATTGGAAACTCGATACGTGGAACGTCGATTTTTTAACTTCATTGGGAGCACCCGCATACTCGCCGATCTACTGAAGAACCGCTGGTTCGGCATTATAGCGCAGCAGGAGGTGTGTTGGGCAGGATCAATGATGCGAACGTTTAAAGGTAATCATTCCATCTACCAGAACTGCCAGAACACACGCAAGTTGGGAATAGTTTTCATCATGATGGGTGATATGCAGAGGAGCGTGATCGGTTGGTGGCCGATCTTAGGAAGAATGTGCGGGTTGAGGATCAACTTCAGAATTATAATCGTGCGCAGCCCTCACTCTGGAAGCACTGATGATGACAAAGACGCATTTCACGCGCAGCTTGAACGACGAGTAGGAAATTTAAACGCTCAGGTAGGCCAGGAGGAGTAATTCAGATCGACGATTGAAAAGTTCAGCGCCCACCAGCAGACAAATGAAAACGGCCTACGACTCATTGATTTTGCCGCCTCCAAAAAATAAGGCCATACGTAGCACCTTTTTCCAACACAGCCTCCCTCATCGTTACACCTGGAGATCACCACAGCAGACGGAATCACAAATCGACCACGTTCTGATTGACGGACGGCACATTATCGACATTAGGACCTATCGTGGCGGCACAGAGTAGTGTGCGGTAGTTCGGCAGCAGCAAAGTTTCGCGCGCTCGCTTTGCTAGATTTTTGCGATTTTTTTTTCCTCTTCTCTCTGCGGGGCTCCGATGACGGGACGAGTGTGCGCGCGCCGTGGTTCGAGTCGGTTCCGAATTTTTCGCTTCCCTTCGGCGCTAGTTTCCAATACACTTTTAGTTGATAATAAATATTTTCTTTCATTTTTTGCATTTACACAAAAGAGTGAAAAATGTTACTTCGGGTTCGCCGGTCGAGAAAAAATCCGGGCGCCGACAAGTGAGTCACGTTCAGTGTATTTCTGTGTGGAATAGACTAAAGGTTTCTGCTCCCTAGTGGAGTGGAGACGCGCGATAGAATTTTCTTTTTGGCTAGTTCTTGCGTCGAAAAGTGGTTGGTTGTTAACGGCGGTTTGTGTATATTGATCCATTGTCAAATCATATCACCAACCATAGGTGACTCCCGGACTGACAATGTACCTTACCCTACTAACAAAAAATTCCTTCCTGAGACAAACGTGGAGATGTAGCGATTCGCGGTCTTTATAACAACGTTTGTCTTACTAACATTCCCTTCCATCCTCGATGACCGTAAGGACGTGGCCGGCGCCGTTATTGACCTTATTAAAGTTGAGAGCTCTCGACCTGTGTACATTGAGAATAGTAAGCTAGTCCCAAGCCCTATTCATTGGTTCCTTGTGCAATTTCGATTGCTCTGGTCAATCACGGAGTAGCAACTACGAATTGTGCGGTCATCTATGCTCATGCTCATGCTCATGCTCATTAGGACCTATCGTGGCGGCACATCTACTCCGACCTAAGTCCAAAACTTTCCGTCGTCAACAATGTACAGTACCGGCGACCACCACCGTAAACCTAGAGCGACTGAAGCAACCGGATGTTACCTCAGCATACGCACATAAATTCGAGGCAGCGTTGATAGACGAGGGCGAGCTCGATGTGGCCCCTCTAGATGACTGCTGGAGTACAGTGAAAACAGCCATCAACGACGCAGCCGAGAGCACCACGGGTAAATTGAAAGGAGTCGACGAAGCGAATGGTTCGACGGGGAGTGCAGAGCGATTTTGGAGGAAAATAACGCAGTACGGGAAGTAATGCTGCAGCAAAGAACCCGGCAGAACGTGACACGTTACAAACAGAAGCGGAAACAGCAGACTCGCCTTTTTCGCGGGAAAAAGCGTCGCTTAGAAGAAGCGGAGTGCGAAGAAATGGAACTGCTGTGCTACTCCCATAAAACACGGAGGTTATACCAGAACCTCAACGCATCCCGCAACGGCCGTGAGCCGAAATATGCGGATATAATAACGGGCCTCTTGTGGAACGGACGTGAGGTGATCGAAAGGTGGAAGCAGCCCATCGATGAGCACCTGCATGGCGTGGTAATTGTATGCACGGGAGACCACGACAATGTAGGGAACGGCTTCGCTGATGCAGCAGACGGGCTGAACGGGCTCGATTAGAAGTTAACCATCAATTTAAACTTCTTTTCCAAATCAGCCTAGATAGCTGTGTAGTGTCGGTAGCGGTTGTCTCAATTGGCTAAGAATAACACTATGGGCCACTTGTTCCGGGGGTTTAAATCCACCAAACAGGGAACCCCAATCCTAGGTGTCAAGGTGTAAGTAAATGGCTGAGAAGGTTTAAAAAATGCTCGATCTTTAACGGAGGTAGATCACCTTTTCGAGTTGCTTTACGGTGAAAAATCTACCAAACCGAACCCTAGTGACATCCGGTTTGTCAAGTTGTGTTTGGTTGTGCTTGGCTGTTCGAGCCCGTATGAAGTTGATCATCAATATTAACTTCTTTTCTCGACCAGCTTAGATAGCCGCGTAGTGTCGGTAGCGATTGTCTCAATTGGCTAAGAATAACACTACGGACCGCCTGTTCCGGTGGTAAGAATCCACCAACAGGTGACCCCTAGTTCATGGTGTGGGGCGGCTTTATGCTAACCGTGCCTAGGAATGAATAGCCTAATAACTATCGGAATAAAAACTTAATAACTATCGGAGCCTGTGGAGTACCAGGGTGCCCTCCACAGTATGTTGCCCTTACTGCGCTAGCCGGAGCAATGGTGCAGTTTACCTTGTGTTTCATCGAGACAATCTGCTGCCTTTCTTTAGTCAGTGCTGAAAATTTAATTTCGTCATATCTAAATTCAACCACCTACAGCTCATTTTAAAAGCTGAACCTGAAAATATGGTATATGAAAAACTTGTGCGGCTAGACCAGTTCTGTAAGAAAGTCACGGAAACCCGCTATTTTTCGAATATTTAAGGTAAATGTCACGGACTACCTTTAAAAAATGCCAAATGATATTCACCTTTAATATCATTTGCATTTTTCGAAGGTAGTCCGTGACATTTACCTTAACCTTAGTAAGGTCTTGGGGTCTTTTTTGACCTTTTCCGAATTTCAATTCGCTATAACTTTTGTTTCGAAAGGCCTAGAAATCTGAAATTTTCAGACAATTATTTTTTTGTGGAAAACTATCATTTCCATTCATCCAAAACATTAGACGACCCCTAGGGGAGCTCCCATAAAAAAAGTTACAAATAAGACCCTGGGGTCATTTTTGACCCCAAACTTTGAACGGCTCTCAAAAATCAGTGGCTGGGCCGATTTTGATTTTCTTTGGCCCAAATGAAAGCCACACATGTCTAGTTTTCAAAACCACCGGAGAGTTCCGGATTTGGTCACTGTGGCCACCGGGAACCTGCTTCAACTGAAAAATGCCGCTTTAGAGACCCTAACTTTGGCAAGCTATAACTTTGCAACCAAACAAGTAATCAGGACCGTTCAAGAATCGTTGGAAAGGTACTCACGTGGACTTTGATTAAAGACATTAATATTGACTAATTCTTAAGAACCGGTTCCGGAAATCCGGAACATCCGGAAAGTAATGTTTTTCACGATAATGTGCTACAAAGCACATTCATATTATTAACAGGATAGAAGTTTTTGCATCAAACTTCTCTAGGCCATACTACAATCTGTCGAGAACTATTTCTGTATGTTTTTGGTTATGTCCCGTCCTTCTGGAACCGGTTCCAGGGATCCCACAAGATGGCCAACGAGTTAACTGTAACGAAATTGAACGGTTTTCCGCGCTAAACACATCTGCGTTGGTTAACTCATGATGAAATCTCAATAATTTCACATGCTCCATATTGTTGTGATATGTAAAAACATTGTTGGACATTGTGGTCCTATGTGGCCACCGGAGTGACCACCGGAGAAACCCGTATTGAGGGACTTCCATGTTTTTGCAATAAAGATAGGCATTCGACGGCTCTAACTTCATGATTTTTCATAGCCATGTGGCTTCTGGCATTAAATAGAAGAATTGACCATTCTGGTCTGTTTTGGCCACCGGAGTGACCACCGGAGAAATCCGTATTGAGGGAGTTTCATGTTTTTTCGACCAAGATAGGCATTCGACGGCTCTAACTTCATGATTTTTCATGGCCATGTTACTTCTGGCATTGAAAAGAAGAATTAACCATTCTGGTCTGTTTTGGCCACCGGAGTGACCACCGGAAAAACCCGTATTGAGGGAGTTTCATGTTTTTGCAACAAAGATAGGCATTCGACGGCTCAAACTCAATGATTTTTCATGGCCCTGTGGCTTCTGGCATTGAAAAGAAGAATTGACCATTCTGGTCTGTTTTGGCCACCGGAGTGACCACCGGAAAAAAATGGCATTGAGGGACTTCCATGTTTTTGCAACAAAGATGGGCATTTGACGGCTATAACTTCATAATTTTGTACTATTTTGACTATTCTGGTCTGCTTTGGCCATCGGAGTGACCACCTGGAGAAACACATACTAGGAAACTTCTATGTTTATTTTTAAATGCTCATATTATCTAGATTTATCACCAGAAGCAGTCTTTCGACGGCTCAATTTTCATGCTTAGACACGCGACATATTATCTTTATGCTCAGTTGTTATTCTTACTGTTCAACAAGGTTATTCTGTAGTAGAGGCAATTCATGTTAAAATATACTGCGATTCTTGTAGTCTGATACTGTACTGTCAATGGTAATATGGTTAGTTCGAGAATTGAGGATAGTATTACTTCGGTTTACAAACAAACCTTTCATCGTATATTAACGTTTTGGTCGTCTTTGTTCACTGTTCTTGAAAATCACATCGTTTTTTTTCATTATCTTTTTAGATATGTCCACATTATTTGTTAGTTCCTGATATGCTTTCTCCTTTGCCTTTCTTGCTGGCTCTATTTCCTTATACGTGAAGTCAGCTTTTTCAGAATGAAAAGTTGTCTTAGTTGGTAGGAGAAGGGCTTTCTTTAGGAAGACAAACAATGTTTCATTTGAATTGGGGAATTATCGAGTTCTGCAATCGAGGAATTCAGTCACAAATATTATCCATTTAGTGAGTTTTATGAACATTGTACAATTGGGTTAATAGTTGATTCGGATTATTCATAATCGGAAACCCAAAAATATTTCATCATTTTTGGTGCACGTGGAACAATTTTTAAAATTCATTTTTTTAGCTATCATTCTATCAATTGAACTGTTCTTTATTTCATTCACGAAAATTTAAACTGTTTTTGTTTATAAAAAAATAATCGTACTAAAAATGTGGTATACTAAGAAAAATGAGCTCTTTCAATTAGGCTAGAGAAAATATAAATATTTTATTCACTTAACAACCCGATTCATGTGAAGAAAAATTGGGAAAATGTGGGACTTTTTTGCCTATTTTTGTGAGATTATTTTGGATATACAGTGGGGTTCCGATTTTGGCGGAAAACGGAATCTTTTTTCGTCAACATTTTTTTACATTTCTCTGTTTGTAAATGATTACATAATATGCCTAGTTACCATTATGGAACCATAGGACGATCTACGCAAGTAACACACTTGTCACCGAAGAGTCACGGCGGCGCAGGTTTTTGTTGCGCAGAAGTCACTGTGACTTACTCCTAGCCAGTAAGTATTTATTTGTTAGACGTAAGTCACAGTAACTTCTGCGTAACATAAACCTGCGCCGCCGTGACTCTTCGGTGACAAGTGTGTTACTTGGGTAACCCCGGAACAATTAGTTTGATCATATTTTCGTAAAGCAGTTTGTAGCCTCATCAATGAGGATCAATGAAAGGATCTCTAAAATCAAATATCCTTATGCGTGTAGCTAACAATATTTGTTACTTTTTTGAAACATAGTATAAGTTCTATGTGAACTCTTTCCATAATTGTCCTTTGTGCAATTTATAACCGCATTAGTGACGTTAAAACGCCTTAAAAGCTTTGAATTTATGATAATGTTGATTTTAGATATTAACTGCTTCTCAGAGACTTTACAGGTAGTGTTTTTTTTGTTTAATGTAGAATGACAAACAACACAGTCAATAATACACTGTGCTTACAGTTGAGTAAGGCCTTATAAAGTGTGGCCTTGTTTGCCAGGCAAGAAGGTGTTAAAATAAAGTTATAAAGCAAAGAGGCAGCATTTACGTTGTCACAAAAATAGGATCATTCGTGAAAGATACAAACATGAAAATCATGGACAAATTCCCAGTCAACAAACCCAGTCTACACACGACTGCATATTATACAGAATGAGACAACAAAAAAGAAAAAAAAATTGCAGACATTTAATTGGTGTATGTCCGCATATGCATCATCCCATTCAGCAATATTTGCAAACATTACGTCAGTTTGGCAATTTGAACCTAACCATAAAATATCTTAAAGGAACAACAACTTTCTCGAAATTCTTAACGAAATTTCTGATCTATTTTGTAACATATTCTCATAATATGTGGATAATATTCACGAAATTTAACAGGAATTGCTGAAAAAATCCCTTCTTGTAATATTTTGTGAAAACTCTGAAAAAGTTTTGGCAAAATTTCTGCAGGTGTTTCTGAAAAATAAATCTTGTGGGTTTATTCCCATTCGCAACGAAATTCATGTGTAAATTCATATAAATATCAATGGAATTCTTGAAAAGAGCCATACAGACTAAACGACTCATAACTGAACAGCGAACACTGAGTTGACAAAGACCAGTACTCAACCAACATTTTGGTCGTATAAGCATCGAATAAACTGCTTTTAACCCTCGAGTGATCACGCTGCTGTATTTTGTACAACACGTTGAAATAATCTCGCTTTTTGTTCTCAGCATTAGCGTGGTGCTGACGGTGGTGGCCAACCGCGCAAGTTACGGAAGGTTAACCTAACTTCAACTAAAAGTGGAGCGGACCTAGTGTGATGAGTAGAATACGTGACTATCACGCTAAGGACCTGGGATCGAACCCCACTCCCGACAAACTCACAAAAATATGTGTTCTTCCTAAGGCAGGGAAGTAAAGCGTGGTCCCGAGATGGACTAACCTACAGGGCTAAAAACTTCAACTAAAGAAACTGTTGTTCAGCTACTTCTGTTTGTTAGGTATGACTATGAACCATTTGGACATCCTGGACAAACTTGTAAATTTTTTAGAGCCTCGGTGAACTTATTTTAACATTTCCTGGATGAATTCTGTGAGGAATAAATTATTATTTTTTATATATTTCTAGATGTCTGGAGATTTTAACAGAGCCAAACAATAAGCCAAAATTTATCACTAAGACAAATAGTGAGGTGGTCCCATAAAGATTATGAAATGATTCTCTCAAAGCAATTTTCCACAAAATTCTCTAAAGCAAAAGTACCCCCAGCGGACCCTTGTGCTCTAAAGGACAACACTTTCGCGTTGTAAGTAAGTGGTCAGAGAATCAATTCTCAGCTCTGCCACCAACAACTTTTAGACAAGCACAATTATTCAATCTATCGTGTCTACTCTAAGCAACTGCTCTAACGAAAGGATAATTTGATAACGCTTCTGGACTACATCACTGCAAAGAATAAGAATATCAAGAACGCCCACTCCGCTGATGCTCGGTGGGACACTACCGCAGCGCTATCTGCGGATGAAAGTTCAATCTTCATGTGATAGTGTGCGTTACTGATTGTGGGCGGATACCAAAACATACGCACACCATCTTTTCTTATGACAAATCACGAATATTGTTACATACACGCAAAAAAATCCGTTCCGATATACGTGAACTCCCAATCACGGCAACGGGAACAAACGGGAACTATGCATAGCAACGATAACAACAATAAGAAATGTACGCCGTGAACTAGATTTCACGTTTTCTAGAACGCCCATATTGACAGCTGGAATAAGTTCCTGTTCACGGTGTATATTTGCTTGTTCTCATATTTGCGTTTGTTTGTTCACGTTTATCAGAACGGTTTTCTGAGCGTGTAGAGCTTACATCTTGAAACAGTTTAAGCGCTTATAGAGCGCCACTTGTCTTGTCGCTTGACGTTTACATATAAAAAGGCAAGAGAGAGCATTCTTTCTATTTTTATTCTTTAATCACTGTCTACTGGACTGACAACCAATATGAACAAAAATACCTCGTGCTCATCGTTCTATCATCGTCAAAAGTAGAAAAGTAAGCAGTAGTAGTGTAAGAAAAATATTATTAGTTATTAGTGTAAGAAAAAATATTATCCAACAGCACACGTTCTAGTCCTAGTGGACAAATGACAGACTACAAATGTGCGAGGAAGTAAATTTCTAAAACGTACTTTGAACATCAACGCCACAGCTTAAAAGTCGTGTATATTTACCATGGCCAATGGCCATGCTGAGGATGACGGGTTCAATTCCCGATCGGTCCAGAAACATTTTGTGAAGGAAATTACCTTAACTTTCTTAAGCGTAGAGTACCTTTCGTGCCTGTTGCACGATATACACAATAATATCTGTGGAAGTGATCATAGAACACAAAGCTGAGAAGCAGGCTTTGTCCTAGTTGAAACGTTATGCCAAGAAAGAAAGATCTATTCAGTTTTGTGCACCCTGCAAACAATAAACAGTTGGACATAATATAAAAAGATATATGGACCCATACATCACGTATTTAGGATATGTGTGGCAAACTTAAATGGGCTGGTTCCTTTGTTCGAATGCCAGAATAGCATAAAATCGATATTATTTCTAATTTATATAATACAAGTTGTCTATTAGAAGAATTATTTATCAATATTTGCTATATTTTTATTAGACTTGAAAATGTTGCCAAAAACGGAAAACTTTGTTGCCAAATTCAGGGGGTGCCAAAAACGGAACATGCCAAAAATGGAGCATGCCAACAGCGGAATCCCACTGTAGCTGTTTCTTCTTGATATTTGTTAATTCCAAACATTATTAAGGGACTTCCCTTAATACGAGTTTCTCCGGTGGTCACTCGATGGCCAAAGTGGACCAAAATAATTAATTATTCTTTTTAATACTAGAAGCAACATGTTAATTTCAATTCTTCTTTTTTATGCCAGAAGCAACATGGCCATTAAAAATGATGAAGTTAGAGCCGTCAAATGCCTATCTTTGTTGCAAAAACCTGAAACCCCCTGGTCAAAGTGGACCAAAATAATTAATTGTCATTTTTAATACCAGAAGAAACATGTCCATGAAAAACCATTGAGTTAGAGCCGTCGAATGCCTTTCTTTGTTGCAAAAACATAAAACTCCCTCAATACGGATATCTCCGGTGGTCATTCCGGTGGCCAAAACGGACCAGAATGGTCAATTTTTCTTTTCAATGCCAGAAGTAACATGGCCATGAAAAATCATGAAGTTCGAGCTGTCGAATGCCTATCTTTGTTGCAAAAACATGAAACTCCCTCAATACGGATTTCTCCGGTGGTCACTCCGGTGGCCAAAGCGAACCAGAATAGTCAATTGTTCTTTTTAATACCAGTAGCAACATGTCCATGAAAATCATGAAGTTAGAGTCGTCGATTGCCTATATTTTTTGCAAAAACATGGAAGTCCCTCAATACGGATTTCTCCGGTGGTCACTCCGATGCTCAAAGTGGACCAAAATAATTAATTGTCATTTTTAATACCAGAAGCAACATGTCCATGAAAAAACATTGAGTTTGAACCGTCGAATGCCTTTCTTTGTTGCAAAAACATGAAACTCCCTCAATACGGATTTCTCCGGTGGTCATTCCGGTGGCCAAAACGGACCAGAATGACCAATTTTTCTTTTCAATGCCAGAAGTAACTTGACCATGAAAAATCATGAATTTAGAGCCGTCGAATGCCTATCTTTGTTGCAAAAACATGAAACTCCTTCAATGCGGGTTTTTCCAGTGGTCACTCCGGTGGCCAAAACAGACCAGAATGGTCAATTCTTCTATTTGATGCCAGAAGCCACATGGCCATGAAAAATCATGAAGTTAGAGCCGTCGAATGCCTATCTTTGTTGCAAAAACATGGAAGTCCCTCAATACGGGTTTCTCCGGTGGTCACTCCGGTGGCCACATAGGACCACAATGTCCAACAATATTTTTACATATCACAACAATATGGAGCATGTGAAATTATTGAGATTTCATCATGAGTTAACCAACGCAGATGTGTTTAGCGCGGAAAACCGTTCAATTTCGTTACAATTAACTCGTTGGCCATCTTGTGGGATCCCTGGAACCGGTTCCAGAAGGACGGGACATAACCAAAAACATACAGAAATAGTTCTCGACAGATTGTATTATGGCCTAAAGAAGTTTGATGCAAAAACTTCTATCCTGTTAATAATATGAATGTGCTTTGTAGCACATTATCGTGAAAAACATTACTTTCCGGATGTTCCGGATTTCCGGAACCGGTTCTTAAGAATTAGTCAATATTAATGTCTTTAATCAAAGTCCACGTGAGTACCTTTCCAACGATTCTTGAACGGTCCTGATTACTTGTTTGGTTGCAAAATTATAGCTTGCCAAAGTTAGGGTCTCTAAAGCGGCATTTTTCAGTTGAAGCAGGTTCCCGGTGGCCACAGTGACCAAATCCGGAACTCTCCGGTGGTTTTGAAAACTAGACATGTGTGGCTTTCATTTGGACCAAAGAAAATCAAAATCGGCCCAGCCACTGATTTTTGAGAGCCGTTCAAAGTTTGGGGTCAAAAATGACCCCAGGGTCTTATTTGTAATTTTTTTTCAGGGACTAAGGTAGGTTAATGTTAATTTGTGCCAATTTTAATAGAATATTTGGGCCCTGAAGATGGCCCAATAGCCGGACCGAAACGTCGGTGATGATAAATAATTAATCAATGCAATTTATCAGACTGCACGCCGAAATGCTCTAGGAGAAATCGACTAGGACAAAATATTTAAAAGAAGAAGGATAAAAGGTTAAAAGATCGAAGGCTGTAGGACCAGGATGCGTTAGTTGCGAGAACCGGATTTCCAAGTATTAAGGTATCTGCAGTGCGATGATGTACGCCATATTTTATCTCGCATTCCGTCACTCATAATTGTAGGATCCAGTCGAACCCAGATCTGATGCGTTTCAAGCGGCTCATGTTCGGGATAAACTGTGCCTCGGAAATATGTCAGCGGGTGATGACGGAAATGCTAGCGGGAGCGGGAATCGATGGAGTCGTAGTTTATATAGATGACGTGGTAGTCGCTAGAAGCAAGCGCGAGGAACACGACCTGAGGTAAGAAAAAAGTATTGTCTGTTTTAGAAAAAAAAAAAAAACAATGCAAAACTGAACCGGGAGAAATGCGTTTTCGGCGTGACAGAGCTGGACATGCTGTACATAGTAGCCGTCTCCATTCCACTCGGTCCATGACTGTTTGTCTCCAGTTCCGCACTCTGCGTAGGGTCCGCAGGTCGTCCTCCATTTGGTCGACCCACCTAGCTCGCAGCGCACCACGTCTTCTTGCATCGGTCGGATGACTCTCGAGAACCATTTTAGTCGGGTTGCAATCCGACATTCTGATGACGTAACCCGCCCACCGTAGCCTCCCGATTTTCGCGGTATGGACGATGGTTGGTTCTCTCAGCAGCTGATGCAGTTCGAGATTCATTTGCTTTCTCCAATTCCCGTCTTCTATCTGCACTCCGCCGTAGATGGCACGCAGCACCTTCCGTTCGAAAACTCCAAGGGCGCGTTGGTCCTCTGCACGTAGAGTCCATGCTTCAATTTACTGCCAAAATGCGTCTCAGAATTTATCTGCTGGTGTCATTTTCAACGGTCACCAGTCAGTCCAAGTACCGCCTCGATATCTCACAGTCGATAAAATTTGGGATGGCGGGCACGGTGATTCTTCTCTGGAGCCCTTGTCCTCGTGTACTATGCCTTCGATACATTTATAACTAATCCGATTCGCTTGCCTTCATTTTTAGTCGGATGTACGTTTCCGTCTTCGTCACAAATTTGCAAGCTATAATATCAATATCATCAGTGAAACCAAGCAGCTGAACGGACTTCGTGAAAATAGTTCCTCTCGTGTTGATCTCCGCTCCCCTTATAACACCCTCAAAAGTAATGTGGAACAGCAAACACGAAAGACCATCACCTTGCCGTAACCCTCAGCGAGATTCGAAGGGACAGTATTCGTGCATAATCTGCCATAACTGGTATCGAACAATTGTTTCGTAGGGCAATTTAAAATCGATGAACCAGTGGTGTGTGGGCACGTTGTATTCGCGGCATTTCTGCAACACCTGGCGAATGGCCAACATCTGGTTCGTTCTAGCGCGTTTACCCATGAATCCACCCTGTTATTGCTCAACGAACTCTCTTGCAAGCGATGATAGACGGCCGGCGGCGTACAATTTGAAAGAGTAGGAGTTGCTTCAAGGTTCCCAATTTCCAAACGCTTATTCAGAAAATACAGATTTTTTGTGTTGTGTTCGTTTTGCAGGAAACCGATGATGTTTGCACTTTCGCTTCAGAGATTCAATTCACTCAGAATGATAAGGAACGATTGGTGCATATCCGGGCCAGAAGGATTTTCTTATTTGGTGTAACACAATGAAGCAAACCATAACCCAACAAGCATCCAAGTAAATATCGACATTCATTAGGTATTCGAAAATTAAGATATTACATTTAAATCTAGAGCGTATCACCAAGATACCAACTTTCTCTAACTGTCAAGAAAAAAAAAAACAACCAAGGTAGATAACGCAGAAAAGAATTCCATGGCTAATTAAATTAACGCCGGATTGCGCTACTGTTTTGAATCGCTATCTTGATTTACATTTCTCTGTTTGTTGCAGAAGCAGCATGGCGCGGTGCTTGTTGACCTTTGGATCGAATGTCTCGAATACGGAGACAGATCAAGTGTTGGTTCCTGAAGATTTATCACTTCAATTAAAAGTGGAAAGATTTTCTTGCGGGCTCAAAGAGCCGCTGGCGCAGAAACTCGACCCCAGCTAGACGGGCAATCGTGCTCCGTGATTCGTGAACAAACAGAATCTTTTCGCCAAGTGGCATCTTCCCATGCAAAACAGCACCATCTCAAGATTTCACGTTTTCTGCTTCTCTCTTGGATTAATTGGCTAATTTAGATCGATGAGCTCAGTTTGCGCTACCTGCAGTACGGCAATGTCCATGGGCGTAAATTGAAGGCTCACAAATTCGTGTTGAGAGTTTTCCACCACCAATTCCTAGAATGGATCAGCATTTTATCACCGTCATTTTCGACAATCCTCCCTAAGCTCGTATACTGCCTACGCCTCTGGTTGGCCCATATTTTGAAGAAGCAATTTGCACTTTTCCGAGTCGAGATTTAATCACAAGAATAACAACGTACCAGTCAATGCCACCAGGGAACAAATACCTTCGGAGGATTTACCCTGCTTTCCATTAATACGCAAAAACAGTGATTTGCAATCGAGCAACGTTCATTAGCTTTCTTTGACGATAACAACACGGACGGGCCAACAACGGCACGATCTAATGTGTGTTGTGTTGCACTCCATTGCCGACGTGATTGGAGCTTTTCTCGTTGCCGTGTAAGTAAGTTTGGTGTGGTTCATGAACAGTAGTAGCGTTTGGGCAAAGTGTAAATGTTACGCGTTGTTGGTTCCACACAGTTTGGTAAGTCGGATCACGTACGGGAAGCAATTCCAATGAACGATTGTAGCCCTGCAGCTGACTGGTTGACGGTTGTTGATTTGGCACTTTGCGAAAGACCAAGAGTAACTATGTACGGACGGTTTACGGGGTCATGCGGAATGGACATTGTTGCCTTACTTGAGATACTGCGTGGTCCTGGCAGACTGATGAGGGTGGCTTACCAAAAAATCACAACACTAATCACACGATGTTGCTGTTGGTGAGACAGTTTTGCTTTTGGAAGGAAACGTAAAAGTATTCGAATCACATACGTATAAAGAGCTATGAACTCGGCAGTATACACTATATAGTCGGTTTCCTGCATTAGGGGCACAACTCAAAATTTGTCATTTTTGAGATTTTTATGGCAAATGATAAATATGCATACTTTCATCTTACAAAGGGGCTGTCCATAAACCACGTGGTCATTTTTTTTTTGGGACTTTTCGGACTTCTCGAGCGGCTACCTTATACCAAAGATGTGGCACCACCAATGAACTGGGAACAGGATTTATAGTGTTGGGCAAGATGCGACAAAGTGTGATCGGTTGGCAGCCGATCAACGCAGGGATGTGCATTTGAAAGTTAAGGGCCGTTTATTCAACTACAGCATCATCAACGTCCACTGCCCACACGAAGGGAGACCTGATGACAAGAAAAAAGCGTTCTACGCGCAGCTAGAACAAACATACGATGGTTGCTCGCCGCGTGACGTGAAAATCGTTGTCAGCGACACTAACGCGCAGGTAGGAAGGGAGGAAATGTACAGACCGGTAATTGGGCGAAACAGCCTGCACGCCGTATCGAATGATAACGGCCAGCGATGCGTAAACTTTACAGCCTCTCGTGGTATGGTAGTCCGAAGCGCCTTCTCCCCCCACAAAGATATCCACAAAGCCACCTGGAGATCAACCGACCATCAAACAGAAAACCAAATCGACTACGTTCTAATCGACGGTAAATTCTTCTCGGATATAACCAATGTCCGCACATACCGTAGTGCGAATATATCGTCCCCTTAATGCTAGAACTAGGTAACTCGAAATTTGACGTTTTTGAGTTGAATATACCATTATATCGAGCTTTTTGAGCTCTATAATATATCCAAAGACCAATGAAATACGATTATAAACGACGAAAATATTCACCAATTTCAAAACTAGGTATCTCAGTGTAGAATACAAGAACTGAGTGCTATAACTAGGTAACTAAGAAAATCATATCTATTTTAAACCGTACAGGTAAAAAGCTATCGAACGCTTGGACGTGGAAATGTTACTCGTCATTCTTTTGCTAGTAGATTGGAAATCTACTACTGTTTTTCATTTTAGGCTTAAAAACTTAAAACATTTTACTTGTATTGATTTAGCTGGAAACTGTGATTGTTCGTAGACGATTATTTTATGAACATTTTGAGGTGTCATGTGGTGATATAGCAGGTATCCTAGCAAATTCAGTAAATACACCTTTTCAACATGTAAACCCTTTTGAATTTGCATACTGCAACAAGAAAACTAAAAAGAATGATATCAATAGTGGTAAAAACTAGGTATCTCAGAACATCTTCTCCAATATTTATGTTGCATTTTGAGTGCTATAACTAGGTAACTCGACAATTTTTCAACCATTTATTATTTATATCAAAGGTTTAACCCAAAATAGTTCAAAACTTTTTCTTCTAGCAGAAAGAGTAGAAGCTGAATAAGCAATCAATGCTAGAAGATAATTGGAACAAGTGCTTGAAAAATAGTAAAATTTTCAAAGTCGTTTTTCTCGAAACTATGATTTTTGAGTTACCTAGTTCTAGCATTAAGGGGACGATATGTAGATTCGGATCACTACTTAGTCGCTGTATGTATGCGCTCAAAACTCTCGACAGTTATCACCACTCGTCGTAGTCGAACGCCGCGGCTCATCTTCGAACAGCTGCGTAACGTAGAAGTGGCCCAAGACTACGCGTAGTAGTTAGCAGTGGCCCTACCAACGAAAGAGCAGTCTGGCGCAGCTACACTTGAAGATGGCTGGAGGGACATCCGGTCCACCATAGGTAGTACCTCGGCTACAGCACTAGGCTTCGCGACTCCGAATCACAGAAGAGGAATTCCACGGAGTCATGTCAGTCGATCCTGAGCGACCATTTCAAAAATATCTGAAACTTTGCACAGTTTTTCAATTTCATATAAATCGCCATTTTTTGATTTTTGATTTTCAATGATAAAATAGATTTTTTTTCACAGTGTATATTTTCTTAGAAATCACCATTTAGCTATCTAACTTTGCTGAAAAATTCATAACAATCGAACAATCCGTTTTTGCTGTGCATATTTTTGAATATTTTTGAACCATTTTCACATACACCCTTTTGAAAAGTTAGTCGTGGCTCTAAATAAAAATTTGATATCGAAAAATGGCGATTTAGATGGAACTGAAAAACTGTGCAAAGTTTCAGTTCAATAGAAAATCATGAATTAAAAATTTTCTTTAATTTTGATGCTGTTGCTTGGAATCGCTCAGAAACGACTGGTACGACGGCGAATGAGAACAGTTGGAAAAAGAGGAGAATGCAGCATGGGCGAGAATGCTGCAACACCGTACGAGAGCGAATGAGGCACGTTTCAGACAGGCGCGGAACAGACAGAACTCAGTCTTCCGGAAGGAGAAGCGCCAGCAGGAAGAACGAGATCGCGAAGCGATGGAGGAGCTGTACCGTGGCGGCAGCATTACGATGAGCACCTTAATGGCGACGTTGCAAGTACTCAAGGTGGCGTGGTAACAGATTGGAGGAGCATGTGCACAGGACGAAAGACTTCCGGCCCCTGACCTCCAAAAGATTGAGGAGGAGGTTGGCCGGTTGAAAAACAACCTGAGAGAGAGAAGACAGCTGGCTTCGATTGCGTGCTACTTGATATCAAGGAGGACCTGTCACAAACTGTCACCGCGAACCGAACTGAAAATCGCACATTGATGGTGTAAGGTAGTGAAATTTCCAAAATTTCTTTTTAAAATATGGCTCCGTTCTTTGTAATTAAAAAGATAAAATAATGATGATCAGTTTTCCTAAACCAGCGCAACGAATCCATTAGTTGTCTATGGATTGTAGCAGCGAACGTAGTATGAAAATAATTTTTGACCGATATTATATTTTCAAACCATTGTGCGGTGCCGAAAGTTGTACAAAGAAGTAAGAAGAAGACATGTAAACATCGTGGCTGTCAATGAGCTGTCTCCTCTCTCTCAGAGATCAACTACCAAACGAACTTCTAAAATACAGTGGAGAAGCACTGGTGAGCGCACTACACTGGGCCATTACCAATATTTGGGAGGAGGAAGTATTACCGGAGGTATGAATGGAAGGTATCGTGTGTCCCATCAACAGGGGATAGACAAAATTATCGGGACGGGCAAAATTTTCACTTTTCAAAAAATGTTTAATTAGCTGTAACTATTCGAAAAGTGCATCAAATATTCTCATATTTTTACTGTAAGTTCTTCAACTAGTTGTGTATCAGTGGACAAAATTTGGAAAAGAGTTCATTTAGTTTCCCTCTAATTGACTTATATATAAATGCGCTTTGAAGGAAAGTAAGAACATAGCCGCCAATAAATTGAAAATTAATGGGATGCATAATAAAAATAGACCAATTTAGTAAAAAATCGTGAAAAAAATTAAATCGCTATAACTTTTTCGCTTGTTGAAAATTTCAAGTTAGGTCAAATGTTTTCCAGAGTTCATTATATAAGTCACGAATGGCCAAAATTTCATTGCAATCGGTTCATTGAATCCGGAGGTATAACAGCTCAAAGTTGGCTATCGGATAATTTTATCTTTTTCAAAAATCTTTATAATTTCGTGAAGAATTGTCCAATTCTTTCCAAATTTTGTCCACTGATACACAACTAGTTGAAGAACTTACACACTCTTAGAAAAAATCATGTAAATTTAAGTTCACTTGGATGCACATAAAAGGAGCGGCCCGTTTGACACAAATTCACATCTTCTATCGCAAATAAAGTCGAGCTAGCAATCGCTAGAGCCGAAGCGAGAGATAAAATAAAAGAGCCGAAGCGAGAGATAAAATAAAAGATAAAGATAAAAGATATGTAAGTAAAATTATGCATGGGATTCGAACTCTGGTCCACTGATTGAGAGGAACGCACTTTACCTCTCGGCTGTACCACCAAGTTGTGAGACAAATGATAAATGTAAAACTGTTTCTACCTATCTGATCAGATAGGTTTGTTGTCATCTTGTGCAACCAACTCGAACTTACATGATGGATGTAAAATTAAATCAAATTTGCCATTCAGTCATGAAATCTTTACGTACGTTGATGGTTTACGTCACGTGTAAATTCCTAATTTTTTAAGAGTGCAGTAAAAATTTGAGAATATTCGATGCACTTTTCGAAAAGTTACAGCTAGTTGAACATTTTTTGTAAAGTGAAAATTTTGCCTGTCCCGATCATTTTGTCTATCCCCTGTACAAAAAGGGCGACAAGTTTGATTGCGGGAACTACCACGCGATCACACTACCACAGACAAACAGACGTAACACTTGCGAAATTTCCATCGACCACGCTTTTAACGATCATTTTAAATTTTCATAGTTGTGGCTTTCACAACCAGAGGTGCGCGGCTCGTTTTTCTATGCGTTTGACATTTCACACTAGCGCCTTCTGTTGACGATATTGCACAACACAGTGATTCGTGCAACTTTTCCACCAGGTGATGGTAGTGTGAACTGGGCGATGGATTTCCATGAAAATCGCTCAAGGAGTTACGTCTGTTTGTCTGTGACACTACTGAGCACTGCCTACAAGATACTCGCTCAAATTTTATGCTGCTATCTATCACCGATTGCAACCGTGGGGAAATATCTGGCTGGATTCATGAATAAACGCGCTACAACGGACCAGAGGTTCACCATCCGCTAGGTGTTAAAGAAATACCACGAATACAACGTGCCCACACATCACTTGTTCATCGATTTCAAATCGGCATATGGTACAATCGATCGAGAACAGCTATGGCAGATTATGCACGAATACGGATTCCCGGATAAACTGATACGGTTGATCAAGGCGACGATGGATCGAGTGATGTGCGTAGTTCGAGTGTCAGGGACACTCTCAAGTCCCTTCGAATCTCGCAGAGGGTTACGGCAAGGTGATAGTCTTTCGTGTTTGCTGTTCAACATTGCTTTAGAGGGTGTAATTAAAAGAGCGGTGATAAACACGAGTGGAATGATTTTCACGAAGTCCGCTCAGCTGCTTGGTTTCGCTGATGATATTGATATTTGTATATCAAATATGCTCGTAAATTTGAGACGATGGCGGAAACGTACATCCGACTAAAGAGTGAAGCCAGGCGAATCGGATTGATCATTAATGTGTCGACGACAAAGTACATGATGGCAAAGGGCTCCAGGGAGGAATCACCGCGCCCGCCAACCCCGAATTTATATCGACGGTGATGAAATCGAGGTGGTTGAAGAATTCGTGTACCTGGGCTCACTGGTGATCGCCAACAACGACACCAGCAGAGAAATTCAGAGGCGCATTGTGGCAGAAAATCGCGCTTACTTTGGACTCCACAGAACTCTACGATCGGATAAAGTTCGTCGTAACACGAAGTTAACCATCTACAAAACGCTGATTAGACTGGTCGTCCTCTATGGGCACGAAACATGGACCCTACGATCAACGCGCCCTTAAAGTTTTCGAAGGGAAGGTGTTGCGTACCATCTACGGCGGAGTCCAGATAGAAGACGGGACTTGGAGAAGGCGAATGAACCACGAGCTGCATCCGCTGCTAAGAGAACCAACCATCGTCCATGCCGCGAAAATCGGGAGGCTGCGGTGGGCGGGTCACGTCATCAGGATGTCGGATAGTAACCCAACTAAAATGGTTCTCGAGAGTCATCCGACCGGTACAAGAAGACGTGGTGCGCAGCGAGCTAGGTGGGTCGACCAAGTGGAGGACGATCTGCGGACCCTACGCAGAGTGCGGAACTGGAGACACACAGCCATGGACCGAGTAGTAAACAACTCCTATGTACATCGGAGATCATCAACGAGCGATTGAAAACACGAGGCGGTGTCCGGTCAGTCACGGAGTAGCATCAAACGTTAAACGTCCAGCGTTTAGCCGAGATTTCAGCAAATGAATATTAACCGAGATTTGCACAGCCGATCTCGGCATTCTGTTTTAAGTGTGTGAGTTTTGCCCCTCTTGCACGACACCGTGCAATACTGAACTCTCGGAAGACATTCTTGCATCTTTTTTCAAGAGAACACTATTTCAAGGAATTAATTCCATCAATATCTGCCAATCAGGGAAGTAACATTGCTATATACTTTGCAAGAATAATAAAAAATATCATCCTTCTTCCTCCATCTTCGCGCAAACCCCCGGCCCGGACCCAATAGAATGTAAAATTTCGGTCACCACTGATCCTATTAGCTGCCATATTTTCGCTATCTCGGCGATTTAATCCGATTACCGTCTTGTGGTCGCAGATTCATAATAAACTTTTCTCTCGTCTTGAATTGGGTATCGTCATCGTCGCGACACGCCGCCATCGTCGTCGTCGTTGCTTGTCATCAGTCGCCGGTTGTCAGAGAGAACGAACGGAATGGACTGGACTGGGCGGCTTCGGAGGAAAAATAATACAATCTGATGGAGACGGACATCACAGCGCACGCAGCGGGTTGCACAGCGCAAATTTTCTCGGAAACTTGACAGTGGAGTATAAAAAGCAGCTCGTCAATTTGTTGGGGCGATGAGATTTTTTTTTTGTAAGCCGCTTCTAGATGTAATGTGGTTATTGCGTAGCATAATTTATGATAAGTTGCTTGATGTTTGATGGAGCTCAATTACCATGAATACGCAATTAGTTGGTAATGATGGTTCACCTTCCATAAATGATATCTTGATTGTCCACAAAAAGAAAAAAAGGTATTTTTTATTTCAACTAGATTGTACAAAAACTACGTTTGAGCGAGTACTTTCTTGAAAACGTATACAACTTTGTGTAAAAGAGTCACTGTGGACTTCCCGAATTAGGAGGCATGTGAGTTAACAGGAATAGACATGTCAGCCAGACGAACATCATAACTATGGAGTAATTTCACGCCATGACAATACCCCATTAAAAACTACAAAGAGTTTAAAAAATGTTTGAAATACTCAAATCCCTCTGGAGAAAAATAGGACAAAACCCCATTTGCTCTTGAAGATTTGAAGTAAGCAGATATTTTAGGGCCCATTAAGTCAATTATATAGCTATAATTCTCAAGCGGAAGCTAGAGATTCGTAACTATAAAGAGGAATGGTTTATCTGAAGATATTTTGAATTTGAACAGATCAGAGTTTCATTCAGGAATACCTCTTGGGGTCCACACAGATCGCAGAGGACAAGCTTCTTTCAAAGCAGTAGTTATGGTATACCATAATGGAGGGCTTTGCAGTAACAAAACTACAATGAAACTCTCTTGGAGTAGCATTGGAAGCGAGATATCCATAAAATGTGGTCGTTACCAGTTAGTACAGGTTCCCTAATTTGTTGATCAGGGACGCCTGAATACGCAAATTTTGCGAAGGAACGCTCAAAAGTGCAAAGAAGGTTAAATTGAGATACCTCATCTGGCAAATGCCAATCAGTCAACTCATGACAAATTCAGCTCATGCAGAGTTGGATTAGGTGCAATTCTATGTTGAGTTATCCATGAACTGTACTACCTAAGTAATCCATCAAACTGAAGCATCTCAAAATAATGTTTTAGTTACTTCAGATGATGTAATCATCGTAGCAATACTGCCAAATATCAACGAAAAGATGCTGATTACAAAAGCTTGCTTGAAGGCATCCGTGAGGAAAGGTTGACACATACTGTTAACGTTATTCGAAGATATAGCATGCTCGAGGCACGACACTTCATTTATAATGAAAGAAGCTAAACTGGGTTCACAAGGTAACCTATACAGAAGTTGCCCTACGAAAATGAACTTTTTGAAGAAGAGCCACTTGGGCTACACACGCTTTTTACACTGAAAATTGATCTGAGGTTTCTTAGCCGTAGTCACTACCCAAAATAGACAGGATTACACTCTTCACAATCACAGCACAAAAAGATAACATCAACGACAAACCAAATCGGTGTCAATTGAAAAACGCCAATGGCGAAAACGCACTAAGCGAATTCATATAGGTAGTAATTAAGGGCCCATATAGCCGAGGCGGTAAACGCACAGGTATTCAGCATGACCATGCTGAGGGTGACGGGTTCGATTCCCGGTCGGTCCAGGATCTTTTCGTAAAGGATTTTTTTTTTTTTTTTTTTTTACACATGCTTCAGTGGGCTTCGGGGCCGTGCGTTTAGCGGCGGCAGTCGTCTAGCCGTATCGTAAGCCAGGGAGTGTGGGTTCGATTCCCGCTCCAGTCGGTGGAAACTTTTCGTCAAACGAAAAATTCACCACTGGGCCACTGGGTGTTCTGTGTTGTCCGTTGTCTAATGTAAGTGTAATGTGTTCAGTCTGTGCAGTCTCTGGCTGAAGACGGTGTGAATTGTATTTAAAATGGTCATTGGCAGAGGAAGCTCTCAGTTAATAACTGTGGAAGTGCTCATAGAACACTAAGCTGAGAAGCAGGCTTTGTCCCAGGAGGACGTTATGCCAAGAAGAGGGGAGAGGAGAGGAGGTAGTAATGTAAGCTAATTTAAAACATTTGAATAATCCTGCCCTTATTTAGCCTCAAATTTGAGACTTAAGAACAGCAACTGATTATGTCGGAAAAACGCAAGGTCCACTGCACCATTGCCCCGGTTAGCGCAGTAATGGCGTAATACTGTGGAGGGCGCCCTAATTCTTCACAGGCTCCGTTTGTGGTTAGGTTTTTATTAGACCCTCCAAACCATTCATTCCTTGGCACGGTGAGCATAAAGCCGCATAACACTATGAATTAGGGGTCACCTGTTTAGTTGACTCTTACCGCTGGATCAGGTGATCAGTAGTGTTATTCTTAGCCAATTGAGACAACCGCTACCGACACAACACAGCTATCTAGGCTGATCGGGAAACGAAGTTTACATTGATGGTCAACTTCTAAACGAGCCCGAACAGCCCTTTATGTATGTTTATGTATGTTTGTTCTAATAAATGTATTAATTAAACATTTTAGCTTACCGAAGACAAATCCAATGTCGGGTTTGATGTGAGAATCGGTAGAAAAACGGCAGTCCCAGCAACAAACCTATAAATGGAACTGTAGCAAATGAAGTCTTTTGAAGATGAGACTAAACGGAAACACCGCCACGCCACCGCTAGAAAAAAAATCAAACATGCAGCATCCATTTCCTGATCAATTTGATATAACTGCAAAATTTCGCGAAACTTTTTCGAAAATTTCGTAAAATACCGAGTGAATTCGGATTTCGTATCGATCTCACGAAACATTTTTGAATTTCGTTTCGTTTCGTACCGCATTGCTTAAAAAATGTCACATATCGTTTCGTTTCGTTTCGCTTTGAAAAAAAAAAACCATACCGCATACCCTTAGTGTTAATACCACCCAAGCTACACACAAGTCACAAAGGAGAGTCGACAGCGCAGGTTTTTGGTTGGACGCGAGTTATTTTCAAGTTATTCTGACTTTGAGTTAGATTTACATGAATATGGTTTCTGTACAACCAGAAACTTGCGCTGCTTGCGCTCCTTTGTGACTTGTGTGCTGCTTGGGCGTTTGGCAAACGAAGTTCGTTCACTCGGAAATCCTTAGATTTCGCAAGGATTTTGTTTAACCAACTGACTTCACTCAAACTGGAAACATTTGTACAAAGGTTTTTCCAGTCGGATCGTTCAGCATACCGGAGAGCTTTCCTGTAGGCCTTGCGAGCCGACCTGAAAGCCTCTGAACCAGCTGAACGTCGTCTGTTCCAACTTTTTCTACATTGTTTCCTGAGTTTCGCCGGATCAGAGTTCCACCAAGGGGTTCCTCTTGTAATCTTCACAGACCGCAGAGGGACATGCATCTTCAAAAGCTTCCATGATGAAGGCCGTTGTAGTATCAACGGCATCATCACAATCACTTGGAGTGTCACTGAATGGTGAGTATCTATGAAATTTAGCCGCAACCAAATCAGTAAAGAGATCCCAGTTGGTTGACCAAGGATGCCTGAAACGCAAAGATTGCGAAGTAATATTTAAATGTTCAAAAAAGAAGTAGCGATGGTCAGATAAAGATTCCTTATCTGACACATGCCAATTCGTCAGTGACTAATTCTACTAGAGCAAAGCGTTATGTCTAACACTTCCTCTCTAGCAGATACCATGAAGGTTGGGCGGTTGCCTACACACCAAACGCTTTCAGCAATATTTTGCTGAATTTTACCGAGCTGAAAGGTCCAGCAAAAATTTTTGCTGAACTTTCAGCAAAGTTTGCTGAATTTCAGCAAAACGTTACTGGTGATCAGCAGAGTTTACTGAACAAATCAGCAAAATTTTGCTGAATTTCAGTATTTTTTTGCTGAAATCTTCAGCTCGGCAAAATTCAGCAAAATTTTGCTGAAACCCTCAATCCATTTTTGGTGTGTATGCTAAGTAATGCAAGATCTGTACTACTTAAGATTTCCATCAAACTGGAGCCTCTCAAGTTGATGTCTGAGCTGCCCCATATGATATGGTGAGCATAAGCATCACTGCAAACAATTAGCGAAAGGCCTTTTGAAGTGCAGTATGCGATGACTTGTTTGAAAGCATCTGTAGGGGATGGTTCATCATGCGGTAAATACTCCGAACAATAGACGTATTTCCTGTTGAGGTTTCCAACAGATACATCCATTGTGATAGCACATACATCTCTAGTGATTAGTTCAGAGATGAGTGTAGCAACTATTGCGTTGTTGACAAGCTCACAGGTTCGAGGCATGATACGCGAGTTTGCCATTTCATGTTTACTGAAAGTAGCAAACACCGAGTCCACAAGGTTTCCTAGATAGAAATTCCCCTAACGAAAGTAGTGTTCCTGGACCAAGGCCGCTTGGGCTGTACCATTTTGAATAGGTCTGCAAAGATTGATCGATGCTGTTCTTTTATGCTGAAGATTGATTTGAGCTATCCTAACCGTAGCCACTATCCAAACTAGGTAAGATTAAACTCTTCGCAATAACAGCACAACAAAGAACAACAGCAACAAAACCAGATCGGTATCGAATGGAAAACGCTAAAGGCGAGGATACCCAGAATACACTATGTAAATCGTAAAATCCGAAACCATATATGTGAAAATTTAAACTTATTAACAACCTCTTCATAATCCCTCTCTTATTTAGCCTCAAGTGAGACTAAAGACAGTGCTGAAAAATTCATTTCGTCATATCTAAATTCAATCACCTACAGCTCGTTTTATAAGCAGAACATGAGAATATGGCATATAAAAACGTGTGCGACTACACCGGTTCTGCAAGAAAGTCACGGAAAAACCGATATTTTTCGAATATTTAACCTACCTTAGTCCCTGAAAAAAAATTACAAATAAGACCCTGGGGTCATTTTTGACCCCAAACTTTGAACGGCTCTCAAAAATCAGTGGCTGGGCCGATTTTGATTTTCTTTGGTCCAAATGAAAGCCACACATGTCTAGTTTTCAAAACCACCGGAGAGTTCCGGATTTGGTCACTGTGGCCACCGGGAACCTGCTTCAACTGAAAAATGCCGCTTTAGAGACCCTAACTTTGGCAAGCTATAATTTTGCAACCAAACAAGTAATCAGGACCGTTCAAGAATCGTTGGAAAGGTACTCACGTGGACTTTGATTAAAGACATTAATATTGACTAATTCTTAAGAACCGGTTCCGGAAATCCGGAACATCCGGAAAGTAATGTTTTTCACGATAATGTGCTACAAAGCACATTCATATTATTAACAGGATAGAAGTTTTTGCATCAAACTTCTTTAGGCCATAATACAATCTGTCGAGAACTATTTCTGTATGTTTTTGGTTATGTCCCGTCCTTCTGGAACCGGTTCCAGGGATCCCACAAGATGGCCAACGAGTTAATTGTAACGAAATTGAACGGTTTTCCGCGCTAAACACATCTGCGTTGGTTAACTCATGATGAAATCTCAATAATTTCACATGCTCCATATTGTTGTGATATGTAAAAATATTGTTGGACATTGTGGTCCTATGTGGCCACCGGAGTGACCACCGGAGAAACCCGTATTGAGGGACTTCCATGTTTTTGCAACAAAGATAGGCATTCGACGGCTCTAACTTCATGATTTTTCATGGCCATGTGGCTTCTGGCATCAAATAGAAGAATTGACCATTCTGGTCTGTTTTGGCCACCGGAGTGACCACTGGAAAAACCCGCATTGAAGGAGTTTCATGTTTTTGCAACAAAGATAGGCATTCGACGGCTCTAAATTCATGATTTTTCATGGTCAAGTTACTTCTGGCATTGAAAAGAAAAATTGGTCATTCTGGTCCGTTTTGGCCACCGGAATGACCACCGGAGAAATCCGTATTGAGGGAGTTTCATGTTTTTGCAACAAAGAAAGGCATTCGACGGTTCAAACTCAATGTTTTTTCATGGACATGTTGCTTCTGGTATTAAAAATGACAATTAATTATTTTGGTCCACTTTGAGCATCGGAGTGACCACCGGAGAAATCCGTATTGAGGGACTTCCATGTTTTTGCAAAAAATATAGGCAATCGACGACTCTAACTTCATGATTTTCATGGACATGTTGCTACTGGTATTAAAAAGAACAATTGACTATTCTGGTTCGCTTTGGCCACCGGAGTGACCACCGGAGAAATCCGTATTGAGGGAGTTTCATGTTTTTGCAACAAAGATAGGCATTCGACAGCTCGAACTTCATGATTTTTCATGGCCATGTTACTTCTGGCATTGAAAAGAAAAATTGACCATTCTGGTCCGTTTTGGCCACCGGAATGACCACCGGAGATATCCGTATTGAGGGAGTTTTATGTTTTTGCAACAAAGAAAGGCATTCGACGGCTCTAACTCAATGGTTTTTCATGGACATGTTTCTTCTGGTATTAAAAATGACAATTAATTATTTTGGTCCACTTTGACCAGGGGGTTTCAGGTTTTTGCAACAAAGATAGGCATTTGACGGCTCTAACTTCATCATTTTTAATGGCCATGTTGCTTCTGGCATAAAAAAGAAGAATTGAAATTAACATGTTGCTTCTAGTATTAAAAAGAATAATTAATTATTTTGGTCCACTTTGGCCATCGAAGTGACCACCGGAGAAACTCGTATTAAGGGAAGTCCCTTAATAATGTTTGGAATTAACAAATATCAAGAAGAAACAGCTACAGTGGGATTCCGCTGTTGGCATGCTCCATTTTTGGCATGTTCCGTTTTTGGCACCCCCTGAATTTGGCAACAAAGTTTTCCGTTTTTGGCAACATTTTCAAGTCTAATAAAAATATAGCAAATATTGATAAATAATTCTTCTAATAGACAACTTGTATTATATAAATTAGAAATAATATCGATTTTATGCTATTCTGGCATTCGAACAAAGGAACCAGCCCATTTAAGTTTGCCACACATATCCTAAATACGTGATGTATGGGTCCATATATCTTTTTATATTATGTCCAACTGTTTATTGTTTGCAGGGTGCACAAAACTGAATAGATCTTTCTTTCTTGGCATAACGTTTCAACTAGGACAAAGCCTGCTTCTCAGCTTTGTGTTCTATGATCACTTCCACAGATATTATTGTGTATATCGTGCAACAGGCACGAAAGGTACTCTACGCTTAAGAAAGTTAAGGTAATTTCCTTCACAAAATGTTTCTGGACCGATCGGGAATTGAACCCGTCATCCTCAGCATGGCCATTGGCCATGGTAAATATACACGACTTTTAAGCTGTGGCGTTGATGTTCAAAGTACGTTTTAGAAATTTACTTCCTCGCACATTTGTAGTCTGTCATTTGTCCACTAGGACTAGAACGTGTGCTGTTGGATAATATTTTTTCTTACACTAATAACTAATAATATTTTTCTTACACTACTACTGCTTACTTTTCTACTTTTGACGATGATAGAACGATGAGCACGAGGTATTTTTGTTCATATTGGTTGTCAGTCCAGTAGACAGTGATTAAAGAATAAAAATAGAAAGAATGCTCTCTCTTGCCTTTTTATATGTAAACGTCAAGCGACAAGACAAGTGGCGCTCTATAAGCGCTTAAACTGTTTCAAGATGTAAGCTCTACACGCTCAGAAAACCGTTCTGATAAACGTGAACAAACAAACGCAAATATGAGAACAAGCAAATATACACCGTGAACAGGAACTTATTCCAGCTGTCAATATGGGCGTTCTAGAAAACGTGAAATCTAGTTCACGGCGTACATTTCTTATTGTTGTTATCGTTGCTATGCATAGTTCCCGTTTGTTCCCGTTGCCGTGATTGGGAGTTCACGTATATCGGAACGGATTTTTTTGCGTGTATGTAACAATATTCGTGATTTGTCATAAGAAAAGATGGTGTGCGTATGTTTTGGTATCCGCCCACAATCAGTAACGCACACTATCACATGAAGATTGAACTTTCATCCGCAGATAGCGCTGCGGTAGTGTCCCACCGAGCATCAGCGGAGTGGGCGTTCTTGATATTCTTATTCTTTGCAGTGATGTAGTCCAGAAGCGTTATCAAATTATCCTTTCGTTAGAGCAGTTGCTTAGAGTAGACACGATAGATTGAATAATTGTGCTTGTCTAAAAGTTGTTGGTGGCAGAGCTGAGAATTGATTCTCTGACCACTTACTTACAACGCGAAAGTGTTGTCCTTTAGAGCACAAGGGTCCGCTGGGGGTACTTTTGCTTTAGAGAATTTTGTGGAAAATTGCTTTGAGAGAATCATTTCATAATCTTTATGGGACCACCTCACTATTTGTCTTAGTGATAAATTTTGGCTTATTGTTTGGCTCTGTTAAAATCTCCAGACATCTAGAAATATATAAAAAATAATAATTTATTCCTCACAGAATTCATCCAGGAAATGTTAAAATAAGTTCACCGAGGCTCTAAAAAATTTACAAGTTTGTCCAGGATGTCCAAATGGTTCATAGTCATACCTAACAAACAGAAGTAGCTGAACAACAGTTTCTTTAGTTGAAGTTTTTAGCCCTGTAGGTTAGTCCATCTCGGGACCACGCTTTACTTCCCTGCCTTAGGAAGAACACATATTTTTGTGAGTTTGTCGGGAGTGGGGTTCGATCCCAGGTCCTTAGCGTGATAGTCACGTATTCTACTCATCACACTAGGTCCGCTCCACTTTTAGTTGAAGTTAGGTTAACCTTCCGTAACTTGCGCGGTTGGCCACCACCGTCAGCACCACGCTAATGCTGAGAACAAAAAGCGAGATTATTTCAACGTGTTGTACAAAATACAGCAGCGTGATCACTCGAGGGTTAAAAGCAGTTTATTCGATGCTTATACGACCAAAATGTTGGTTGAGTACTGGTCTTTGTCAACTCAGTGTTCGCTGTTCAGTTATGAGTCGTTTAGTCTGTATGGCTCTTTTCAAGAATTCCATTGATATTTATATGAATTTACACATGAATTTCGTTGCGAATGGGAATAAACCCACAAGATTTATTTTTCAGAAACACCTGCAGAAATTTTGCCAAAACTTTTTCAGAGTTTTCACAAAATATTACAAGAAGGGATTTTTTCAGCAATTCCTGTTAAATTTCGTGAATATTATCCACATATTATGAGAATATGTTACAAAATAGATCAGAAATTTCGTTAAGAATTTCGAGAAAGTTGTTGTTCCTTTAAGATATTTTATGGTTAGGTTCAAATTGCCAAACTGACGTAATGTTTGCAAATATTGCTGAATGGGATGATGCATATGCGGACATACACCAATTAAATGTCTGCAATTTTTTTTTCTTTTTTGTTGTCTCATTCTGTATAATATGCAGTCGTGTGTAGACTGGGTTTGTTGACTGGGAATTTGTCCATGATTTTCATGTTTGTATCTTTCACGAATGATCCTATTTTTGTGACAACGTAAATGCTGCCTCTTTGCTTTATAACTTTATTTTAACACCTTCTTGCCTGGCAAACAAGGCCACACTTTATAAGGCCTTACTCAACTGTAAGCACAGTGTATTATTGACTGTGTTGTTTGTCATTCTACATTAAACAAAAAAAACACTACCTGTAAAGTCTCTGAGAAGCAGTTAATATCTAAAATCAACATTATCATAAATTCAAAGCTTTTAAGGCGTTTTAACGTCACTAATGCGGTTATAAATTGCACAAAGGACAATTATGGAAAGAGTTCACATAGAACTTATACTATGTTTCAAAAAAGTAACAAATATTGTTAGCTACACGCATAAGGATATTTGATTTTAGAGATCCTTTCATTGATCCTCATTGATGAGGCTACAAACTGCTTTACGAAAATATGATCAAACTAATTGTTCCGGGGTTACCCAAGTAACACACTTGTCACCGAAGAGTCACGGCGGCGCAGGTTTATGTTACGCAGAAGTTACTGTGACTTACGTCTAACAAATAAATACTTACTGGCTAGGAGTAAGTCACAGTGACTTCTGCGCAACAAAAACCTGCGCCGCCGTGACTCTTCGGTGACAAGTGTGTTACTTGCGTAGATCGTCCTATGGTTCCATAATGGTAACTAGGCATATTATGTAATCATTTACAAACAGAGAAATGTAAAAAAATGTTGACGAAAAAAGATTCCGTTTTCCGCCAAAATCGGAACCCCACTGTATATCCAAAATAATCTCACAAAAATAGGCAAAAAAGTCCCACATTTTCCCAATTTTTCTTCACATGAATCGGGTTGTTAAGTGAATAAAATATTTATATTTTCTCTAGCCTAATTGAAAGAGCTCATTTTTCTTAGTATACCACATTTTTAGTACGAATATTTTTTTATAAACAAAAACAGTTTAAATTTTCGTGAATGAAATAAAGAACAGTTCAATTGATAGAATGATAGCTAAAAAAATGAATTTTAAAAATTGTTCCACGTGCACCAAAAATGATGAAATATTTTTGGGTTTCCGATTATGAATAATCTGAATCAACTATTAACCCAATTGTACAATGTTCATAAAACTCACTAAATGGATAATATTTGTGACTAAATTCCTCGATTGCAGAACTCGATAATTCCCCAATTCAAATGAAACATTGTTTGTCTTCCTAAAGAAAGCCCTTCTCCTACCAACTAAGACAACTTTTCATTCTGAAAAAGCTGACTTCACGTATAAGGAAATAGAGCCAGCAAGAAAGGCAAAGGAGAAAGCATATCAGGAACTAACAAATAATGTGGACATATCTAAAAAGATAATGAAAAAAAACGATGTGATTTTCAAGAACAGTGAACAAAGACGACCAAAACGTTAAGTGGTGTTAACCAAAATATACGATGAAAGGTTTGTTTGTAAACCGAAGTAATACTATCCTCAATTCTCGAACTAACCATATTACCATTGACAGTACAGTATCAGACTACAAGAATCGCAGTATATTTTAACATGAATTGCCTCTACTACAGAATAACCTTGTTGAACAGTAAGAATAACAACTGAGCATAAAGATAATATGTCGCGTGTCTAAGCATGAAAATTGAGCCGTCGAAAGACTGCTTCTGGTGATAAATCTAGATAATATGAGCATTTAAAAATAAACATAGAAGTTTCCTAGTATGTGTTTCTCCAGGTGGTCACTCCGATGGCCAAAGCAGACCAGAATAGTCAAAATAGTACAAAATTATGAAGTTATAGCCGTCAAATGCCCATCTTTGTTGCAAAAACATGGAAGTCCCTCAATGCCATTTTTTTCCGGTGGTCACTCCGGTGGCCAAAACAGACCAGAATGGTCAATTCTTCTTTTCAATGCCAGAAGCCACAGGGCCATGAAAAATCATTGAGTTTGAGCCGTCGAATGCCTATCTTTGTTGCAAAAACATGAAACTCCCTCAATACGGGTTTTTCCGGTGGTCACTCCGGTGGCCAAAACAGACCAGAATGGTTAATTCTTCTTTTCAATGCCAGAAGTAACATGGCCATGAAAAATCATGAAGTTAGAGCCGTCGAATGCCTATCTTGGTCGAAAAAACATGAAACTCCCTCAATACGGATTTCTCCGGTGGTCACTCCGGTGGCCAAAACAGACCAGAATGGTCAATTCTTCTATTTAATGCCAGAAGCCACATGGCTATGAAAAATCATGAAGTTAGAGCCGTCGAATGCCTATCTTTATTGCAAAAACATGGAAGTCCCTCAATACGGGTTTCTCCGGTGGTCACTCCGGTGGCCACATAGGACCACAATGTCCAACAATGTTTTTACATATCACAACAATATGGAGCATGTGAAATTATTGAGATTTCATCATGAGTTAACCAACGCAGATGTGTTTAGCGCGGAAAACCGTTCAATTTCGTTACAGTTAACTCGTTGGCCATCTTGTGGGATCCCTGGAACCGGTTCCAGAAGGACGGGACATAACCAAAAACATACAGAAATAGTTCTCGACAGATTGTAGTATGGCCTAGAGAAGTTTGATGCAAAAACTTCTATCCTGTTAATAATATGAATGTGCTTTGTAGCACATTATCGTGAAAAACATTACTTTCCGGATGTTCCGGATTTCCGGAACCGGTTCTTAAGAATTAGTCAATATTAATGTCTTTAATCAAAGTCCACGTGAGTACCTTTCCAACGATTCTTGAACGGTCCTGATTACTTGTTTGGTTGCAAAGTTATAGCTTGCCAAAGTTAGGGTCTCTAAAGCGGCATTTTTCAGTTGAAGCAGGTTCCCGGTGGCCACAGTGACCAAATCCGGAACTCTCCGGTGGTTTTGAAAACTAGACATGTGTGGCTTTCATTTGGGCCAAAGAAAATCAAAATCGGCCCAGCCACTGATTTTTGAGAGCCGTTCAAAGTTTGGGGTCAAAAATGACCCCAGGGTCTTATTTGTAACTTTTTTTATGGGAGCTCCCCTAGGGGTCGTCTAATGTTTTGGATGAATGGAAATGATAGTTTTCCAATTAATTTGTCGGAAAACTATCATTTCCATTCATCCAAAACATTAGACGACCCCTAGGGGAGCTCCCATAAAAAAAGTTACAAATAAGACCCCAAGACCTTACTAAGGTTAAACACACAAAATTACATTACACAAACTCACTCGATACGCTAATCAACAAGTTACACAATTTTGTACAAGTTTAGAACTGTCGGGTTGAAAAGGGTCACACCGTCTGGCACACGTTTGGGCCATTCGTTCCGGTCGGATTTGGGAAATCCCTATCTGGTGCACGGGTACTACCTGCCGGTGCACATGGTCGCCTCTACTGATCAGCTGTTTATCCGTTACTGGTATTAGCCGACGGTGTGATATTGTGTTGTTTGTCTCGCATCATTGTATTGGTTGCTCGATCCATCTGTACGTCTGTTTTCTCTCCGGAGATTGTCTACCGATGTGATGAGAAAGATGTATGTAGCGCTCATGTCTTCCGTATCGGTACGACGGTTCACCGTTTGTGGAATGGTGAGAATGTGGCATATTTCCAACACAGGGAGAGCCTGTGTTTTGAAGCAGTTGTCAATAATTGTAGGGTTGGCTACGTCAAATTTGTGCCGTTGTTGTATACAGTGCTCCATCAAAGCAGTCTTCTGATATAGTAGCTGTATCTCTGGATCATTGTATGAGAGTCCAGCTGAGAGCTTCCTATCCAACGTATTCATTAAGGTTGTTTGTCCTAGTCATATTCTTGATTTCGACCACATGTATTTTCGACCCTTTTGTCCTAGTTATTTTATCTATTTCGACCTTTTGACCACATGTATTTTCGACCTTTTGTCCTTTCAACCTTTTGTCAAAGAACTGTTGTTTACCGTTGTTCAGGTTCCGAGGTAGATGGTATGAAGACACTGCTGCCTAGGCCTGTCGTTCTCGGTTCCTCCAAACAGCTTGGACTTCGTTTTTGACGCGTTCACAACCGGTCCGATCCTCCGAACTTTTGCTGCTTCACGTTTCAGGCGGATGTACAGTTCAGTCACTGTTACAAATGTCCCGCATCCGTAAAACAGACAAATTGGCCGGATTTCGTGAGCTGTTTAGTCCGACTCGTCGTATAAGACAACAGGCATGAAATTCCACCACCTTGTCCCCGGCGAGATTCGAACGAACCCGACAGATCGCCCAAAACCCGTACGCAGTTTTTTACACTGTCCATCGCCGCTTTTATTAGTCTAGTGAGCTTCCTGGAGAAGTCGTTCTCGTCCATGATTTTCCAGAGCTCGGCAAAGATCTGGTTTGTTGTGAAGCGGCTAGGATAGTATTTTGTAGGTGACATTTAGAATTATGATCGCTTGAAAGTTTTCACATTTCAACTTGTCACCTTTCATGTAGATGGGCATATAACCCCTCGCTTCCACTTCTCCAGTAGCTGTTCAGCAGGGAATGAAATTATCATTCACGATCGCGATCTAAGAAAACTCTCTCACACGCATTATCGGCGAAAAAAGACATGCGATTAATTCAGATCCGGTTTTCTCCCGAGAAAGTATTCTCACTCGTCCTGCAGCGCCGAAAATAGATTATCACCAGTCGGCTGACTGGTTTGCTTTCTGCTCTTAGTTTGCTTCTCCGTCTTGCCGACGCCTCCAAAGGTAGTTTTTATGCATCAAATTTCATCTACCTCTCGATCAGTTTGTGTGGCAGGGTGGTTATGGTGCGCACTAAGAAACATTGTTGTGGAGGGTCTAAGTTTGAATCTCGTTGGCTGCGCAATTTTTGTTATTTGTCTTCTGATAATTATCGCAGTAAGGGGTCGTACACAAATTACGTCACGCTATCAGGGGTGAGGGGAGGGGGGGGGGGTTTGTAGAGCGTGACTACCCATACAAAAAAATATTGACGTCCCATACAAAAAGAGGGATATAGCGGGGAGGCGGGGTGGAAAAATGTTGATTTTTGCGTGACATAATTTATGTATCACCCCTAATCGGCAAGGTGATAAAGTTGGATAGCGAAACTAGGGGTGGGCAGGAGGCCGGCTTTTCCGAGCCCATATATATTTTTTGATGATAATTCTCGGTGAACGAATAAAACAATGATGGTTTTTGGGGCCGAAACGACACGCAAAAAACAACATTATTTTATTCGTACACGAATAAATATCGAAATAAAAGATATATACTAGTTGACGGTGATAAAATCCAACAAGTAAAGTTTCCGCGCCCATGTTGATGAGTTCAGCTCTGATACCATTTTTTTTCAGCTGACTTGTTTTTCTTAAGCTGGATAACATCCTCAACTTCCCTAAACGTGGGAGTTGGCTCGTTGCGTTGGTACTCCCTTAACTGTACTGACGTAGGGGAACAAAGCCCAAAATGCCAAGATGGGGTAAAATGGCCCAACTCATAAAATCATTCCTGAATGGAACTTGATCATTGCTATAGGTGAATGGTGTCAAGATATGTTTGCATCAAACATTCCTCTAGAAGCTTGGCCACCAAACCCACGAGAAATCCTTTGATCTCCCAATGAAAATTGGCAACTTCCGGTTTTTCGTGCTTGCAATTAAGGTTTTCTGGTAATTTTATTACCAGCCAAGTGTTTCCAGCGAGATTGAGCCACACATGGAGACGCATGGTTGTTGATGTCTAAGCTTTCCATGTTAGGGGTCATTCAAATATTACGATCATCATTTTGCCGGGAGGGGTGTAACACTCCAATTATTGAGTATACGAAAAGAGCGGGACAGAGGGGGAAAAGGAGTCGGAAATGCCCGGAAACTGATGGACGTAATTTTTGAATGTTTTCATGAAGTGGCATCTTACCCCATGGCAGATGGTCGTTTTGCACCACTTCCGTTTTACGAATCAGTTTTTAAAATCGCTGAAAATCGATGAAAATGCAATAGTTTTGTGAATATTTTTGCTGAAGTATCGAGCTAATATTGTCTAGTTGCTGTTACCACTTTGGAAGCCTAACAAATGAGGTTAATTATCATAGAAAACGATGAAAGTTTGAAAAATGGCATTTTACCCCACTTGACCCTACGTAGTCATTTCTCGCGCTGATTTGGGCCTCCATCTCTGCGCTCTCTACACCATTCAGGTGCTCATCGGAGTTCTTTTTCCACCTTTCGGTCACCTCACGTGCTTCCGTTGAGAGACTCTCGCTTTTATCCATGCATAGTTCGGCTCGCAGCACGAAGCCGTTGCGGAACGAGTTGAGTTTCTGATAGAGTTTCCGTGTTTCTTGTAAAGTATACTTTGACTATAAGAATAATATAGACAACGTGTTCGTTAAAGCAATAAAGGTTATCGAAACCTAAAGAATATCCAAACCCCAATTTCACAAATTCCTTGTTGTACTAATTGAAAAAAATAAAAAACAAACATCAAGTAAAAAACTCCCTCAAACAACAATGCGTACTAACTTAACGGCTAATGCAATTTCCAACTTTCTGCCAATTGAATTTGGGATTCAGCCTTTTTCAGATAGACCCAAATTCAGCCGATTTTAAGTTGGCCGTAAAAATTGAAAACAAACAAACGAACAACACAGTTGGCAACGATCCCATCCAGCAGGGCTCTGAACAACACAAAAGCATTGTTCACTTTCCGCCGTTTCCACCACGGACCGAACTTCCCCATCGCGGGAATCGATTATGCTGTCGCGGAAAACTCAAATAACGATCAAAGTGAAGCCGCAACCATCAACAAGAGAGCCCTCAGAGATCAGATATAGGGCGAAAAAGTATATGACTGGCTGTTTGGCAATAAGAAAATTTCTTCATTTCTGTACCCCTTCAATTCATGCATAGCTCAGAGCCCAAAAGAGACAGGACCGAAAGCTGGTGGAGCAAACGGATGGCGATAAACAGTGAAAGCTTCACCGCTCGCGTCGTCGTCGGTAGCGCACTTGACTCCGCTCCTCAGCTCTGTCGGACTGTGTGGTGGGTGGGTGGCTCGAGATTCGCTTTTAGTGAAATCAAAGAGGCAGAAGCGAAAACCAAATTTAAATGTAAATTTGCGAACAGCTCCGCTCTTATCGTAAATATTCAACGCTGATGATTGCTGTCGAGGAATCGAGAATCTTTCAAGACGCGTTTCTGATGCTATACGGAGAAGGTCACTTGTGTTAGTTAAATTTAACCCGGTCAGGATGAAAGGACGCGTCCTAGCTACAGTTGAAACACCAAAGCCGCGTTTTGGTTTTCTTTCCCTTCTACAAACTGCTAATTGTGTATTGTGCAGGCTATCAGGTATCAGAAGGCCGGCTCCAGAGGCACGTTATCCTCCATTTGGGACATTTGTGCCATCGCCAAAAGAACAGCCTATTTCATCATCTACCTGAGGGAAAAGGAAGGAAAAAGGATTTTAATGAGGATAGGGACAGGAAGCGAAATAGGAAAAATACCCTGGAAGAGGGTACTAACGCACAATCGTACCACAATGGGTTTAAACAGCGCCCTGAAAAGGGCACTGTAATAACGCATATAGCGAAAGAGAGCCTATACACTAGCGTGGGACACAAAAAGACATTTTACTCCTGTACACTTTTTGAGTTCCATTTTGGTCCCATATGAACTGTGCAAAATTTCAGATCGATCGGAGAAACTATATTTTAGCGCCAGCCTTTTTAAGTTTTCATACGATTTAGTATGGGGAAAATCACTTTTTCAAAGAAAAATCGCCACAGGTTGCCCCTTAACCCCTAAAAATAAATCGATGAATGATTTCTGTTGGAAATTTTACGAGGAACCAACCCTCCGAAGACCGCAAAGCGATCTGAGGCATGTGGAAAAAGTTATTGACTGAAAACCGAATGGCATGCAAACGCTGTTTAACATGTAAGGAATAACAATAAATAATAAAATCTCGTTATTTTATCAATCGGGTGAGGCCCTATAACTTTTTCCACGAACGTCGCATCGATTTGCTGTCTTCGGAGGTCTGATTCCTAGTAAAATATTCTACAGAAATCATTCGTCGACTTATTTTTAGGGATCTAGGGGTGATTCATAGCGATTTTTCTTTGCGGGAGTAAAATTTCACCATAGTAAATCGTATGAAAAACTAAGAATGGCGGGCGCTAAAATATAGTTTGCGACCAAAATGGAACTCAAAAAGTATACAGGAACTTGAGTTTTTCATTTTTTTTTGTATTTTCCCATATAAACCGTGTACCAGGCTACTATACACGCAAATAAATCCGTTCCGATATAGGGCACTGCACTATTTTGATTTTGTATGGGATTTTGACGTTTCTTGGCCTTGTTGTTTACATAATTTCTGTGAGAGTGAAAGAGAAGGAGAGAATTTCTTGCAGTGCCCTATACGTGCACTCCCAATCACAGCAACGGGGACAAACGGGAACTATGCATAGCAACGATAACAACAATAAGAAATGTACACCGTGAACTAGATTTCACGTTTTCCTGAACGCCCATATTGACAGCTAGAACTAGTACCAGTTCACGGTGTATATTTGCATGTTCTCATATTTGCGTTTGTTTGTTCACTTTTATCTAAACGGTTTTCTTAGCGTGTATAGCTCTTTACCACAGCGGGTTACGAACAACAGAATATCCTGAAGATTCAGGTTTCTGAACTCAGTTTCACTTAATAAGTGTTTACCGAATACTCGGAAACGCAGTTGCACAAAAACTGGACAGTTACATATCAAATGATACGAAGTTCCATAATCAAATTCACAGCTATCACATGCAAATGAATCAGCTTGCTGAATATTCGCCATGTGATAGCTGAGTCGGCAGTGGCCAGTCAACGCTATGACCAGAATGCTGCAATTCTGCTTTGACAGATTTGTAAGATACTTCGCCACCTTTGGAGATGGCTCAGTACAATACAATTTGGTTTGACGACATGACTCCAAAGTATTCCAGTATTGTCTGTGTTGAGTGGCAGCCCAGGTGTGAATCTGAAGCTTTACCCAACATAGCTGGCTCAGGCCAATGAGGTCATGTGATGCTCCAGTGCGAGCTAACTCATCAGCCAATTCATTTCCAGCGATGGAAGAATGACCAGGTACCCATACAAGGTGAACAGCGTTTGCTGAATTCAGCTCCTCGATTTGAGTTCGACAAGCGATAACTATCTTCGACCTGGAGTTGGCCGAAGCAAGTGCTTTAATAGCAGCCTGGCTATCTGAACAGAAGTATATTATTTTTCCCATTACGTGCTGCTGAAGTGCTGATTGCACTCCGCACATAAGAGCAAAGATTTCGCCCGAAAAACGGTGCAGTATCTACCAAGTGAGTAAGACTGATGCAGCCTTAGCTCACGAGAATAAACATCAGCACCTGCTCGACCTTCGAGAAGGGAGCCATCAGTGTAACATACGATTCCGTCTGAAATACTTCATTCCAAATATCCAGATGTCCACTCTTCCCGAGAAGGGAATTTCGTGGAAAATGTCCTATATGGAAAATTACAAGCAATTGTAAGATCACTTGGAGTAAGGACAATTTTGTCACAATTCACCAAAAGTGAAAACAACGAGGTGTGTGTTGATGTGCGGTTCACAGGAGTTTCCTCTAGTAGACCGAGTACCCGTAACCGGTAAGTGCAAGAAAGTGCTTCTTGTTTGAGATGAATGTGTAGTGGGGCAACGTCAAAGAGAACTTCGAGCGCTGCCGTGGGAGTTGAAGAGAACGCTCTAGACATCGCCATTAAGCACATCCCTTGGAGATGGCCTAACTTTTATTGGACCGTTCTCATGTCGCCCTTTTGCCACCACACAAGACATCCATAAGCCAATATTGGCCGAACCACAGTTGTGTAAATCCATTTGATATAATTGGGTTTTAGACCCCAAGTTGTACCAAAGGTTCGCCGGCATTGCCCGAAGGCCATACAAGCTTTCTTGATTCTGAACTCAATGTGAGGTGTCCAGGAAAGCTTGGAATCAAGAATGACTCCAACGTACTTTACCTGCTCAGTCACATCGATTTCAGAATCAAAGAGACGCAAAGGTCGAACGCGATTACGGTTTCGCCTTTCCGTGAAAAGAACAATAGATGTTTTGCTCGGATTAACCGAAAGGCCATATTGGCGACACCAACCCTCAACTACCTGAAGGGCGCTTTGCATCAGGTCGAAAAGGGTGCTGATGCACATACCAACTAACAATGTTAGGTAGTCGCCGGTAAAACCATAAGTAGGAAAACCGCTATTATTGGGTTGCCTCAATAGAGTATCTGCTACAAGATTCCACAAAAGCGGTGATAATCCACAAATCCACATCCACAAACACTCAATTTCCTAATCCCTGCTAGACACAATGTCGAGAAGAGATATCGGTTTTTGAGCATTTGGTGAATCCGATTGGAAATCATTGGAGATATACCATGACTCCGTGCGGCTTCCAATATGGCATCGAAAGGCACCTTCGATGTCTAAGAAAACACCCAGACAAGACTGCTTTTGAGCGAATGCTTTCTCGATATCGTAAACAACCTTGTGTAAAAGAGTCACAGTGGACTTACCAGATTGCTACCAATCCAATGTTGGTTCACATGAAGAGGCACGTTGGCCAGATGAACATCACGGATGTGATGATCCACAATGCGTTCAAATCATTTCAGAAGAAAAGAGGTCAAACTGATAGGTCTGAAGCTCTTTGCTTCTTCATACGACGCACGACCCACTTTTGGAATAAACTTTACAGTAATATCCCGCCAGGATTTGGGAATATACCCTGTAGCAAAACTGCAAACAAGTAGTTTTTTCAAAACATGTTTGAAATAATCAAATCCCTTCTGAAGCAAAATAGGATAAATCCCATCTGCCTCAGGAGATTTGAAAGGAGCAAAGCTATTAAGAGCCCACTCAATCGATTCTATAGTTACAATACTCCGAGTCAAAGCTAAAGAATCATAACTACAAGAAAAGACATCTGGTTTATCCGAAGATGTAATATCCACACATCCAGGGAAGTGTGTGCTGAATAAGCATTCCAGAACTTCCTCATCAGAGAAAGTCAGACCGCCATTTGGCAAACGAAGTTCGTTCACCCGGAAATCCTTTGATTTCGCAAGGATTTTGTTCAATCGACTGACTTCACTCAAGCTGGAAACATTTGTACAAAGGTTTTTCCAGCCGGATCGTTCAGCAAACCGGAGAGCTTTGCTGTAGGCCTTGCGAGCCGACCTGAAAGCCTCCGAACCAGCTGAACGTCGTCTGTTCCAACTCTTTCTACATTGTTTCCTGAGTTTCGCCAGATCAGAGTTCCACCAAGGGGTTCCTCTTGTGATCTTCACAGACCGTAGAGGGCATGGTTCTTCAAAAGCTTCCATGATGAAGGTCGTTGTGGTATCAACGGCATCATCTAAATCATTTGGAGTGTCAATGGATGGTGAGTATCCATGAAATTTGGCCGCAACCAATTCAGTAAAAAGATTCCAGTTTGTTGACCGAGGATTCCTGAAACGCAATGTTTGCGAAGTAACATTTAAATGTTCATAAAAGATATAGTGATGGTCAGATAAAGATTCTTCATCTGACACATGCCAATTGGTCAGCTCGTGACTAATTCTGCTAGAGCAAAGCGTTATATCTAACACTTCCTTTCTAGCAGATACCATGAAAGTTGAGCGGTTGCCTATGTTAAGTAATGCAAGATCTGTACTACTTAAGTATTCCATCAAGCTGGAGCCTCTCAAGTTAATGTCTGAGCTTCCCCAGATGATATGGTGAGCATTAGCATCACTGCCAACAATTAGCGGAAGGCCTTTTGAAGTACAGTATGCGATGACTTGTTTGAAAGCATCCGTAATTTAAACTAATTAACAACATCTTCATAATCCCGCCCTTATTTAGCCTCAAGTGAGACTAAAGAAGGGCAGCTGATTGTCTAGGAGAAACACAAGGTCCACTGCACCATTGCTCCGGTTAGCGCAGTAAGGGCTACATACTGTGGAGGGCGACCTGGTACTCCACAGGCTCCGTTAGCGGTTAGGTTTTTATTAGACCCCCCTAGCCATTCATTTCTAGTCACGGTAAGCATAAAGCCGCATCACACCATTAATTAGGGGTCACCTGTTGGTGGATTCTTACCACCGGAACAGGCGATTCGTAGTGTTATTCTTAGCCAATTGACATAATCGCTACCGACACTACACAGCTATCTAGGCTGATCGAGAAAAGAAGTTAATATTGATGATCAACTTCATACGAACTCGAACAGGATTAAAGGACGCGTCCACCTACAGTTGAAACACCAAAGCCGCGTTTTGGTTTGCTTTCCCTTCTACGAACTGCTAATTGCGTACTGTGCAGGCTAAGGGGTCTGATAAAAACATAACCTTTTACCTACAGAAAAAAAAAGAGAAACTCTTAGATGGTCCCTGTATACGTTCTTAGAATAATCCCTTAATGTTGAAATCGTTGGATAAATATATTTGGATCAATCCCTAGAGAAATTGCTGAAAGAAACTTTAGACAATATTCTTGAGAAATTTCCGTTTCTGAATGAATGATTGCTCGAGAAAGTGCAGTTTATGAACAAAAACTCTAAAAGAATACGTGATGAAATAATTTAAGCATTTTTAAAAGAAACCTTTTGACCTTTCTCGTACACCAAAGTGTACTGAAAGGCTATATGTTCACTCAAAAAATGAGTTTTCGATAGAAGGCTCGGAGGGTTAAATCACATATACCAATATAGACGAATTGAGATGATGTATGTGTGTGAATGTGTAAGTATGTCTGTGTACAAAAAGTTCACTTACTTTTAAGGCACTTCCCATTGGCCGATTTTTCGGATTAAAGCTCGAACCGGAGTTTTACCGTATTATTAGCTATTAAAAATAATTCGTATAGGTCAAGGCGTTTCGGAGTTATGGCCATTTTAGTGATCTGGACCAGCACCGGTAGAACTGGCAGTATATCAAACTGAACCTAACTTCATAATGCGACACATCGAACTGCGGTGCTTTTGGAAACTTCAGTATGGTTGCCGAATTTTGTGCGGAAATCAACACTTGAGACCAGAAATTTCACGATGTCGGTCCAAAATTCAAGATGGTAGCGTGATATTCAAGATGGCGGCTCCAAATTTAAGATGGTGTCTGTTTAATTGTGTTTTAGGCCCTAAAACCATGAAATATGGTTATATTTGATATAGGGAAGATGTCCGGAGTCTAAAACTGGTAACTAGAATGTCCAAGGTGGGGGTTTGAAATCCAAGATGACGGCTGTTTAATGGAGTTTTAAACTCTATAAAACCGTGCAATATGAGTATATTTGGTATGGGAAAGATGTCCGGAGTCCAAAAATGGCGATCAGAATATTCAATATGGCGAACACAAATCAAAAGTTGCGGCTCAAAATTCAAAATATAAATTCTAAAGATTCTTCCGAGAATTCTTTGGAATGTATCCCTTCTCATGAACTTTAGGGAGACCGACAGAAATTTCTTCAGGGATTCTTTTAAACTTTATCAAAATTTTCTTGAAGTTTTTATCGAATAGATTTTTATAATAATTTCAGAAAGATTTTTTCCAAAGATTCCTCCTAGCAATGGTGTCATCGAGGTTACTCCAAGTTACTCTCTGAGTAACCTGTTCTTGAGGATAGAAATTTGGAAAAGTTTCTGCCCTACTGGATATGAAGAAATCGCCTAATGAGGAGTTTTTCTCATTTTCTGTAAAAGGCGGAGGGCGCCTACTGTACAAAAATTGTGTAAAGGAAGGGCTTTAACCCCCAAAATCCCTCCCTTGGATACGCCCTCATATATGTAAGGAAAAAAATGAATTTCTAATTGTTTGTCTCTCACATATTTGCAGGATACACCTTTTTTTTGTGATATTGGAAATTTTTCGGGGATTCTTTCAGAAACCCGTCCCGAAATTTCTTCAAGAACTTTCTCAAGGATCACCCTCCAAATTCTTCCCGATATTCCTCTACAGACTCTTTGAAAGTTCTATCAAAGATTCAATTGCAAGTTTTCTTCAGGGATTTGTTGGATTTCATAGAATGATTAATTCAGATACTTTGCGTATTATTCCTAAAATACTTTAGAAAATTTTGCATGGATTCCCAAGTAAAGTGTTCATGGCTAATTAGTGTTGTAGAGATGATTTTAATGCTTCCTTTTTATTCGGGAATTCATTGGACACGGGATATACCACAATAGATCTTATTTTGGTCGCAGTGGTTTATGTTCCGAGCAGAGAAAAAAACCACGAGCTTCTTCAGAATTTCCTTTAGGAATTCTTTCTGAGGTTTCTTCATAAATTCTTTTGCTTCGAAGACTACTATTGAAGTTCGTGCATGTATGTATTCCTTCATTTCTTTAAACATTTTTGAACAAATTCCTTTAGGAATATTGTCAGAGTTTTCTTCAAAAGTATTTCTTTGAGATTTTTTCCGTATTCTTCTGGAAATTTCACAAGATTTTTTTTTCTGGAAATTTCTGTATGGGTTTCTCTAGGAATTTTACCAAAGAATTAATCAAAAGATGCAATGCCAGAAGGAATTTTTCAATGAAGATATGGAGATTTTTTCAGAAATTGCACAAGGTGTTTTCTACAGGAAATAAGATTTTTTTTATCGGGGGTTTTTCAGAAACTATTTCTTTAGAAGTTACTTCAGGTATAACTCCATATATACAAGGAGCAGAGAGCACGATGGCCGGATGAGGTGGAGCGTGATCTGGCGAGAATTGGATGTGATCGAGGGTTCAGAGTGGCATACTCTCAAGTATTTTGTTAAAAATTCTTCTAGAAGCATTCCTCCACAGAATCGTCTGGAAATTCTTCCAGAGGTTGCTCCAAAGGTTGCTTAGGTTTAGTCAGACCTTCATTCAGGAATTCTTTCAGAAATTTTTCTGGTGATGCTTTGGATGTTTCTACTTACAATAAGATTATCTAAGCAAAATTACTCAAGAATCCATTCAATGGCATTTTCCATTTTTGAAATTCTTCTATAAATTCGTGTACATGGTTCTTCAGATTTCCAGCTCTTCCAAAGTTTCTTGAAAAACATTTTTTTCCGAAATTTCTTTAGTAGTTCTCTAAAGAAAAATCCTCCACAATTTTGTATCTGCAGGATTTCCCTTAGATTTTGTTTTCCTTAAAATCGTTTTTTGTGTACTAATCTCTCCAGAAATTGTATAACAAATTTTTTGAAGAATTTCCCCAGATGCATCTTCAGAAGTTCTCCCAAGAATTCCGTCACAAAATCCTTCAGGGACCTCTCAGTACTTTCATGTGCAATTTCAGCAGACAATTTTACGGGGTTCTTTCTAGATTTTTTCTAGGAACAAGGATTTTTTTAAGAAATCTCAAGAGGAATTTTGGATAAATTTGTAAGAGAAATAACTAGCCAAGATCCTTGGAAAATCCAAGAAAAAAATATTGAGGCATTTTAGCAATATTCCTGAAGAAATGTTTAATTATATTCTTGGAGAATGTTCTAAAAATGTTGCTGGGGCATCTGTGAAAGTATTTTTTGGAGAATTCCAATGGGAATATTTGGATAAAGGCTTAGATAAGCTTTTGTAAAGATGTCTTAGAAAAATTCTTAAGATATTTCCAAAAACAAATCTTCTAAAGTCGTAGGAAAAATTACTGAATATTTTTTTTAAATTATCCATGCAGAAATTCTTAGAGTAATCCTTAGAGGAAATGCCTTAGACATTTCTAGGGAAATACGCGGAGGAATATCTGGAGGAAATTTTGAAAGAATTTCTGCCCAAATCACTAACTGAAAGCACTTTTGCAAGAATCTTTGGAAGAATCGCTGCATGATGTTCTGGATGAATCCCTGCAGAAATTCCTGCCAAGTCTCAGTGGGGACGTAGTGCCATAAAGAAGAAGAAGAAGAAGATTTTTAAGATAAAAGTTTACATAATTGTTTGTCATTGGCCAAAAAATTCTCAAAATTGACAAATTTTAAGTTGTGCTGCACTGCAGGAAACCGACGATATATCGTCGGTTTCCAGCAATAGGGGCACAACTCAAAATTTGTCATTTGTGTGATGATGAAAATCTATGTAAACTTCCATTTCACAAAGACCCGTTCCGAAATTCATTGAGAAACGCGAGATTTTGGAACTTTTCTGCAATAAAGGCAATCAATCAACTTTTTCAAAAGTCGTTGAAAATAGTCATCAAAAATTCACAAAACAGATAGTTCTACAACCTCTTTCCATGATACAGTGGCGTTTCGGTTTTATCACTAGTCGTTTTAATCACTACTCGCCCAAATTCACGGTTTTCTATTCGATTATATCACGATTATCATTTCGTTTTTATCACACTTGTTTTAAAACATTCCGAAATCAATATAAAATGAATACAGCATTGTCCAGTCCACCAAAACAGTTAACAAATATTAGCTACGACTTATATATTTTGCAGCTGAACGTTTTTGGATAAAAAAAATTACATTTATTTCTCGTTCCGCTAAATTCACGGTTTCGTTTATATCACGGTAAAATTTTTTTCGACCGTGATAAAACCGAAAAACCACTGTACAACCATCAAAATTCGTTAACTTCTTTCAAATAATGAATGAAATATGTGCAATGCTAAGATGTACTTCAAGATTTCCAATTTGCAAACACTTTTTCTGAAAAATCACATTTTTTGAGTTGTGCCCCCATTGCAACCGACGATATCCTCAATAGACTTAAATATAAACGGCACATGATGAAGTAATAAATCTTTATGTATAAAATCTAAAACGACAAATAACAATACTAATTATGTATTTGTTTTTCTTTTTCTTTCCAGGTTGCAAAAGTCCGAGAATCCTTCCTCCTATTCAAATGAAATGAAACATTGTCAGAGACTTTGAAAAAAACTAGCCTGTAAAAACACGAATATGTTGAACAATGGCTCAACACGTTCTAACACGTCCAAAATAATATTTGCTCTTCCCTTCTTCGCTCACTAGAGAATCAATAAAATTGTTCATCTGCTACAATTCCGGTAATATTTCTCTCTTTTGTCTTGATCCGATTAAATCAGCTAACCTTGAAAATATGAACTTCCCATATAAATGCATTGCATAAACTTTGTAGAAATAGAATTATCTAGAAATAGTTTGTTATGCTGGTCATAACTTGGTATTGGACTCACGAGTACGTGTACTAGGAATAAACAATAAGGAGTAGTCGAGTGAACCAGAAATAAGAAAAAATGATAGAGCATCTAGTGTTTGTCTTGTTCCAATGTGTGGATTACACCTGTAGAGGACGAAATGGGGATAATTTTCTACTGGGAAAGTGAGAGAAGAGAAAAAAACAATCCTACATATCTAGCAAATGACTCAATTTATAAACCAAATCTAGAAAACGAAACTCAATGTTAACTTCTTTGTTAGTGTTTACCAGGAGACAGCCAGACGACTGGAATCTGCTCTCCAATTTACTAACATTCCTCAAATCTTCTTATGAACACGATAAAAACAAATCAAACATGGCACGATGGGCTGCCAGCTGCATGAGCAACCACCGCCGAAGTAGAGCTAGATGTAAGAGCAAGAGAAAGCTGTTTTCCATATCTAAGTCGTTTGATCGGGACTATGCGGTAGAAAATTAAGAGAGAAGAGTTCAATAAATCAGATTGATATTATTCGATTGTTGGAAACAAGAAATGTGGCCAATTCATTAAAGCGCTAGCTCATTAGACTTGGTGTTATCGATGGATCTCCAAGTGGTACGGTGTTTTCTGTTGCTGTTGGCTACTATAAACGAAAGGGTAGAATTGGAAACGACGCGAATGGGATTTCCAAGAGCTTAGCCGAACGTCGAATGCAGAAACAAAATGTGATGTATTACCTTTTACCTATTCAATCAACATAACGTTTCTATACTCAACAAGATTAACAACTTACAAAAAAAAACAAATCAAACCCAAATGATCTTATTCATCAAGTGTATCAAATCTGCTGGACTGATTGCGAACAATCCTTAGTATTAAGCACCAAGAGGGTCCCTTTTACCTGTTAACTGTCTGTTGAAATGTTGATATAAAGCCATTTGTAGTTTAGGCACTGCGTGCAACCAAGTATTTTATTGATAGTTGATAAAAAACACGACAACCCTAAGAGAATGCAACTGTGAGAACAATGATTCAATTATGACGAATCATAAACACATCAAACACTGGAACAAATTTGCGAAAACTCAAATTATGCGTGAAGAATGGAAAACACTTACTAATGCGCCAATGCTAACATTTCTTAAATATGGCTGAGCTGAGCATTCTCAATGAAAACAATCAATTTTACAAATAACATTAAAAGTTCTTGAAATCCTCTTTTTTAATTTTTCAGTGATGAAAAAATAATAATCAAAAATTTTCCTCAGAAAGGTAACAAAACGAATTCCAAACTTTGAAACACATTCCTTTCCAAAAGCAACTAGTGAAATAAAACATTATAACCACAGTAAGTCCAGTTTTGCTCAATCCTATATTCCACCAAAAGAAAAAAAATGCCAAAGATAAAACTTGAAACGATTAACTCGATAAAACACAACAATGTAAACCTTTCTTTTCTTAAAAAAAATAAAAGTTCAACCTCAAGCTTCAAGGACATTACGAGTTAGAATTCATTATCCGAAACCGTCCCACACAAATAAAAATAATGAGATTTACACGTCATGTAAACTTCATTTTAGTCATGTAAACTTAGTGTTATGATGGTTTACATGATATATCATGTAAATTTGTGTTATATGTCATGTAAACTCTCAGAGTCATGCTGAATTACATGACATATAATGGAAGTTTACATGATATTTCATGAACTTTACATGATATGTCATGTAAACTTCTGTGATACCCCACGCTCCAATTATGTGCATCATATGTCACAGAATTTTACACTCTTTTTTCGATCTGTGCATTTAAGAAGCTTTTTATTTTCTCCTGGTGAGTATTTTATTGATATTGAAAGAAATCTGAAGCACTGTCAACTTTAGAAAAAAAGTAATCAATCAAGGCTTTTGCACAACATTTTATTTTGAGATCAAGGTTCTTGTTTCTTGAGTTTTTTTACGGAACATAAGAACTACCACACAGTTTTTTAAGCTTTGAACACATTTAATTTAATCCAATTTATTTTTTCAGCTCATTCGATCCTTCAGATAGCACAGCTTGTCATAACATAAAAACAAAATGCAGTAAGCAGTAAGTAAGACATTCGTTTGCTTAACGTTTGGTGCTTCCTTTGTTGTTGAGAAATTTGAAACAAAAGTTTTTGTATTGAGAAGGCCCGTAATGACGATTCTTGATCAAATTTTTCTTACGTCGAGCCGTAAGGAAGAACCCCCCTGGGGGGTCGCGACCCACAGTTTGGGAAACCATGAGCTAGAAGAAACTTTTTTGGATATTGTGCTCAAAATTAAATGGCAGTCATTCGTTAGTGTTTTTATAATTTCTGAAACAGTCTATAGAGCATTCGGATACATTCTAGATGGTATTTTGAAGACATTCTTTGATTTCAGTTTTGGTGCTCAAATGGCAGTAGTATGAGCATGAGCATTGGTGACCGCACACTTCGTAGTTTCTACTCCGTGATTGACCAGAGCTAGCGGAATTGCACAGAGAACCAACAGATGGGGCATGGGATCAGCCCAGCATCCTCAATGTACACGTTCCGAGAACTCACAGTTTTATGTGTCAATAACGGCGCCGGCCACGTCCTTACGGTCAACCTGGGAGGGGAAGGAATGTTAGTTCGACAACCGTTGCTACTACATACATACATTTATTTAACCGTTGCTACTAGAGGTTGTATATATTACTGTGCCCTCCACAGTTGTCGCGGGAAGGAGTTTTTGTTAGTTGGGAGGGATTGATAGTTACATTAATCAGGATTCACTTTGGTATGCGATGTGATCGATGTAACCGTGAGCATACATAAAACACACATACACATAATTGCGACACCTCACAGTTTGGAAGAATGGCGAGACCTTGAAAACTTGAAAACATGGTCATTCTTAATACGCAGTAAGGAGTGTATCGTAAAGTAGTTGAAAATGTTTAAAATAGCCTCAAAAATAGTTTAATACAACTTTTAAGTAATTTTATTTTTGGAGATACTGTATAAATCCTTGAAAAAAGAAATGACTTTTATGATTTTCTAAAAATGTTCTTTTAACTGGGTTTTTAACCTAGATTACTGAACGCATGTTTTTAAATTTTTGCACACCTTCTAAAAAATTGAAATTGCGAAAAAAGTTCGATAATGTTTGAAAATTATCAACTTTTTTGTGCAAATATAATAAGCTAAAGAATCCTCATGATATAGGCAAATTATTTTTTACTAGAAAAATCTCCGCTGCATTTAAGCGCAATTCTTAAAAATGAAAAAAAAGGCCATTTTTGAGGAACCCCCTTTTTCTATGCTCCTCAAAATCATGTTTACGCAATTAAAAAATACATAAAATGAAATATTTGCATTTTTTTAAATAGGGTATGTTTTTTAATTTATGGATGAGTAAGTTAGGGCAAAAAAAAAATAATTTCATAACCTTTTAAGATCAGTCAACGATCGCCTCTCGAAGTGGACAGACGTTCTGTTCATTCGCTCGCTCGTTTTTGTGCTCGCGGTGAAATACAAATAGAAACGCACGATCAAAATGTCGGATGTATCAGTGAAAAACACCTTGGCTTTTCTTTTTCCTGGAGATGCCGCCCAGCCCTCCGTGACGGATATGGTGCGTTTTGTTAAAACCCTCAACGGCGACCAGTCGTTGATGGATACAGCGTACAAGATTTCGGACGAGAAGTCTGTTTTCATCCGCTTCAAATGCGAAGAAGCCATGAATTTTGTGCTTGCGAACAATGACCAGTCACTGCCTTTCCATTATACCAATGGCAATAAAGTGACTGTCCGTATGTCGGTAGCTGGGAATACACGCTACGTGCGCGTGTTCGATCTACCGCCAGAAGTATCCGATGCGGACCTAGCAGCAGTAATGCAGAGGTATGGGAAAGTTAAGCGTACCGTACGCGAACGTTTCCCGGCAGAATTTGAACTCGACATGTTCACTGGTGTCCGTGGGCTCTACATGGACATTGAAAAAGAGATACCGGATATTCTCTATTTCCGCAATCGGAAAGGCAGAATATATTACGAAGGTGTAAAATTGAAGTGTTTTGCCTGCAAGTCAGACACGCATTTGAAAAAAAGTTGTCCGGTAGTGCGAGAACGACAGTGTGCGAAAGCGCAAAAGCAGCCGAGGGCAGTGCTTGATACTGCTCATCTAGAAGAAGAAGAAATAGACACATCTATCGCAGCGGCAACGGCCGATGCGGATTCACACAACAGTGAAACAATGGACGAGAAGAGACAGCAAAAAACAAAGAAGATGGATGCTAAGCGACAACGGTCGTTCGATACGGATCGAGATTCGGACGTTGCGGTCAACCAGACACACAAAAGGAAGAATAATCACAGCCCGTCGTTGAGCAAAAGCGATGATAGTAGCCTGATCATCGTTCCCGACGCTTCTCTCAGCAAGTGTAGGGTGCGAATTCCAACCTACGAATGGATCACAGATGAAAAGGAACGACAATCGACAATCGAAGAGGATAAGCAGAGGATCGCCGCAGCAACCAACACCCCGTTGGATGAAATAATTTTTTATCATGATTAGTTAGTTTTTATTAGTTAGTTTTTATTAGTTTTTTTTTCTTTTGTTACTGTGCTTAGTTTTGTTTTTATTACATTATTGTATACACAAAAATAACAGATTCGGCTCCGTAAAGTGATACTCACGCCTGAGCCTACTAAATAAATGAACTAGTAAAAAAAAAAAACCTTTTAAGATATTAAAAGCAGAACTTCAAAGTTTAACCAAAAAATAGACGTTTTTTGGAGTGGACCATTTTGTAGATATAGGAGAATTTTCTATTTTTGAAAGTCGGTGTTGAATGATATGTTATGTGTACATAACTGTTAACAAGCATCAATATTTTCCAGATTTTTTATCGTACAAATTTTACTCGCTACAGATTTTTGAAATGTTGGAAAATCTTTACTAAATTGCATTTTGTGCAGATTTTTATTTTGTGAGGTGTATTCATTTAACCATATTTTCAATAATACTAAACATTTTCCAAATTTTTCCAAGATATTCTAAACTTAACTATATTGTGAATATTTCATAGAAGAATCGAAATGAAAAGACCAACCCAGCTTCGAGATAGAGCATTCTGAACATTTTCAACTACTTTCCGATACACTCCTTAGTTCGTAGAAGTTGACATTGTATTCCATTTTTAATGCGATGTCAGTCAACACTATATGGTGACCGTGAAATGAAAGATTTGCAATCATTCGGAATGCCGTATTATTGCCTTTTTAAAGAGCATGATAGGAATGACTTACAAACCTAGGCCGTACTAAATTTTGATACACAATTAGGTGACCATAATGCAATATGGCGACCGTAAACATTGACGTTTTTCATGAAAATTTGATGGCATATACCTCAGGATGACGGATTACCAACATGACGAGTTTTTAATCGATGCACGATGTTTTGTTTGCAAATGTGGAAACGTAAACTTCTAGCACAAATAAAGAGCAAAATAATGTAGAAGATAAGTTATGATAACAGAAATTAACAGAGAGATGAAAAGTTTATTACTTTTTACTCGTTTTGTACACGTTTAAAACAAAAACAAAAAAATAATAATACAAAATTCTAATCAACCGGACCCAGGCCCGTGCCCAAGGAAGGGGTTTTGGGAGTAAAACACCTCCCATTACTGAATTTCCATGTACTAGACGCCGCCGTCTGTTTCCGAAATTACTGTAAATCCCTCCCTGGCCGCCTTTTCTGCGCACGGGCCTCATCCTGGGCCGATCGTCTAGGTTTTCTTCAACTGCAATCTGCCATCGTTTGCGCGTGCTACCTCACAGACTCTCTGGCTCTCTACTCAATATTTGCATGTCGTACTTGGGCCATCGGTTTAACGTGACTATACCACTTAACGCTTGAGTTAACGTATATTAGATAGATAGGTACCTTTGTACAGTGCGAGAAATAAGTATAAAGACAGAGCCGTTTTCCATACAAAATAATCATGTTTAGGGATCAGGGATGGGTAGAATAGCAATGTTTCTGAATTGAATATCTTTATACTGTAGTGAAGAAAGACGTGCAGTTGCAGATACTATATCTTTTATTCTGTCATAACTTGCTAGCAACATAAATCACAGCCTGCTAAGGCAGACAATCAAACGTTCCATAATAACTACAAAATTTCCCATGAATAATTCGAAAAATCCCAGTGAAGAAACAGGGGTGTAAGCAGTAATAAATAACAAAAGTTCCATAAACAAATAAGAAAATGCATAAATAAATAAAAAAAATCCATAAATAATTGATTTCTGGGCAATTAAAAACGTCAAAAATGCAATGAATAAATCAACTGTTGCAATAAAAAGAGCCATTTTTCCCACCAAATAACTTCGAATTTTCCATAAATAAATCCGATTTTTCCATAATAAATTAGAAAATTCACAATAAAAAAATATCGAAAGAGCAATAAAAAAATACAAAAAATGCAATAAAAAATGACGAAATTACCCATGAAAAACAAATGCAGGAAAGTATGAGACAGTGAAATGCTGAATCGCACTTATATATGACTGAAACGACTGAAAAGTTTGCGTAACTATGATTGCAATTTACCGAGCAATTGCTTGCTGTCCGAACTCGCTATCGCTCGTCGGACCTAAAAAAGGGATAACATCTATGTTTGCATTATACCGGGCAAATTCTTGGATCTGTGGTTTGCCTAGAACTGAATCGATGCAGTTGCGGTGCATCGGATATCGGAAACTTCGGCGGCCTTTTGTCGCCTCAGTTCCTCAATCCTCTATGCGGCTTCGCCGCATGTTCTACATCATTTTTTTTGGCTCAAAATGCATCTACGTTTATTGTTCGTTTTTTGACATTTATTGATAATTTATTTTTTTATTTATTGCACTTTTTTGAATTATTAATTGCTTCTTAGATATTTTTTTATTGTGAATTTTTCTAATTTATTATGGAAAAATCGAATTTATTTATGGAAAATTCGAAGTTTTCTGGTGGGAAAATTGGCTTTTTTTTATTGCAACAGTTGAATTATTAATTGCTTTTTTGACGTTTTTAATTGCCCAGAAATCAATTATTTATGGAAACTTTTGATTTATTTATGCATTTTTTTATTTGTTTATGTAAATTTTGTTATTTATTACTGCTTACACCCCTGTTTCTTCACTGGGACTTTTCGAATTATTCATGAAGAATGATCACTTTCTTATGAGTCGTTTATATTTTAGCCGCCTGCTAACGCAACATAAATCTCACACGGAAAATCCAAACTACCTAATATTTGGGTCGATTTTACTCAAATCTGAGTGTATCGAATAAACTCGTTACCCAAAATTAGGTTGTTTTCCCTCTCTGTTGTCAAAAACAAACAGAGATGCATCTACCCAAAGTGGGTCCATGACCCCAATAAGCCAGTTTTGGGTAAATTTCGGTTTACTCAACAATGAGTTGAATGAGGGGGGGGGGGTGGAGTGTTTAGGTTGAATTCACCTACTCTTGAGTATATTTTTAAGCTGGGGTAGAGGCAATCTACCTAGCGTGAGTTTAATCGATTTACTCAAATTTTGGCTTATCGGGCCGAACTATGGAATTTCGTCAAAAGAACTCAATTTTGGGTAGTTTGGCAGTTCCGTGCAGCCTGCTATAATGTCAGTTTCCATATTGCCTTTTCATAAAAACTCTAACTCGGTGGCATATAGTCCGGGCAGACAATCTAACGTTCCATAATAAATACAAAATTTCCCATAAATAATTCGAAAAGTCCCAGTGAAGAAACAGGGGTGTAAGCAGTCATAAATTACAAAACAATTCCATATACAAATAAAAAAAAATGCATAAATAAATCAAAAGTTTCCATAAATAATAGATTTTTAAGCAAATAAAAACGTGAAAAATGCAATGAATAAATCAACTGTTGCAATAAAAAAAAGCCATTTTTTCCGCCAAATAACTTCGAAGTTTCCATAAACAAATCCGATTTTTCCATAATAAATTGAAAAATTCACAATAAAAATATATTGAAAAAGCATTAAAAAATTCAAAATAAGTAATAAAAACCAGATGAATCCACCTAGTGGTGATAGTGCCTTTCTCGTCGAATATGTACTCATGATCTTTCCTTGGTCGGGATACGACTGAGATAGTTTTGCTTCAGAATTTTGGCACTGCAATTTGGAGAAATCGAAAACACTAATTTATGATTTTTTCCGACGTTTCGGTCCGTATGGGGCTTTTTCAGGGGTTCAATTGGTTAAGGTTTCCTTGTCAAGGTGGCTTTGCTAAACTCAAAAATTTCATACGGAAGTTTTGGTATATATTGAGTCCGTTCGGTTTGAAACCGTCGTGATGCGGACAATCTACTACCTATCGTGTGGTCTAGAATTCGGTCCCTGTTCTTGTAATCTTCCACTATTGCTTTGTATAGAAAATTTCTGTGCATGGGCCATCATTTCGAAGCATGATCTTTCCGTCGACGTAATCCGAGAATATTTTATTGAGAAAAACAATAATTTAAAAAAAAAAATTGAAACTTATTAATGGAACATATTCTGACATTATGTTAAACGTATAGACAGAGCTGGAAAATATCAGAATTTTCAGTTGACTGCATGAGCACCTTCACTACCACTGAAGGCCGATCAACATCAAGACGATAGTTACAAGCTAGGATATAACTTCTTTCACAATCACAGATGACTGTACGGTCTTCGACAAAGTTTTTTCTTCACACTTTAGGCTATATTTTATTATTATAGGTTACAAGATTCATGTAAAATTTGACAAAAAATGCAAGCAATAAAATCCATAAAAAATTCCAATAGTTTTAGACGCAAAAGAGGGTTGATGCGTACTGTATATTATCCTACTGTATATTTTGACACCTCAGGAATCTGAAATGGTGTGATTTGTTGAGATTGCTTTAGTACAGACAAACAGACATATCATTTGGAACATATTCATCATCAACTTCGTCACGAAAAAATAATCGCCAAGTGCATCAGGTTGCATTTCACAACTCGCTGCTGGCTTGATGGCGGTAGTGAGTAAACGTCAAACGAACAAAAACGATTTCACGTGTAACTTTACCAAACACCGTATCTAACAAAATCCACGAACGGAGACAATCGAAGGAAAAGTTCGCTGTTACCGTAGCAACTAATACATTGAGCATTTCAGAAACGTGAAAAATCCGGGTATTTTTTCACAAATCATCCTAAAGATAAGTGACACAAGTAGCCCTTAACGAAATTCAGCGCCTCATGTGAAAATCTCTTTTTTGTTTACATAGAGTAATGCGGGGCAAAAGTTCGCAGTGGGTCTTACTCTGCGCACGAGTTAAAAACCCAGGCAAACTTGTATGGATTCGACACATTGCAGTGTCAGGCCAGATACTCGTCAATAAAATCTATCTGATGTATCGCATGCATGGGTTTGGTTCCTTTTGGCACTTGGCTACTTCCGGCGGGACACCCTAGATCGGTTCCGGAACACTATCGGTAGTCTTTAAAAAGATCTTTGATGTGGTCTGAGCTTATTTTCTTGCTAATCGTTCATCAAGTAATTCAAATAGCCGCTATTTAATGTGCCGCAGGCATGGGTTTGGTTCTCTTCCACATTTGACTACATCCGGCGGAACACCCGGAATCGGTTCCGGAACACTATCGGTTGATCCGAATATGGTCTGAAACTATTTTCTTGCTAAAGGTTGATCAGGTTGCCTAAAGAGCCGCGGTGTTATGCGTCTTGGCTACTTCCGGCAGGACATCTGGAACGGGTTCTGTAACACTACCGGTTCAAATATGATACATATGAGAATGTTTTCCTGCCTACTGTTCATCAGGTTATCGAACAAACCACTGTTTGATGTGTCGCATGCATGGATTTGGTTCACTTTCATATTTGGCCACTTCCGGCGGAACACCCGGAACCCGTTCCGGAACACTACCGGTTCAGATATGGTCTGAGAATGTTTTCCTGCCTACTGTTCATCAGGTTATCGAACAAGCCACTGTTTGATGTGTCGCATGCATGGGTTTGGTTCACTTTTATATTTGGCCACTTCCGGCGGGACACCCGGAACCGGTTCCGTAACACTACCGGTTCAGATAAGGTCTGAGAATGTTTTCCTGCCTACTGTTCATCAGGTTATCGAAAAAGCCACTGTTTGATGTGTCGCATGCATGGGTTTAGTTCGCTTTTATATTTGGCCACTTCCGGCGGAGCACCCGGAACCGGTTCCGGAACACAACCGGTTCCGATATGGTCTGAGACTGTTTTCCTGCTTACCGTTCATCAGGTTATTTAAAATGCCGTGGTTTGATTTGTCGCATGCATGGGTTTGCAGCGTTTTTATATCTGGCCCCTTCCTGGGGTGCCGATCCGGAACACCTAAATAGCCATAACTCCGGAACGGCTGGACCGTTCTGAATAATTTTCAATAGGAAACAATGGGACTATATACCGCGTCGAATGAACCATCGGTCGTTAAAATCGGTTGATATTTACTATCTAAAAATGAGGTGACCTTTTTGTACACATACACACACACACACGCACATACGCACACACATACATACACACACACATACACACACATACATCATCTCAACTCGTCGAACTGAGTCGATTGGTATATGAAACTTGACCCCTCCGAGGACTCTATAAAATTTTCGTTTTTGGAGTGAACATATAGCCTTTCGGTACACCTTGGTGTACGAGAAAGGCAAAAATGACTAAATTACTCGTGAGAAACAAATGCAGGAAAAAATTAGGCAGTGAAATGTTTAATCGCACTTATATGACTGAAACGACTGAAAAGCTTGCTTAACTATGATTGCAATTTACCGAGCAATTGCTTGCTGTCCAAACTCGCTATCGCTCGTCGGACCTAAAAAAAGGGATAACATCTATGTTTATATTATACCGGGCAAATTCTTTGATCTGTGGTTTGCCTAGAACCGAATCGATGCAGTTGCGGTGCATCGGATATCGGAAACTTCGGCGGCCTTTTGCCGCCTCAGTTCCTCAACCCTCTATGCGGCATCGCCGCATGGTCTATATGAATTTTTGACTCAAAATGCATTTACGTTTATTGCTCGTTTTTTGACATTTATTGATAATTATTTTTTTTGTTTATTGCACTTTTTGAATTATTTATTGCTTTTTAGATATTTTTTTATAGTGAATTTTCCAATTTATTATGGAAAAATCGGGTTATTATTTATGGAAAATTCGAAGTTATTTGGTGGGAAAAGTGGCTTTTTGCCTTTCTCGTGCACCAAGGTGTACCGAAAGGCTATATGTTCACTCCAAAAACGAAAATTTGATAGAGCCTCCGGAGGGGTCAAGTCTTATATACCAATCGACTCAGCTCGACGAATTGAGATGATGTCTGTGTGTGTATGTATGTGTGTGTGTATGTATGTGTGTGTGTGTGCGTATGTGTGTATGTGTACAAAAAAACTCACATCACTTTTTGGCAGTAAACCTCAACCGATTTTAATGACCGACGGTTCATCCGACGCGGAATCTGGTCCCATTGTTTCCTATTGAAAATGGTTCAGATCGGTCCAGCCGTTCCGGAGTTATGGCCATTTAGGTGTTCTGGACCGGTACCCCAGGAAGGGGCCAGATATGAAAACGCTGCAAACCCATCCATGCGGCACATCAAACTACGGCATTTTCGATAACTTGATGAATGGTAGGCAGAAAAATAGTCTCAGACCATATCTGAACCGGTAGTGTCCCGGAACCGGTTCCAGGTGTCCTGCCGGAAGTGGCCAAACATAAAAGTGAATTAAACCCATGCATGCGACATATCAAACCGCGACTTTTTCGATTACGCGATGAACAGTATGCAGGAAAACTTTCTCAGACCATATCGGAACCGGTAGTGTTCCGGAACCGGTTCCAAATGTCCCGCCGGAGGTGACCAAGTATAAAAGTTAACCAAACCCATGCATGCTACATACCAAATAGTGACTTTTTTGATATCCTGATGTACAGTAAGCAGGATAATATTGTCAGACCATATCTGATCCGGTTGTGTTCCGGAACCGGTTCCAGTTGTCTCGTTGGAAGTGGCTAATATAAAATTGAACTAAAACCATGCATGTGACATATCAAACCGCAGCTTTTTCGGTAACCTGATGAACAGTAAGCAAGAAAGCATTCTCAGACCATATCGGAACCGGTTCCAGATGTGCCGCCGGAGGTAGCAAAGTATAAAAGTTAACCAAGCCCATCCATGCGACATATCAAATAGTGGCTTTATTTTATCCTGATGAACAGTAAGCAGGGAAATATTTTCCGAACATATTTGAATCGGTGGTGACCCGGAACCGGTTCCGGGTTTCCCGCCGGAAATGGCCAAATATAAAAGTAAATGAAACCCATGCAAGTGACACAAGAAAATTGCGGATTTTTAGGTACATTGAGTTGGCAAAAAAAAGTTTCCGGCCATATTGGGAACAACCGGTAGTGTTCCGCAACCGATTACGGTTGCCCCATCGGAAGTAAAGGAGTAAATGTAAAGGAGAACCAAACCCATAAATTCGACACATTAAATGATTTTTAGGTAACGTGATGAACGGTTAACACGAAAAAAAATCATAGACCATACTTTGGAAAACCAATAGTGTGCTGAAACCGATTCCATGTGGCCCGACGGAAGTGGTCAAATGTAGAACGGAACCAAACGCACACATTGAATAACGGCTTCTTCGATAACGTGAAGAACGATCAGCAAGAAAAAAGTCTCAGGCCACATTTACCGGTAGTGTTCCGGAACCAGATTCGAGTGCCTCGCCAGAACTGGTGAAATGCACAAATAAACCAAACCCACACATGCATTACATCAATTTGCGACTTTTAAGGAAAACTGATCAACAATTTGAATGAAACTAGTCTAAGACCATATCATGGACAATCAGTAAGTGCTAAAATGTGAACCGAAAGTGGTAAAATGTGAAATTCGACAATGATTGCTGTCAAATAACCGGCGTAAACTTTTAATTCGATAAACAAACTCTATTTTAGTTTTATTTAGATTGTATGATTTGTTTTTGAACACAAATCTTACAGATATTGTGGTGGTACGAATTGATAGCTTGTTCATTTTACGATTGTTGGCTTCCGATCCGAGGTTCACTGCGGTTGATCATCAAACGGATCAGGTGTCGGAAAGCACCAAATTTGAACTTTCGGAAGAAGCAGCTGCACGAGGAGAAGCTGCGGGTGTGAGTAACACCACAATATCGGATCATCCGTACTTACAGTGTATGACACTGTGACATTTGATCATTTTAATTCGACAAATGTCGAATGAGCGGGGTACAAATTAAAAAGTGTCGTATTAAAGAGTGATGATTACGCGGGGTTTGACAGTACATCAAACAGCAGCTTTTGTGATAAATTATTCTTCTTTATGGCTCGACTTTCGCATTGGAACTTGGCCTGCCTCTCTTCAACTTAGTGTTTTTTAAAGCACTTCCACAGTTATTAATTGAAGGGTTTTCTTTGCCTGTCATTGCATGAATTGGTATATTGTGAGGCAAGTACAATAATACACTATGCCCAGGAAGTCCAGAAAATTTTTCCGACCGGAACGGGAATCGAACCCGCCGTTTCCGGATTGGCGATCCAACCACTAGGCCAACTGACCCTTTTTTGATACACGATGATCGATTCGTAAGAACATAGCTTCAGACCATATTTTAGATAACCGGTAGTGTCCCGAAACCAGTTCTGGGTGTCCCACTGGAAGGGGTCAAATGTAAAAGTGATCTGTACCCATGCATAAGATAAATCAAATCGTGATTTTTAGGTAACCTAATGAACGTTAGCAATGAAATAGTCTTAATATTTGGTAAACCCGGTGGAGCTCCGGAACCTGTTCCAGTACCGCATCGAAAGTAACCAAATGTACCATGCGATACATCACATCACGACTTTTAAATAACCTGAGGAACGGTTAACTAGAAAATAGGCTCATACCACATTAGAGACTACCGGTAGGGTTGCACAACTAGTGTTTGGTGCTTCGCCGGAACTACGAAAATAAATAAAATCAATGCAAGCGATAAATATGTGTATGAGAACAAAATCTTGCCAAATTAAACCCACATACAAACAGACGTCTCACTATACTCACTACGTTATTGTTTTCAACGGTCAATAAAACATAATCAAGAATGAGCAGAAAAAACTTTATCGAAGACCGCAAAGTGATCTGTGATTGTGTTAAAAGTTATATCTTAGCTTGTTAGTATCGTGTTGATATTGATCAGCCCCCAGTGTTAGTGAAGGTGCTCAAGCAGTCAACTGAGAAATCAGATATTATTCAGCTCTGCTTATACGTTGAACATAACGTCGCACTATGTGCCATCAATAGGTTTTAAGTCATTTCAATGATGGCCTTGATAAGATGCTTACTTTTTTTAAATATCAGGATTCAGGAACACTTTGACTTACGTCGACGGAAAGGTCGTGAGAACATATACGACGAGAAAGGCATTATCACCACTAGGTGGATTAATTTGGGTTTTTTATTGCAACATTTGATTTATTCATTGCATTTTTTACGTTTTTAATTGCTCAAAAATTTATTATTTATGAAAACTTTTGATTTGGTTATGCATTTTTTATTAGTTTACGGAAATTTTGTTATCTATTATTACTTACACCCCTGTTTCTTTACTGGGACTTTTGGATTTATTTATAAAGAATGATCACTTTATAATGTGTCGTTTATATTTTAGCCATATAGTCCGATGCTGTAATGCTGTCTCTTTCATAAAAGCACGCTTGAGTTTCTTGTTTGCGCCACGGATAGCCTTTTGCAAACATTACCTCCTCTCGTAGACATTCAAGCTCGATAGTAATGAGCGGTAATGACACCTCATCTAGAGCTCCGTTCCGACTCCTTCAACGAATAGTTAGGTTTTTGTATAAATTGGTCCTTCAACAATCCTCTCCAAATTGGAGCTTCATTTTGAGATTACATTTAGGATACACTACTATATAGTAGTGTATAACACAAATTATACAGACCAAAATGTTTACTGGGCCGAATAAGTCGTTAGGCAGAATAGGTCGTTAGGTCGAATAGCCGGCAAAAACACCTGGTAGCGATCTGGGGGTAGCATGTTACGCTCAAACTATTCATCATATAAACAAAATTACAGAATCAATAAAAAAATGTCGTGAGAGGAGATAAAGCCAGGCAGACAGACAGAAATTCATTTTTATATACCATCGTTGGGGGTGAGAATGGGTCAAAAAAGGATACTCAAAGATTAGTTGTTAAATAACAAATGCAATTGAAGTCGGAATAACTTTTAATTTGGTATGTATACTCTTCTATGTGGTAAAGATAGTTTAGCAAAAAAGTATCACATTATATGAATTACTTACTAAACTACAAATGATTGAAAATTGACCCAATCTCACCCCTTAGAGGGGGTGAGAATGGGTCAAAGTATTCGAAGTCGCCTATCTAAGAATATAAGTTAATTTTTTGATCATATCTAGTAAATCTATTCAAAATACATTGTAACCATGACGAATAAAAACTTAGGTAATTTAAAAAAATGATAAATCCACGTTTCCAATCCAAGTTTCAACTTCCAAGAGAGAAGGGGGGAGATTACAATGAGGGAGGGACGCATTGAAAGATTGATTGAAAAAAAAAACATTATATTTTTAGTATACTGCATAAGAAATGTTTAACCAAACCCTTCGTTATAAACTCTTATGTACATGTTCATTGGCCTCTCAAGATAGAGGGTCGTTCAAATATTATGTTACACAACATTTCACACTATTAGACCCTCTCTCGCAATAACATTGAAACAAGTATGCAATACACTAAAGGCTAGATGCAGATTAGAGGAGCTAGTGTATTTTTATAAATGGTTTTAGGCACTAAACGTAGGAACACACTCGCTTGACACTTCTTCGACATATTTTCGAAAAAAGCGTGTTTTTATGAAGATACGGTAAACATGGCACCACTCTAACGTCAAACGGAGACTTTATAACAATTTGAATTTTTAGTTAAGGTTCTTCTTCTTCTTCTTGGCGTAACGTCCTCACTGGGACAAAGCCTGCTTCTCAGCTTAGTGTTCAATGAGCACTTCCACAGTTTTTAACTGAGAGCTTCCTCTGCCAATGACCATTTTGCATGTGTATATCGTGTGGCAGGCACGAATATACTCTATGCCCAAGGAAGTCAAGGAAATTTCCATTACGAAAAGATCCTGGACCGACCGGGAATCGAACCCGTCACCCTCAGCATGGTCATGCTGAATACCCGCGCGTTTACCGCCTCGGCTATATGGGCCCTTATGTGCACTCAATAACTTATGTGCACTCAATAACTTGCTTGACCCAATCTCACCCCCATTCTTAATATTTTGACATAGGGTCGAAAATATTGAATTTTTAAATAAATAGAGCAATGACAGCCCGCTTTTTTCATTGCATCAACCAGGTAATACCTACAGCTAACTACTTATAAGAAAATATACGGTTAGGTGCTTGTATGGACCATTGCGAAGGATATTTTTTTTCAGGGTGATTTACTAGTATGTAGTTTCATCACATAAGTTTAGCCACAAATTTAACAAAAAATGATGATTGCCAAACATCTTATTCTGCATCATGACGTTTAAAAGCATCTTCTCTTTGAAATAATATAAAGTTTTCAATATAAATTAGCGATAGTTGATGAGTTATTTCAAATTTTATGTTTCTCCGTTTTGACCCAATCTCACCCCCCAGACCCATCGTCACCCCCATCGACGGTATATATATAGATATGCATAAGAATTAAGAACTAATTTTGACTCGATGCAAAGCTTCCATCAACTTTGTACCGATTAGCGTCCCATATAAGAGGATTCATACAAGTAACATATTCCCACGCCTTTAATCCGTTTGAGTGCCAGCTTAGCACAAATTTCGAAATATTAAAACAACACTCAAGCATGCAGCAATGCATCAAAATGAAGGATGAACCAATTAAAAGAGCATGCCAGCGCTGTTATCTAGCCCAAATCTAGTTTTAGACAGGCATTATTCCACAAGAAACCATCTCATCCATCGTCATCCTTGTCGTCGTCATCCTCCACGATAGAGGGTCTTGCCCGGGATTTCCCGGGACAAAAATCCCGGGATATCCCGGGATCTGAAAAATCCCGAATCCCGGGATATTTTTCAGAATTCCCGAGATTTCCCGAAAATAAAAAAAAAAATGACAATACTAAAACAAACCTTTTCACTTTGAAATCTTCTCTTTATCAATGTTTTCTTTTTCCATCCAATTCTACGCTATCTGTCAGGTATAGTTTATTTCTACTTAAATCAAGCTTAGATGAAAATCCAACTAATTAAACCAAAGATATTTTGGCTGAATTTATGTCATTCATTTTTCATTTTTTTTACTTATTCGTTTATTTGGAAGGCTCGGGCGCCACATGGGCATAGCTGAGCCGAAATCTTTTGTTTCTACATTGATTTTACATTTTACAATTTATTACTGCCTTTCCATTTTTCATTTATGTGGCGTTACATTACAATTAAAAGCAAACTGAATCAACAGACAGAATATCGGAATGTGAAATAAAATGATTTATTTCAAGCTAGATTGTTCTGGTAGTATTCTTTAAATTTATGGCAATGTTCAACATTTTTACAATATGTGAAATATGTAAACTGTTGCAAATATTTTTAGATGTTTCTGGAGTTATCCCTTAAGAATACTGTGTTGTTATATAATATTCAACAGCCCTGATCAATTGCTTGCACATTTACGTTTGAATTATGAGGAAAATTCGCAGAATTTTCAAAATAAAACGGATAAACAATCCCTAACCTCTGCAGGACTTTGGCAATCTTTGAAGTATTTGTTGACGATTTCGTAAAGATATTTGCGATAAAATTCGTTGAGACATTTTGTTCTTAAGTCCAGGCGAAATTTTCTGCGGAACTCATTTCAACAATCACTAGAGATAATACAAGTGATAATTTTGACGAAATTTCTAAGAGAAATCAGGAATTTATTTACAAGAAGAAACAGCACACCGTTTTTAAGTCTTCTGCAGAAATTTCTGTGATGATTTATGGTGAAAAACAGAGCAATATCGAATTGCAAAAAAAAAACAAAATAAAGCGAATCGTACAATAAAATCGAAGAATATAATTTAATGCCATATAAAGGAAATAATAGAAATATAAAAGTTGTTGTTAAAACCACAAAAAAAACATCTGAATAAATTGTTAAAGTTGTCATCCTGCCAAATAAATCGAAAAAAAGATCAATGGACTTTTGGGATAGAAATGTTGAAATGGAAATCATAAATAAATTTTCGAAAGAATTTTATAAGGATTTTTTTGAAGATATTCATATCAGTTTAACAAGAAGCTTGTTGAGAGGGTCTGTCTTGAATTATTCTGGATTTTTTCCACAGTTTCTTCAATGTATTTCACCAAAACAACTAATCGAAATTCTAAAATATTAACATGAATGTATATCCACATATAATTGAAATAGTCACACATTTTCTTAAAAAAAAAAACAAAATGCGGACAAATAATATCTTAAGAAATTGCCGTTTGAAGTTTTCAAATCACCATTCTAACACTGCCATTTTAACTCCGTCATAAAATTCTCACACAGAATTCATTCACGTCTCAGGGTAAACTATAAGGGATTACTCTAGAAATATCATCAAGTTCTGTCAAAAAATTCCTTCGGATAAGTAAGGCAGAAGTTAACCTATAGCCCAAGTTAACCTATTGCGGAAGAGGATGAACTTATTTGAAAATTTACAAATACCTTTGAATGTCTCCAACTGCCCTCACACAATCAAATGTCTATGAAATATGTATTTTCTTTCGAATATAATGGTTATTAGTTGATCGAAGTTAATTAAAAGGGCTTAAGAAATCGTTCCATTAACTTTTTCATCGTTTTTTAGAAAATTTAGATTTTTTCCGGGATCCCGGGAAATCCCGGGATTTGGAAAATAAAAATCCCGAATCCCGGGATTTTTTTCAGTCCGGGAAACAAGACCCTCTACTCCACGAGATGTACAATTCCGCTGCTTCGTATGCTAAATGCTTTAATCTAATTTAACTTGCTCGTGGATATCTGCTGCAATGCATATCTCCCACACTGCCTCGCACAGTTCCATATTCACACATTTCATTCCACTATGATTTATCTGCTGAAGCATGCCTTTCGCTGGAATGGTGGGGTCGTCGCTGTTTTTGGCGCTCTGCGGCGTTGACATCGCATTCACAGGAATGGCTTATGAAACAAAATGTATGCAGCTACGATTTGCTCCCATGTTGCAGATTACGATCCAGCAATTTCTCTGCGTTCATATGGCAGGGAAAAATGCCAGCAGCGCTAAGAATTTGTACGATTACATTTTCTTTGCCGTTGTCTTGAAACTATAGTGCTGTGGGAAATAATTGGTCAATTAGGTAGAGTAAACATTGTATAAGCAATTGAGAAACAAATCTTGTATTGCTTAATTGAGCTTCAATTAATTCAGGCTCATTTCAGGCGACCAAGTAGTTTTCGAGGGTATTCTTCAAGATCATGCTGAGGATGACGGGTTCGATCCCCGGACGATCCAGATTTTTTTTTACAGAATCTTCATGCCTGCCACATGACATGCGAATGCAAAAATGGTCATTGGCAAAAAAAGCTATCTGTTCATAACTGCGAAGGTGTTCATATTACACTACGATGAGAACCAGGCTCTGTGCAAGCAGAGAGGTTACTTTTAGAAAAATAATTCAAAATATGTTTGACTATTAAAATTATGTTTTACCATCATATACATTATCTAATCTGATTACCAAAACACAGCTCTATGCACTTATCATCTAAATTATCAGAAAACTATTCAGTAGGGTATTGGTTTCTGTATGAGGTATAGCACTCCTGATTTTATCCTCAGAGAATAGAATAAGAACAGAAGCACTGTTTATTTTGTTTATTATTTTGTATTTTGTTAGAAGTGAACAGGTATAAAAACAAAAATATCGGAATCGACCTATGCTGTGTTTTCGAATCCGATTATTTTAGGAATGAAGGATAACTAATGACGCTGTGACCCTGTATGCTTTGATAGTATAATAATCAGCAATGCAATCAATTCCATGTAAATCAATTCATCATAATTTATGCAAACACCATTGCACAATCTGGCCGACTCGTTTCTATGCTAAATCTACGGATTGTACCATTTTCATAACGAGTTTTCTCTCGTAGTGGGTAACAAGCAAATAAACAAAAAAAAACTTGTTGGTCAAATCAAATCGCCACGTTTAGCCACAGCATTAAAAATAGATACGCACTGGCGGTATGCAATCCACTCTAGTTAGTGAAACATGAGAATGTCAATTGACAGGATCATTATATTATTTCAAAGCAAGTGCCCCAGGATGATAAAATGGTAATCCGATTCAGTTCATAAAAAAATAAACCTGATGCGTTTGATTTCAAAAGTGATGCGGAAACCGTTCGCTGATGGATTACGAAGGGACACTCGCAAACGTTGGGGTGGTATGTATTTGGATCAACTGAAATATTTGTAAGTGATTTGAAGCTTCAACATCTCATCAAACTGCACAACACTATTTAGGAAAATAACAGATGATTTTTGTCTTTGAGTGAACTCCCGAAGTTCTTAATTTAAGCTCCAAAGTGTGAAGAATCAACGATTCAATTGAAGTTCTACCAGCTGCTCAACGCATCCCGCAAAGGCTTCGTACCGTGAACCGAAATGTGCAGCGATAAGGACGGGAGCATCTTTACTGACGGACGTGAGGTGATCGGAAGGTGGAAGCAGCACTACGACGAACACCTGAATAGTGCGGGGAGCGCAGACATAGAGAACCAAGGAAGCGGAAGAAATGATCACGTCAGTACAGTAGGGAGAAACATCGAGCCAACCCATGTTGAGTGAAGTTAAGGAAGCTATCCGGCAGCTCAAGAGTAATAAGTCAGCTGGTAAGGGTGGTATTGGAGCTGAACTCATCTAGAGCCTGAAAAAGTTGCTTGCACCGGCTAATAGTCCAGATTCTGGAGACCGAACAGCTACCAGAGGAGTAGAAGAAAGGGGTCATTTGCCCTATCTACAATAAAGGTGACAAGTTGGAAAACGAGAACTTCCGAAAGATCACAGTTCTGAATTCCTTCTACTAAGTGCCATCCCAGATCATCTTTCGTCGTCTTTCACCCAAAGTTAATGAATTTGTGGGAAGTTATCAAGCCGGTTCCGTCGACGGCCACTCAACAACGGGACAAATCTTCACCGTGCGGCAAATCCTCAAAAAAAAAATGCCATGAATACCAGATCCCAACGCACCACTCGCCTATTGACTTCAAGGCGGCGTACGACAATATCGACCGTAGAGAGCTATGGAAAATCATGGACGAGAACGGCTCCACAGGAAGCTCATTAGATTGATAAAAGTGATGATGGACGGTGTGAGAAACTGCGTAAAGGTTTCGGGCGTTCTATAAAGTTCGTTCGTATCTCGCCGGGGACTACGGCAAGATGATGGACTCTCATGCCTGCTGTTCAACATCGCTCTGGAAGGTGTTATACGACGAACCATGCTCTACAGCCAAGGCACGATGTTGAAGAAATCCGGCCAATTTGTCTGTTTTGCAGATAACATGGATATTATTTCTAGAACATGTGGAATGGCGGCAGAACTGTACACCCACCTTCAAGGTGAAACAGCAAAGGTTGAACTCACGACTAACGCGTCTAAAACGAAGTGCATGCTGGCAAACGGAACCACGAACTACAAAGCAAGCCTAGGCAACAGTGTTACGACAGACGGGCACACTTTCAAGGTGGTGATAACGGCAGACAACAACGTTAACCGCGAACTACGAAGGCGCATCATCAGTGGAAGTCGGACGTCGGACCTACTATGACCTCAACAAAAACCTGTGGTCGAAAAAGATTCACCCTGGCACCAAATATACCATGTACAACCGTTGCTTCGGCAAACCTGAGCGTCTGTTCTCCAGGAGGAGCGGCTCACAACAGCGTCTGATCCCCATGTTAGGGGCGGCTGATCTACGTCCGAGTGCCAGGGAAGGACTCTAAGCTCAACTGTGCACTATGGTCCTCCGGATAGTAGGGGGTTGGTGTCAGGCCATACGAGCCAGCCGTAAAAAATCATTGTAACGGAAAATCAGCAACAGAATAATACTTACCGAGACCAACAGCAACGGCCCCAGTGAACAAAAATGACTTGTGATTGGAAACTCGGTACGTGGAACTGCCAATCTCTCAACTTCATTGGGAGCACCCGCATACTCGCCGATATACTAAAGGACTGCGGGTTCGGCATCGTAGCGCTGCAGGAGGTGTGTTGGACAGGATCCATGGTGCGAACGTTTAGAGGTAATCATACCATCTACCAGAGCTGCGGCAACACACGCGAGCTGGGAACAGCTTTCATCGTGATGGGTGATATGCAGAGGCGCGTGATCGGTTGGTGGCCGATCAACGAAAGAATGTGCAGGTTAAGGATCAAGGGCCGATTCTTCAACTTCAGCATAATAAACGTGCACAGCCCACACTCCGGAAGTACTGATTGACGGACGGCACTTCTCCGACATTATCGACGTCAGGACCTATCGTGGCGCCAACATCGACTCCGACCACATCTGGTGATGGTGACACCAGACTATCCATCATCAACAATGTACGGTACCGGCGACCGCCACGGTACAACCTAGAGCGACTGAAACAACCGGATGTCGCCTCAGCATACGCGCAGAATCTCGAGGTCGCGTTGCCAGACGAGGACGAGCTCGATGAGGCCCCTCTAGAGGACTGCTGGAGCACAATGAAAGCAGCCATCAACGACGCAGCCGAGAGCACCATCGGTAAGTGGAACGGAATCGACGGAACGAATGGCTCGACGAAGAGTTCAGAACGGTTTTGGAGGAGAAGAACGCAGCGAGGGCGGTAATGCTGCAGCAAGGGACCCGACAGAACGTGGAACGTTATAAACAGAAGTGGGAGAAAAAGCGCCGCGGCGCACCGCCTGGAAGAAGCGGAGTGTGAAGAAATGGAACTGCTGTGCCGTTCCAAAAGAAACACGGAAGTTCTATCGAAAGCTCAACGCATCCCGCAACGGCTTCGTGCCGCGAGCCGGAATAAGCAGGGATAAAGACGGAGGCCTCTTGACGGACGGACGTGAGGTGATCGAAAGGTGGAAGCAGCACTTCGATCAGCACCTGAATGGCGTGGAGAACGTAGGCACGGGAGGCTACGGCAACGGAGGAAATGACGACGCCAGTGCAGCGGAGGACGGAAATAAACCAACTCCCACGCTGAAGGAAGTTAAGGATGCCATTCACCAGCTCAAAATCAACAAAGCAGCTGGTAAGGATGGTATCGCAGTTGAACTCATCAAGATGGGCCCAAAAAAGTTGGCTACCTGTCTGCATAGGCTGATAGTCAGGATCTGGGAAATCGAACAGCTACCAGAGGAGTGGAAGGAAGGGGTAATCTGTCCCATTCACAAGAAAGGCGACCATTTGGAATGTGAGAACTTTAGGGCGATCACTATTTTGAATACTGCCTACAAAGTGCTATCCCAGATCATCTTCCGTCGTCTGTCACCTAAAACGAATAAGTTCGTGGGAAGTTATCAAGCTTCATCGACGGCCGGTCGACAACGGACCAGATCTTTATCGTACGGCAAATCCTCCAGAAATGCTTCGAATACCAGGTCCCAACGCCTCTCCTGTTCATCGACTTCAAAGCGGCATACGACAGTATCGACCGCGCAGAGCTATAGAGAACCATGGACGAAAACGGCTTTCCTTGGAAGCTGGCTAGACTGATCAAAACAACGATGGACGGTGTGCAAAACTGCGTAAGGTTTTCGAGTGAACTATCCAGTTTATGCGAATCTCGCCGGGGACTGCGACAAGGTGATGGACTCTCATGCCTACTCTTCAACATCGCTCTAGAAGGTGTGATGCGACGAGCTGGTCTCAACAGCTGCGGAACGATTTTCACTAATTCCGGTCAATTTGTGTGCTTTGCGGACGACATGGACATTATCGCCAGAGCATTTGGAACGGTACATCCGCCTGAAAAGTAAAGCAGCAAAGGTCGGACCGGTGGTAAATGCCTCAAAAACAAAGTACATGCATGTAGGCGGAACCGAACACGACCGGATCCGTTTGGGTAGTAATGTTACGATAGACAGGGATACCTTCGAGGTGGTGGAAGAATTCGTCCACCTTGAATCCTTACTGACGGCTGACAACAACGTGAGTCGTGAAATTCGAAGGCGCATCATCAGCGGAAGTCGGGCCTACTACGGGCTCCAGAAGAAACTGCGGTCGAAAAAGATTCACTCACGCACCAAATGCACCATGTACAAAACGCTAATAAGACCGGTAGTCCTCTACGGACACGAAACATGGACCATGCTCGAGAAAGTCCTGCAAGCACTCGGAGTTTGTGAGCGATGCGTGCTGAGGACGATCTTCGACGGTGTGCAGGAGAACGCTATGTGGCGGAGAAGAATAAACCACGAGCTCGCTGCACTTTACGGCGAACCCAGCATCCAGAAGGTGGTCAAAGCCGGAAGGATACGGTGGGCAGGGCATGTTGCAAGAATGCCGGATAACAAACCTGCAAAGCTGGTGTCTGCAACTGATCCGGTTGGCACAAGAAGGCGTGGAGCGCATAGAATACGATGGGCGGACCAGGTGGAGCGTGACCTGGCGTGCATTGGGCGCGACCGAGGATGGACAGCAGCCACAAACCGAGTATTGTGGCGTACTATTGTTGACTATGTCTTGTCTTAATGATGTTGCACAAATAAATCTAATGTATGTAAAACGTTGATAAAACCGGTGGAAACCCACTAAAACGTACCAGTAACGCCTCCAAAGTGAGTCAAAAATCCTCTCTGCAATGCTTTCGAAAACCCCCTCAGACGCCCAAAAACCCCCTGAGATCTTCTGGTACCCCGCTAAAACCTCTTGGGACCCCCTGAAATACTCCTGTAACCTCCCTTTGCTCTCCCCCATAAACACCTCCCGGCTTCCAAACATGTGGGAAGCCCTCAGGTGCAAGGGTGTCCCTGAGAAAATCATCGGCATCATTGAAGCACAGTACAGGACATTTTCGTGCAGAGTGCTGCAGAACGGTATCTTGTGGGTTAGGTGAGTGAGGCTGTTTCTCATCGTAATCGACGAAATCCTGATAGGTGCGATTGATCGTTAACCATATCGTGTGTGGCTCTGGCAACCCATTACAATGGAGCAATTAAATTACTTCGAATTGACTGATGACGTTGCTCTTGTAGCTCAACGGCGCTCTAATAGGCAGAGTAAGCTCTATGATCTTGCCGATCGCTCCTCGGTGGCAGGTCTTACCATCAACGTCAACAAGACCAAATCGTTAGATGTAAACACGGTCACCCCTTCCAGCTTCACGGTAGCTGGGCAAGCAATAGAGAATGTTGATAGCTTCCAAAATCGTAGCATCCAAATGGCGGCCGATGGTGGCATCAAGATCGACATAAGTGCATGGATCAAGAAGGCGAAGGCTGCCTTTGCGAATTTAAGAAATGTATGGAAAAACAACCAAGGAATCATCTTGTGTAATTGCAGCTCATCTGGTGACTCACTGCATTTCGACTGGATTATTCACCCCGTGCTGTTCATTTCTTGCTTTTAATCAAATTTCCAACTGATTATCCAATTGTTCATCTCACCATCACGAAATTATGCAATATTTATTGTGCTATTCTACAGTCAATCACTTTATTGGACGCGTAATCCTATTATGTGAACATGACATGAACGTTTCCTCTTGATTTAATGAGATTTAATTTCAATTAAATCACTCTGGTGAGGTCAGCCTTGCCGTCAACCAAAAAGGGCCTGACTGGACCCATCTGTCACCCGGATATGTCACTTTAATGCCGCCTTGGCTGCCACGTTCCCTGCCCGAGAACGAGAGGCCCACCGCTTTATAAATCACTGGCCAAGCCGAATGATCCGATTACCTTTCGCTTCCGAGTTAATGATTTTTTTCCCCAACCAAAAGCCGGCATAATTATTCCACCGAAAAGTAAATTAAGTTGATTATCGATGTATGTTTGTTATATTTTCATTTCGATTTACAAATGCAGGTTGAATGTTGTTCAATTCTTACCTGATTGAGTTATGGCCTCTGAATGAAATATGATAATCGCCAATGGTACTGCTTAAATTACACTGTCAATTCATAAGGGCTGTGGCTGCTGGCGCCGATTTTCCTATTCGGAGAACGCTGGGTTGGTATTTTACTTAGAAGACGATAAAAACATCGTTTTATAATGATGGAAGACAAAACGTAGAGGATTGTTCCACGGAATAGCATGCTAATAATAAATAAATAAGGCAGCATCCATTTATTACATAACGCTAAAATCGACAATTTTGGACCCCCCTCCCCCCTCCGTAACGCTTTTTTGTATAAAAATTCTATTTTTTGTATGGACCGTAACGCTCGGCTTAATCCACCCCCCCCCCTCCCCCTAGAGCGTTACATAATTTGTGGACGACGCCTAATTAATTAGTTGGATAAATAAACATCGGATTTTAGACTGACACAAATTGCATTTTGAATAATTGACTTTTATCTTTTATGGATTTTGCATTTCGAAGGGGCAGATAAAAAAAAATATCAAAAATTCTTTTTTTGATTTTTTTATTTTTATAGGTTTTTGAAGGAGTTGCAAGACGTTTCAAGAAATTTGGAGACCTCTTTTGAAAGTTTTAGGAATGTTTCATGTATTTCAAGGATGTTTCAGAAGGAATTTATGAGGCTACAGAGAATTTCACAGGGTTTCCGGGGCATTTTATGAATTCTCAGGGAGTTTTGGAGGATTTGCAATGGCGTTTTAGATATGTTTCAGCAGGTTTCAAATGAATTGAATTCAGAGGGTTTTCAAAGAGGTTACCCAGGATGCTCTAGGGGATTCTAGAGACATTTTTGTGATTCTCAAGAGGTTCGAACGGTTTTTAGATGCGGCCCTGTGTAAAAGATAGGTAAGGTTAATTGGAACTCTAAATAAATAAAGTCTTAAATTAAAAACTAGGCACTGGAACAATTTCTGCAATTTCCCTTAATCGTACGCTAACCTTTTTGATATCACTAATCGCCCTTTTAAATCCCCAGGGGCCCTCTCCTTTCTGTTTTTTTTTTTGAAACTTCTTGAAAACACACCTGCTTCCATCTCAAACCTTCAGGAGCAAATTCTGTTCTAGTAAACAAAATTTCTTCATTTTAAATACTTACTCGTTACTAACATAGTTTATGGATAACATTCATTTTTCTTTTCGCTTTAAAACTAGAATCAAAACAACAAACTGATGATTTAAATTTTAACCAAATCAAAAAATCACCCTTCTAAACATTGCAATTGATGTTTTACGAGCTCTGAACTGAAGAGCTTTCAACTCGTTTTTATGAGAAAAAATACAACTAAATCCCCGAAGAAACGCAAGAAATAACAAAAAATATAGGTTTGAGGTCATCATATTCTTTAAAGTAAAAGGGGTGATATTTATTAAAAACAGTTTTATTGGCTTTCAATTTACACTTAATGTATGCTTCGCGGTAAAAATAAGGGTGGCATTTTCTTGAAAATCGTTTGTCTGAATATTTGTTCCTGAAACTGAGACGTACACATGTCTGACCATCCGTAGATGCCAATAATCTCAATCGAAATTTTAAACGTTTGCATCACGCCTCGTACAAATCTACAAAAGTCATGGATATAGTTACAGTGAACTGCAACAAGGAGATAGATACAGTCTGCTCCTTTAATATCAAAATGAAAAAAAAAACATGGTAAATCTCTTCACTTTTCTCTTCTGGAGCACAATATACGTTTTTTCGCCTTCATATCAAACACGGACCTGCATCAATTTCATGCTGTGTGAGAGTTATAATGGAATTCATTAGTGTCGATTATTGTGGTTCGGGCTCATTCTGCTCAGGGGTATGGAAATCATTGAACGACACATGTGGTGGTACGTTTTAAAGTGTTTTTTTTTTTTTGGCATTGAAATGAACAACTAATGCATTTATGCCTTCCGGAACATTTACACAACTATTTTCAGATTGTTTGAAAATCTCTCAAAACTTTTATTTGAATGTATTTAGGGAATAAAATTTCACATTAACACACGGTGTGTACAATTCTCAAGTTATTCGTAGAACATTTGCAGCGTTCACCAAAGTGATACTTCCACCTTGCAATCACCTCTAGCCCATCCTTTACGAGGCTATCGTCATTATACCAGCTAAGCCACAGAAAAAGTTGAAAAGCGCAACAGAAAGCCAGACTGATTTCCATCTCACAGGAGGGGGAAGTGGGTACACTCACTTGCAAAGAGTTACACTCACTTGGGAACCCTAGGACATAGGCGATGCGATGAAAACAGATAAGGACTTTCTGCCATTGAAGAGGCTGCGCAACAACTGGACGTGATAATCCGCTTCACGTCATCAACAAGCAACGTCAACTAGGACCTCAAGTAGGGCTTGATGAAATTTCCGAACTCGATGTCTTCGTAGACCTTTTTGGGATTCTAACAAGTCTGAACAAGTCTGAAGCTTTATTTTGAAAATTTTGGCTGAATAAGCTGATATTCAACTGGCATTGTTACTTGGGAAGATCGCATACCTACCTACCTAGTCGCTGTATCACTACCTAGTCGGATCACTACCTAGTATCTGAATGCATAAGCACAAATCTTTCACCAGTTATTACCACGCGTCGAAGTCGATCGCCGCGGCTCAACATTGAGTGGCTACGGAACATAGAAGTGACTCAAGAATACGCACTGCAGTGGGCAGAGGTCCTACCAACAGAAGAGCGCTTGGCTCAACTGCACTTGAAGATGGCTGGAGGGACATCCAATCCGTCATAGGTATCATCAGGTATCAAAAGGCCGGCTCCAGAGGCACGTTATCCTCTATTTGGGACATTTGTGCCATCGCCAAAATAGCAGCCTATGTCCTACTTCATCATCTACCTGAGGGAAAAGGAAGGAAAAATACCATGATACCATGAAGGTTGGGCGGTTGCCTATGTTAAGTAATGCAAGATCTGTACTATTTAAGTATTCCATCAAACTGGAGGCTTTCTAGTTAATGTCTGAGCTACCTCAGATGATATGGTGAGCATTAGCATAACTGCCAACAATTAGCGGAAAGCCTTTTGAAGTACATTTCGACACATTAATGACTAATCCGATTCGTCTGGCTTCACTCTTTAGTCGGATGTACGTTTCCGCCATCGTCTCAAATTTACGAGCAATAATATCAATATCATCAGCGAAACCAAGCAGCTGAACGGACTTCGTGAAAATCGTTCCACTCGTGTTTATCCCCGCTCTCCTAATTACTCCCTCTGAAGCAATGTTGAACAGCAAGCACGAAAGACCATCACCTTGCCGTAACCCTCTGCGAGATTCGAAGGGACTCGAGAGTGTCCCTGATACTCGAACTACGCACATAACTCGATCCATCGTCGCCTTGATCAACCGTGTCAGTTTATCCGAGAATCCGTATTCATGCATAATCTGCCATAGCTGTTCTCGATCGATTGTATCATACGCCAATTTGAAATCGATGAACAAGTGATGTGTGGGCACGTTGTATTCGCGGAATTTCTGCAACACCTGGCGGATGGCGAACATCTCCGTCCGTTGTGGCGCGTTCACCCATAAATCCAGCCTGATATTGCCCCACGAACTCTCTTGCAATCGGTGATAGTCGGCGGCATAAAATTTGAGAGAGTATCTTGTAGGCAGCGCTCAGTAGTGTGATCGCGCGGTTGTTCCCGCAATCCAACTTGTCGCCCTTTTTGTAGATGGGACACACGATACCTTCCATCCATTCCACCGGTAATACTTCCCCCGCCCAAATCTTGGTAATGACCCAGTGTAGTGCTCTCACCAGTGCTTCTCCACCGTATTTTAGAAGGTCGCTTGGTAGTTGATCTGCTCCAGCGGCTTTGTTGTTTTTCAACTGGCCAACCTCCTCCTCAATCTCTTGAAGGTCAGGGGCCGGAAGTCTTTCGTCCTGTGCACATACTCCTAGATCGGTTACCAGGCCACCTTCGGTACTTGCAACGTTGCCATTGTGGTGCTCATCGTAATGCTGCCGCCACCTCTCGACCACCTCACGCTCGCTCGTGAAAATATTCCCGTGATTATCTCGGCACATGTCGGCTTGTGGCACAAAGCCTCTGCGCGAGCGGTTCAGCTTCTCGTAGAACTTTCGTGTGTCCTTAGCGCGGTACAGCTCTTCCATCGCTTCGCGATCTTGTTCTTCCTGCTGGCGCTTCTTCATCCGGAAGACTGAGTTCTGTCTGTTCCGCACCTGTCTGTAACGTGCCTCATTCGCTCTCGTACGGTGTTGCAGCACTCTCGCCCATGCTGCATTCTTCTCGTTTTTCAACTGTTCACATTCGCCGTCGTACCAGTCGTTTCTGTGATTCGGAGTCGTGGCTATGTTTGACGCTCTCCTTATCGATTCACTTTTTTGCAGCAGCCCCCACTCAGCGACTAATTAACACAGAAGTTACTCGACTGCGCCACAATGGTTCAGGTTCAGCTGCGTTACTAGCACTCTGACTTGTCAACTGAGGCTCTCTTACAAGCCTTGAACTTTAGGCCTCAAGTGAAGCCCTCCAGTGCGATCGTGCAGCCTTGTGATTTACGGCCTTCATCTCCACAACGCCCACAAAGCTTGCTTCTGTCAGAGCCTTCGAAGTCCCGTGACTTGTGGCCCAGTTCCAAACACCTGAAATAAGCTTCCAGCGGCTGATAAATGCTTAGCAAACACTTTGACTATCCCACCTTGAACTTTTCTACCTTCTTGGATGATTTGGTATCCTCTACAGGTAGCCGAATCAAGGACATCTGTGTCCCTTACGGGTCTTTCCATAGGCTGACCTGTACCACGCACTGTTGCCGCAGTATCATGACAAGCTCCTCCGCATCCGTGATCTCATACAGGTTTGTGCAATGGATATTTACTTAAACAGTGAGAGCTCCCAGACTACGTGCAGCAGTTAGCAGTGGCCCTACCAACGGAAGAGCAGCTTGGTGCAGCTAAACTTGAAGATGGCTAGAGGGACATCCGATTTGCCATAGGTAGTACCTCGGCTGCAGCACTAGGCTTCGTGACTCCAAATTACATAAACGACTGGTACGACAACGAATGTGAACTGTTGAAAAACCAGAAGAATGCAGCAGAGACGACAATGTCGCAACACCGTACGAGAGCGAATGAGGCACGTTACAGACAGGCGTGGAACAGACAGAACTCAGTCTTCCAGAAAAAGATGCGACAGCAGGAAGAACGAGACCACGGAACGATGGAAGAGCTGTACCACGCTAAGGACACACAGACGCTCTACAAGAAGCTGAACCGCCCGCGCAGAGGCTTTCTGCCACAAGCCGACATGTACCGAGACAATCACGGGAATCTTCTCACGAGCGAGCATGACGTGGTAGAGAGGTGGCGGCAGCATTACGATAAGCACCTCAATGGCAACGGTACAAGCACCGAAGGTGGCGTAGCAGATCCAGGAGTACGTGCGCAGGACGAAAGACTTCCGGCCAATAACCTCCACGAGATTGTGGAGCAGTTTGGCCAGTTGAAAAACAACAAAGCCGCTGGAGCAGATCAACAACCAAGCGAGCTTCTAAAATACGGTGGAGAAGCACTGGTGAGAGCACTACACTGGGTCATTACCAAGATTTGGGAGGAGGAAGTATTACCGGAGGAATGGATGGAAGGTATCGTGTGTCCCATCTACAAAAAGGGCGACAAGTTGGATTGCGGGAACTACCGCGCGATCACACTACTGTGCGCTGCCTACAAGATACTCTCTCAAATTTTATGCTGCTGTCTATCACCGATTGCAAGAGAGTTCGTTAGGCAATATCAGGCTGGATTCATAGGTAAACGCGCTATAACGGACTATATGTTCGCCATCCGCCAGGCGTTGAAAGTGTTCGGATGCTCCAGAAAAATTTTGTTAGATATTATTTACATATTTTCAATATTACGTTTTGCTTGTCTATGTTAGACCTCTACCTGGGAATAACAAATTTGCTGAAATGTTCACTGCAATGGTGCCTACGTCAACTCTGTAATCATGGGCAGTATATACCAGCACTTCTTGATCAATACCTTGAATTCTGTAAAAATAAAACAAGCCTTAAGCGTGTTCCCGAAATGGGCTACTATCCATAGCTTTCAATGAACTCATACGCCAGTAATCCACCGTAAATTCGCAAATCTGCACCCATCTGGCATGATATCAATGGCAGCATCACGTATCAAAGAGTAACATTTTCCAACCATGTGAGTATCATCCATGTTTCAATTTCAATTTCCTTCCCAATGTGAACCCCAACCATCTTCTCGTTCGATTCTTGCTGCTGCGTGGGCCGGAATAACCTACCGGCCGGGGACCTGAATGAACGGTTCTGTGCGTAAAATAGCATCATCCCAATAATGTATCGTTCTCATTCCAGCCTTCGAGATCAAACAGGTCCGTGTCAGAAATTTTCAATTAACTTTTTCATCCGGTTGATGTACGTACATACATAGGAGTAAGTTCCAGTGTTTCAACCGTGTTCGTCAGACCGCATCCTCTCGTCTCCTGTGACTGATCATCCTGCTCCGTCCTCCGGGCGAGTAATACAATGAACTCTGAAATATGGCTGTACAAATTGAATGTGCGACGCCTGATTATCGAATGTAAATTTATCTACTGCTTTTTTTTGCTATCATTTTACTATCCTAACGAGAGGAACCGTGCCTCGGGGCTGGGAAAATCCATCACCATATATGTACAAGTCTCGTTTTGCATTTTCTATACTGATTGTGGTGACGAGCAAGGACTCTTTTTTTTATTCAAATGGGTTTGATATCATTTTGATTTTTTTTTCTTTCACATGAAGTAACCAGATGTTTCGTAATCCGATGAAAAACTCTCATTACGTGCAGTGTCATCATTTTCTACGTTCCTATGCACATAGACTGTCCCGGAATGTGAAAGCATTACTTTTTTATGTTGCGGTTTCCAGTAATATGCAAATAATTTTAAACGCAAGTTTTTTGTTGATATAAAATTCCCAATGGATATTACCCGTCATTTAGTGATGTCATCGAAGTTACATGGTATACATAGGAAACAAATTTTATTTTAATTTCAAGCATGAGCGCCTTCTCAAATATGTGTAAGAAAAATCGAATAGAATAGGATAGATTCCTAAGAAGAAGGCAAAATAAATGTGTCCGAATCCGAAACATCGGATGAAAACATAAGAATCCGTTTTGAATTGAAACAGACTGAAAGCCGAATCAAGAAAAATGAAAAATAAAAGAAAAATGCATTTAGATACACGATTTCGGTATTCCAGGTCAGTCAAACTACCTTGGAGATCAGAACTTCAGGTCTTCATTCGTAACCATATCTGCGAAAGTGAGTGACGTTACGTAATCAACCGCGGTTACTGGACCAATATAAAATATACTAGATAAAATTATGAACCTTTTGGACATTCAGGGTCGTCCAAATTGTTCTATTGTATGGTCCTTCAAAACTACAAAAATTCAGAATTTATCATCTACACTCGTAACATTAGCCACATCTGATATACTTAGTAACGTTGCATGATCAATCGCGGTTACTAAAAGACACGGATACGTTCAATGCCTCCAGTGAGCTTTTTCGCTCTGCGAAGGAAGCACAACACTAGACAACGAACTAGCATGCAATGCCCAGTAGAACGGCTGATTTTTTTCCTGGCAGCTGCGGTGGGAATCGAACCCGCGCTCATTAGCACGGTGCGACTACGGGCTTGGTGACCCTAGTCGCACGACCACGGAGCCGCACAAAAATATTATTATAAACCTTTGGGACATCTAGGGTCGTCCAAACTGTCCAGATATTTATCTCTTGACAGTAACAGTAGGTATTCTCACAATGAACTGTAACATTTCACATTCAACTGGAATCTGTAATCCCCCTGGTATTTTCATGAGTCATTCCAAGATACTTTTGAGATATTCCAAACAATCAACCAAAGTACTCCGGAGATCATAGCTTCAGGTCTACACTTGTGATAATAGCTTTTGCCGCTACGGTAAGTTGTGTTACATAATCACCTGTATTTACCAAAATAGTTCTAAAAGCAATAAGCGTTTTTGTATATTTTTGGGATATTATGTATGGGTCTTCCTTACTGTAATGAAGCCTTGTTGATAACAATAATCACTGGTGATTTCGTTTAGGATAAAAACGTTACATGACCAAATAGGACCCATGAGCCTCTTAACTCTCAAACCACTCCATGATAATTTTGTGATAATTTAGGTCATCCAATCTTTCATAACGTATATAACGTTATATCTACAATTGTAATGCTAGCCTGCTACATTGTATAACCATATTGACTAATATTCTTCAAAGACTATTAAACATTGTTCTGTACCTTTGAAATATTAAAAATTGTACAAACTTTTATGAAACTCATTTTTTGACATCTGCATTCGTTGTAGTTATTGTTAGTGTTATGGAAAGTTACATTACCTAGTGTAACCCACCCAGATCCATGATCTTGATTGTTTTGATTGATTGATTTGTCTTCATTAAAGAGACTTTCAGCCCATCCATGAACTTCTGTGAACTTCAGAGCCATTCCAAAATACTTTTGAGATATTTCTGGATTACTAAACTTCTCTATAACTAACAACTTTCAATGAACATTTGAATCAACATTGTTTCACTGAATACTTAGTTGAAGGACACAAGGCATTATTAGAAATGTGTGGGTTTTCTGGAGCTCAGTTCTTAAAAATCTATAGTCATGACAGAAGTTTCTCAAGCACGGGCGCGGAACGATTAGTAATGTTGTGTGACTCAAAACACCAAAAAATATTATTACGACTACAGACTCCATGCAATACATTGCAGGTTAGTGAGTACGATTCTCAATATTCCGAAGCTATATCAATGTATCTGATTATATTGTGTGAGCTCCAGTAAGTATAATAAATTATGCAACATAACTCTATATAGCCAATACATAAATTCAATTGCTGTAGATGCTAGATTTTAAACATCATAATAGTTTGGAAGACTCCAGCTGATCTGATGATGTCCATTGAACATTCATAAGACTTACTGGACATAATAGATTACATATCGTAGCTTTGTATAATGAAAGAAGCTACCGTTACACCCTTGACTTTAGGATCAGAACTCAAAAACAGTTTGGTGACCTAGGATATCCCGACTGATCTGATACTGTCTATTGAACTTTCAGGATACTTCTCTCTCGTTTGTCGGATGAAGATCACTGCGTCCAGATTTTAGAACTATTGTGATATACCCTTTTGCTGTGAGGTACGCAAGTTATCTCAGTAACATATTTGTCACTGAGATACCTGATTGATTGATTTGTCTTTATTAAAGAGACTTTCAGCCCTTGGCTGGTTCATCTCTATCCTAAACAAGAGGTGAGCCAGAAGGACTCACCCGGGAAAATACAATATACGCTACAACATCTTTCAATACATTGAGATACCTAGGTATCGACTGAACTCAAGACCATCTATTATTGATGAATAGAGATCCTGAGTTACAGTATGTGACTCCCCCCATTCTGGCGAGACTAGCTTTATGAAGCCAACCACGTCCTTGGGAGATAAGATCCATATGTCAGCAGGCCCTAAAAAGGGCTTGCTGAGAACTTTGAACCTACGTTGAGTGAGTGCACTGCAATAGCAGAGGATGTGTTCTGATGTTTCCCTCTCCTCGTCACAGAAGCGGCAATTTGAGGTTTAGATTGCTCCGATCTTTTGTAGATAGTATCTGCAGGGGCAGTTCAGGAGACTTACTGGACATGATAATTTACAAATCGAAACTTTGTGTAATAAAAGAAGTTACCGTTACACCCGTAGACTTTAGGATATGAATTAAAGAATAGTTTGGATGACCTAGGATATCCCAACTGATCTGATACTGTCTATCGAACTTTCCAAAGGCTGTATATTGAAAGAAGTTATCGTTACACCTGTGGGCTGTAAAACATATTTCATATTCTACCCTTTTTATGTTGTTGAGCACCAAAATACAAAAACAAAACGAAGAAAAAACTCTATAATGGCGTTAGAAAAATTCTAGCTTCAAAGGGTTTAAAAATCTATCAAAAATTCATTCGGAAATTTTCTCCAAGGTATTTTTTTTATCTGTATTAACGAGATTTTTAGCCCTAGGCTAGTTCATCTCGAGACCCACTTTACTTCCCTTCCGAAGGAAGAACTCATATTTTGCGAGTTTGTCGGGACTGGGATTCGATCCCAGGTCTTCAGCGTGATAGTCTAGTGTTCTAACCATCACACCAGGTTCGCTCCACACCATGGTATTATTTGGCTTCTCATGGATATCTTCAGAAGTTCCTTCAGCGATTAGTATATCTTTCAGTAAATTTTTAAGAATTTAAGAATTTACCCAAGCAACACGACTTGTTGCTAATCCAGTAATAGCAACTTTAGTGCAATTTATTCACTGTCCGTATTACGGACGACAGAACACAATTGCTTCTTCTTTGAAACCCAAAAAGCGCAGATTCTGAATTCTTATGCAACATAAACGAGGAGGAATGATAAAAAAAGTTGGGAAAAATTTTTGTTCAGACTCGAACCATGGACACCAGGAGTATTATCTACTCACCTTACATACTACACCAAACGCTCTGTGAGAGAATCGATGCTCAACACACCATAAAAGCTACTGAAGGTACCTTTTACTTTATTGCACCTTCTTTGTCGCAAGTTAGAGAACTGTCAAAATGAAAAGACGCTCAAGTTTTCTGTAACGCATATGGAACCTAATCTGAACAAACAAACCAGAGTTAGATGTTTCAGGCATGTTACATAACACATTTAATGTAAGCTGACTGTATTATCACTTGCGAGCAATATGTAAGCTCCGCCTCCACAGATCGATGTCAAACACGTGGTAATTTATGATTTCTATGAAACAAAGCCGCAACTTTACGGATTTCGCAGTTTAAATGCAACTCAACTGACAAGATGGAAGTTTCGTGTGCTTCTAGTGCAACTCATATAGACCAAAGCATAGAAAGCCACAATCTGAAGGATGTTGCAGGTGCTGCTTGGGTACCATGAATATCTTCGCAGTTTTTTCCAAGAAAACTGCAGAAATATTTTCATTCATTCCTTTAGAATTTCTAGTATTGTAAAGATTACCCTAGAAATGAAACTCGAGACTTTTTTTTCACAAAAACAAAGACAAAAACTATCCTGAATTTCTTCCTATATTGCTTCATGGATTGCATTAGAAAATTTTCCTGAATTATTTTTTTCGGAAAGTCATTCATGGATTTCTAATGAAAATTCTCGAAAACATCTTCCATGGATCGCATCAGAATTTCTTCTAAAGTTTTCTTCGGAATTTTCGTTAAATGATCCTCCAGAATTTTCTCCGAAATCTCCTCTAAAACAGCTTCTTTAAAACTACCCGCATAGATTTTTCAGGAATCCGAAAAATTCTTCCAGAAAATCATCTATGAATTCCTTCAAAAATGATTTCGGTGATTCTGAAGAAAATCCATAAATATTTCCAGCAAATCCAAGGATTTATTTATAAAATTTTCCACAGTCTGCTACAGAAATTCTTTCAGGGATTCTTTTACATTTCTCCCTGGGGGTCCAAACATTCCTTGTGACATTTCTCAATATAATTGTCTACGGCTTCCAAGTTCAAGGAAATCTTACATATATTTCCACTAAAGTTCTTCAGTGGATCCCTTAAAAATTACTTCAGGAATTTGGTCTTAAAATCCTTCAAGGTTTATTTGAAAAACTTCTCCGGCGATTTTTTTTAAATCTCTTCCAGAGATTCTTTAAGAAATTTCTTCAAGAATTCTATGAGGTAGATCTCTGTGGGTTCCTCTGAAACTCCTCCAAGCATTTTTTTAGGGATCCGCTTAAAAAGCATAGGAAATTTCTCCGGGATTTTCTTCAGATTTTTTAAATTTTTATTTAATAAATTCTTCCAGCACTTCTAGATCCTTCCAGTTGCTTCAGATGCTTTTCCAGATATTCCTTTAAAATTTTGCTCCTGTAAATAGTCATCCTGAGATTTGCTAAAGAGTTGCCTTGGGGATTACATTAAAAATTTCCTCATGAATGTGCCCAGACATTTCTACAGGGATTTATCCAAAAAATCCTCAATGATTCAAGCAGGAATCTCTGGTAAAATTCATTCAGAGATCCCGTCAGGATTTAGCCAGATATTTCTCCATGTACTATCTCAGAAATTTATCGGGCATTTCCTCTAAGGATAATTCCAATAATTCCTGCACGGATTCTTTAGGAAATTTATTCAAGAATACTTCCTAGCATTCGCTTTGGAAATTTGTTTAGACATATCGCAAGAGTTTGAACTAGGGATCTTTGTAGATGCATATCTATGTGTTTCTTCAAGTATTCTTACAGGTTCTTTTTTAGAAATTCATGCACAGATTTCTTTAGAAATACTTACAAAACTAATGCAGGATTTTTTTTAAATTATTTCTCCAGGAGTTTTGATATAAATCCCCAAATATTTGTTATAGGAATATCACTGGAAATATTTCTCGGGGTATTTCTCCGGAAAATTCTTAAGTAGGGTATCTTACCATCTGGGCAGGTGTACCTATTTTGGGCAATTGCTGCTGTAACTAAGTCAATTTCAAACCGATTGATTTCAAATTTTGTATAGAGTTAGGCACGTACAGATTGATTCAAATCAATCGGTTTGAAATTGACTCAGTTATAGCGGCAAATGCCCAAAATAGGTACACTTGCCCAAATGGTACAAGAACCTATATCTTTCTTTAGATATTCGATATCCTTCCTGAGACTCAGGTTAAAATACTTCTTATGATTTCTTCAGAAATTCCTTCAGGGTTTCTTTCAGAAATTCCTGTTGTGACTCCTTCTGAAATTATTTTAAGAGGAAACCATCATCTTTCGCCAGAAAATCAAAAGCAGTTTTTTTGCTGAAATCACAACCAATTTGAATGAAAATTTATCACTGCACTCTACTCACCATCTAGATAACAGTGAAATCATTTTCATTGACGCTTTCTGGATTTCTTGCAAGAAAACTGCTTTTGAATAATTGATGATTTTTTTCCTCCCCTGTTGGGGAAATTAAGCCACTGCGTCCAATAATTGATGATTGCTGATGACTGAATGATGGTTATTTGAGCCTTAAGAAGACATTTTTATCTCGAGAGTTTTCTTCAAAATTTTAGCAATAGATCATTCAAAAATGTCTTCACAAATTCTACAGAATTATGATCGAAAATTCTTCCCAGGATTCTGCGTGAATTCTACGAGAAGTTCCTTCAGCGGTTCCTGGATTATTTGTTTCAGGAAATCCCTTAAGGACCTCCTGGAAATACCTTTGGAAACACCAAGAAGAAATTCTAGAACATTTTTTGGAGGAATTCCTGGACAAAAATACTTTAACAATTTCTGAAATTATCTTTTGCTGAATTCCTTCATGAATGCCAACTTCTGTTAAAAAAAAGAGAGACTTCTGAAGTAACTCGGCAAGTAATTCCAGGGGAAAAGTGCTTGAGAAATATCTCAAGGGAGTTCTAGAAAAAATTGTAGAGGAAGTATCGTTGTGGAAGCATCTCTTTAAAAAAATCTGCAAAAATCTCAGATAATGGTACTGGTTGAATTTTTGAAGAAATCATTCAATAAATTCCTGAGCTATCCCATGGGGGCTGTCCATTAATTACGTAAGGGTTTTTGGGGGGAGGGGGGGTTTGAAAAATCTTACGCGCCATACAAAAATATTCGGGCTGTCATACAAAAAATCTTACAAGGGGGGGGGGGGGGGGGGGGTGGGGGTGTCGAAAAATCGCAAAAATTCCCTTACGTAATAAATGGACAGCCCCATGGATGCTGGAGATATATCTGGATTAGTTCTCAGAATATTTGCTTTTAAACCATTTCTGGAGAGATTTTTCGGAGAACTACTGCAGAAGTTGAAAAAAAAAATGCTAGAAATCCTTGAAATAATAATAATAATACCTGGAGAACCGTTTACAGGTATTAAGGCGCTGTCCATAAACTACGTAGACTTTTTTTCGGCCATCTCAGACCCCCCTCCCCCCTCGTAGACTTTTGTTCATACAAAATTTTCGAAATTTGTATGGAGCGTAGACTTTGGCCAGACCCCCCGTCCCCCCTAAGAGTCTACGTAGTTTATGGACAGTCCCTCATGGGAAAGTTTCTTGAAAAGCTCCTTGAAAAGTGCCAAAGGATAGATTTTTCAGGAATTGTCAAAAGATTCAGAGAAAAAATTTGAAAACATCCCTGATGCAATTATTAAATTCTCCTAAATTGTTTTTTTTTGTCTAAAACGTTCTACCTAATGACGTTGAAGTATAGCTTAGGATATGCCGAAAAACTTTGCCGAAGACCGCAAGGTGATCTGATAATTGTGAAAAAAGTTATAGCGTACAGATTGCCCGGTGGTGCATAACATTTAACATGTAAAAGAATAACATCAATAATAAAATCTCAATTTTTGACCTAGGTTACCAAGCGAATACCTTTTTTCACAAGCGTCGGATCACTTTGCGGTCTTCGGCAAAGTTTTTCGTCATATCCAAGGCTATACTTTAACGTCATCGTTTTAGACAAAAAAAATCAATTTAGGTGAAAAATGCAAAAAAGCACGTTTTCTCATACTAAATTTCATACAAATTTCAACCGCAATGCGGAATACGGGGACGCGCAACCAATCGATCCCAAATTTGGCGCAGTTGTTTTGGACGCCAAAAGGAATCGAAAAAGCTTTGTTCCAAAAATCGACTTTGTTGACCCAGTCTAATAGACATTTAAAAAAAAGACACTACACCGTCTTCAGCCAGAGGCTGCACAGACTGAACATTACATACACGAGACAACGGACAACACACAATAACACCCAGTGGCCCAATGGAGAATTTTCCGTTTGACGAAAAGTTTACCCCGACTGGAGCGGGAATCGAACCCGCACTCCGAGGCTTACGAAATGCCTAGACGACTGACGCCGCTAACCGCACGGCCACGAAGCCCACAGCTTTATCTTGGGATCCACGCTTTACTTTCCACACATTTTGTAGTTACATGGTTTTAGACAAAAGACATCAAATTATGGATAAAATGAAAAAAAAGTACGTTTTCCCATACTAACTTCTATACAAATTTCAATCGCAATGCGCTCTCGATTTCCAAAGAAATTTCATAATAATTGACGAGAAAAGCTGCTGAGCCAAAATAAATTTCTGAAGGAAAACCAAATTTTTGTGTAGAAAAATTTATAGGTATTCCTAGAGGAATTTAAATAAAAACAACGAAAAACTTCTTAAAAAATACTCAGACAATATTTCTAAAGAGATGGCCACGGAAATGTTTGAGGAAATACATTTAGGAATTCAAGCATAAACTTATGTGGCAATTCTTGAAAGAATTTCCCATAGAATCACTTTGGAAGTAATTTCTTAGGACACCCGTGAACCATTTTTTGAAATATTTTTCTAAGAAAACCCAGAAAAAGTCTGAGTCTGAAAATTCCCGGGGTGATTTCTGATAGAATCTCTGGAGGAATTCCTAGAGAAATTTTAAAGGAAATTCATTTACAGGAACGCATTCTGAAGGGATACTAAGAGGAACAGTAAATTAAATTCTTGCTTAAATCATTCAATGAATCTTTTTTCTGCAAACATTCCAGAAAATGTTTAAAAAATCAATTGAGAATCCACTGAGGAGTTTCTAGCGGTGTCCCTGGAGGTAATCCTGGAGAATTTTCTAGAAATTTTCATAAAAATTCTTGCCAAACCTATAAAAGGAATTCAAACACGAATGTCCTTTTCAATTATAGAAAAGTTTTGTGAAATAATCATGCATGGAGGGGTTTTCCCGGGACAATTCCTAATTCGGAGCGATAGTGATGTTATTTCTTTGAGGGCGTGCCAGTAGATATAGGGGCGCTGAAACTTGGAAACCTTGAGTAACCAATTCTGATTTAACCCTGACAGTACTGCACTGGCAACGGAGCCTTACTGCATTAAACTTCTCTTAAGATCTCTGGTTCTCACTTATAGTAAGTCACTATATTACAGAGGCTTGATGCCAGCGTGTCAAGCCCGCTGTTTTCTAAGCAGTTCCATCAATTTTCATTACGCCTAGTTACTCAAATTCAAGGTACATGAAGCCATATATCATCGGTTCCGTGCAATAGGGGCACAACTCAAAATTAGTTATTTTCGAGGTTATGATTGCTGTGAATGAAAAACCATGATGTAAACTTACATCTCACAAGCACCCGATCTGAAATTCGTTGAGAAACGCGAGATGAATGAATTTTGTGTACCTAACAAAGGCACAATTGAAATTCAGCCAACTTAACAATAGTAATTCAAAACTCAGATAGTTTATCCGGCCCTTTCTTTGGCACAATAACCAAAATTCGTTTATTTTTATCAAATTATGAGTAAAATAAGTGCAATTGAAGAAGGTACTTCCCAATTTACAGTCTCTCACTCTGAAAATTTACTTTTTTGAGTTGTGTCGCTATTGCAGGAATCCGGCGAAATACTTCATAGAAATTTTCCTTCACGAAATTAACACATTGATTACATACTGTAAGGAATAACACTTGCTCTTTGAAACATTTTCTTGGCTACACTTTCTTAGAAAACCTCAATAAACCTAAATGATTTGGAACAAAACTCTGAAGGAATTCATAATATTCAAAGGGAATATGCCTTGAGAATGTTAATATCTTTGAATAATTATAAAGCTACTAATCGAAGTTTTTGTTGCTTTCTGGAAAAACTTGGTAGAGCGTTTAAGAACCTAACGCTAGCAGATTTTCTGTTAAACCGAATTTTGTTAACTTTTTTGAAAAGTTAAACAATTTAGATTTAGTTTTGCAAAAGTCGTCAAACAAAAATCAGCAGTGCATTCACTTTCCGGGCCAGTCTATGCCTTCACAGCTCTGCTTCACAGTAAAAGAATCCTTTATTGTTCTCCATAATCCTTGGGATCGGGTATACTTGTTTCCAAAGACGATATAAATCAATCCAATCGCTCAAAACTAAAACGAACATATGTATAGGTACGGCTCGACGACGATTCAACGACCCAAAGTTACACCAAATCGGTGGCGGCGCTCATCCACTTCACATTCTCTACGAAGGTAACTATACACTACCTAGAAGTTTTACAGCGCGAGTCACCTGTGCAGGAACACCGATTTCAGAACCAAGCCAATGGATGACGACGTTAATGATATTATTAAATTTGTACCGCCCGGGACGGTCGCCAGGTATGCTAAGCTAAAACTATGTTTATTTATTAAAATGCCATTGGCGCTGCTATTCCCGTGCTGCATTGCGGCGGGCTGTTCGCCGTTTATGACATGGACGACCACACTGGCGGAATCTGGAACGAGACGTAGAAGAAGAGAGAAAAACGCGGGGTTAGTTTGAAAGCGAACATTTTAGTTTTTGGGAACAGTTTAAACTTTTTACTCTCCGGTAATGGAGGGATAAATGTGCACGAGGATGCCACGAAAGCCGGGTGCAGACCATTCTTGGTTTGGATCATGGCTCAGATTGAAAAGTTTTCGAACAAGCTATTATTTCCAGCTTGAATGCAACGATGAGTTGATTGTGCTACTCATTACTGCTCAGCAACACGAGCATAACGGATAGTTCATGTCGCAGAAGGAAGTTTGAAACAGAACAAATGAAGTTAGGTCAGTGATCAGAAATTAACAGTGAACTTGGATAGTGGACGTATTTTGACCCGGGAAGGTATTTTGGCCCACCTTGGAAGTTTTGTCACATTGATCATACAATCTCTATAAAATGTTGAAAAATTTTTTAATGGAAAATCCAAAAATTGCCAAGATTTTTTTTAGTAATTATATGATAAATTTAATAAAATTCCCATGGTGCCTACCCGGGCCAAAATACGTCCACTACCCTATTATTTGTAATACTTCGTGGTTTTGAATCCGAAATTAGCCGGATGTAACAGAAGTGCAATGGTTATAGGATATAATGAAGCCACATCTCGAATATTCAACAGCACAATACCGTCTACCCCCGTTGGTTTGAACGACACCTCATGCAAACCAACGGGGTTCATTTTTTAATTTGAACTTCTAGTAACCCTGTGGGCGTCGAAAAACACACTGATGGTAACCTGATTTGCTGTTTTGTGTTGTTTCTGCGTTCTGTTTCACCCCGTTCCATGGGAAGAATGACGTTTGAACTATTTTTAGTTTGAACGATGTGCATATAAGCGGGGGTCAAATTAAAAAGTGTTCAGATTAGATGAGGTCAAACCAACGGGGGTGGACGGTATCCGAAGAACCAAAAGTAGGTTTGTGCTGAAAAGCTTATCGATTGATTATTCGCTGGTGATGCTCGATCAACTTTTCAGCGCAAACCATAATAGAGAATTATAGGATAAAACACACACAAAATAACCGACCAAAATGGTGCGGTGTTTATCCGTTGTTGCAACTTCATGTTGCGTTTCATCGATACCAGCAAGGTATGCGTAGTGAAAGAGTAAGTCAGGGAACTCTAAAAACAATTAGCTCTTGCTTGTAGTTAGAAGGCGCAACCGCGAGATGGAATCGTGAAACAGGGGTGTGTAGAGGATGTGGGCTAGGAAGCAGTTTGGCTTTCAATTCCGAAGAATCGTTGCCTTCTCTGTGACTCAGTTGGTTGATGCTCCGGTCCGGCAAATAAAGAGTCGTGGCTTCGATTCCCACCTAAACGCATTTTTTTACTCACAATTTCATCTCTCAGTTTTCCAATAAATCAACATTATCTGCCTTCTAGTTTTCAATTTTTACCAAGAATCTCCAAAGCAGTGCCTGGAATATTTCCTGAAGAAATCCCAGGAAGAATTTTTTCGAAGTATACCTGGAGAACTTTAAGGCATCTCTGCAAGAACTTTTGAAGGAGAATTTGTTGATATGTATGAATGGATTACTGAATTAATACTACTTTATGAATTTATGAATTAATTTATTAATTAATTTATGAAGCATTAATTAATTTATGATGCAATCCTTGCAAAAGTTTCTTTGAAAAACCGTAGGAGCATCAGAAAAAAATCATTTACGGTTTTCCAAAAAGGATTACTGCAGGAATTCGGTAGGAATTTACTTTAGACAGAGGTTCCCATTTTTTTTTGCTACCGCGCACCTTTTGAAATTCTCAAAAATGTCATGGCACACTATCGGCTTTCTACAAAGAATTTGATGATTTTAACACTTTCAGTTAAAAATTTCTCATTTCTTATCAACAATTATTTATAGAGGACTGCAATGCAAAACTTATAAATTTGTTAAATAAAGTATGTAGACTACCAAATTTAGGGAAAACATAGATATAAAATGAATGGTTTAGAATCTGTCAGGATGGCTGACAGTGAGAGATCAGTTTTTAGTTTTTGTGTAAGATCCCTCGAGGGACACAACTTTAAAAATGATACTGAACATGAGCGAATTCTAAAAACCCTAGGGCTGGAAATATCAATAATAATTACAAGCTATTAATAAAATCGAAAACAAAATAGAATTACAAAAAGATCAAATAACAATATCAAAGTTTAACGAAAAATGTCAAAACTTTTTAATTTACAAAATAAATGGTAAAAACTTAAAAATTTCATGAGGGTGTCAGAAATGTTGGAAAACATTCAAAGACTTCGGAATTACTTTTAAACTGAAATTTAGAAGAAGGAAGAGACTTTCTTTTGGGGTGTCCCTTAAAAAGTCAAGGCTTTGGTTAAGAATACCAAAGCCTGTAAGGCGATACTAGGTTTACCAAATAAAACAAAAAAGATATTTCGCCTTGAATAACAAAAGTTTGTTCTTTGTATTTTGACTCAACAGCCTGTGGCGCACATGTGAAATGTTCACGGTGCACTAGGGCACTGAGGCACACAGTTTGTAAGGTTTCAAAATAAATTTTGAAGAAACTCTACAGAAATTTCAGAATAGTAGTTTACGCAACAAGGTGCAGAATGAAGATTTTTACAGCACGAGTTGTACACTTATCCAACGAGGCTTGCCGAGTTGGATAAGTACGACGAGTGCTGTAAAAATCGAGTTCTGCACCGAGATGCGTACAACGTTTTTTGCAATTTCATAAATTACCACTTGAGGATAGTTTTTAACAAAACTTTTACATCAAACTGCACACTGATGTTCACAGCCATGTTTAAGAAAATCTGATCATAGCAGGTTATACTGTGCAGTTGTCACAATTTTTCAAACCTGTGTCCAGAAAGCATCAAGAAGTTTATCAAAACTGAAAACAGTGCTGTAATGGTTCATTACGCAACGCAAATCAGTGCTGTAATGAACCATTACAGCACTGATAATTTGGTGTGGGAAAGTAGGCCTTTTCCTGTCAGATTTGCGTGAGGTAAAACAGCCTATTACGATGAGAAATTGCAAAAAAGAATATTACGGCATCTTTTGCCAACACCTAATGTGAAGAAATATGTTCGGTCAATTCACTTACCCTAGTTAATATGGAACTTATCATATTGAAATGTGTAACTAATAGGGCCGCCCCCTATCCGGCATCAATGAGACCCCTTTCTACATTGCCTCGGGGTCGGCATATGCGCGTAACCAGTCGCGACCAAGGAATTTGACCAAGAAAATACTTGAGCTCCGGATTGCAACACACTTTTCCCACTTTATTCAAACTTTCGTGAACACAAGTACACTAAAACCCCAATTTACGCTCACTTCTTTTGCGCCAAACTCAATTTGCGCCCCCCGATTTACGCACTAATTCCCAAATAACGCTCCCCCCATTTACGCACTAATTCCCAAATAGCGCTCCCCCAATTTACGCTCCTTAGGCGTAAATTGGGGTTTTAGGTATTCGGGAACAAGTAACATGTGATACATATGATACATAGAGGGTAAGGGTAGAGGGTAGGGTAGATGGTTAGGGTAGAGGGTAATGTTAGATGGTAGGGTAGAAGGTAGGGTAGAGGGTAGGGTAAAAGGCAAGGTAGAGGGTAGGGTAGAGGATTAGGGTAGAAGGTAGGATAGAGGGTTGGGTAGAGGATTAAGGTAGAGGGTTGGGTAGAGGGTTGGATAGAGCGTACGGGTAGAGAGTAGGGTAGAAGATAGGGTAGGTAGAAGGTAGGGTTGAGGGCAGAGGTTAGGGTAGATGATTAGCGTAGAAGGTAGGGTAGAGGGTTAGGGTAGAGGGTAGGGTAGATGATTAGGGTAGAGGGTAGGGTAGAAGGTAGGGTGAAAAGTTATGTTAGAGGGTAGGGTAGAAGTAGAAGGTAGGGTAGAGGGTAGAGCAAAAGGTAGGGTAGAGGGTAGGGTAAAAGGTTAGGATAGAAGATAGGATATAAGGTAGGGTAGAGGGTACGGTAGAGAGTTAGGGTAGAGGGTAGAGTAAAAAAAAAGAGGGTAGGGTAGAGGGTTAGGGTAGAAGGTAGGGTAGAAGTTAGGGTAGAGGGTTAGGGTAGAGGGTTAGGATAGAGGGTAGAAGAGAAAGTAGGGTAGAGGGTAGGGTTGATGATTAGCGTAGAGGGTAGGGTAGAGGCTTATTGTAGAGGATAGAGTAGAGAATAGGATAGAGGGTTAGAGTAGAGGGTAGGGTTGAGGGTTAGGGTAGAAGGTTAAAGTAGAGAATAGGGTAGAGGGTAGGGTAGAGGCTTATTGTAGAGGATAGAGTAGAGAATAGGATAGAGGGTTAGAGTAGAGGGTAGGGTATAGGGGAGTTTAGAGGATAGGATGGAGGGTTAGGGAAGGATGACATGAGATGAGATGAGATGATAGATGAGATGAGAGATAAGATGAGAGATAAGATGAGAGATGAGATGAGAGATGAGAGATGAGAGATGAGAGATGAGAGATGAGAGATGAGAGATGAGAGATGAGAGATGAGAGATGAGATATGAGAGATGAGAGATGAGAGATGAGAGATGAGAGATGAGAGATGAGAGATGAGAGATGAGAGATGAGAGATGAGAGATGAGAGATGAGAGATGAGAGATGAGAGATGAGAGATGAGAGATGAGAGATGAGAGATGAGAGATGAGAGATGAGAGATGAGAGATGAGAGATGAGAGATGAGAGATGAGAGATGAGAGATGAGAGATGAGAGATGAGAGATGAGAGATGAGAGATGAGATATGAGAGATGAGAGATGAGAGATGAGAGATGAGAGATGAGAGATGAGAGATGAGAGATGAGAGATGAGAGATGAGAGATGAGAGATGAGAGATGAGAGATGAGAGATGAGAGATGAGAGATGAGAGATGAGAGATGAGAGATGAGAGATGAGAGATGAGAGATGAGAGATGAGAGATGAGAGATGAGAGATGAGAGATGAGAGATGAGAGATGAGAGATGAGAGATGAGAGATGAGAGATGAGAGATGAGAGATGAGAGATGAGAGATGAGAGATGAGAGATGAGAGATGAGAGATGAGAGATGAGAGATGAGAGATGAGAGATGAGAGATGAGAGATGAGAGATCAGAGATCAGAGATGAGAGATGAGAGATGAGAGATGAGAGATGAGAGATCAGAGATGAGAGATCAGAGATGACAGATCAGAGATGAGAGATGAGAGATGAGAGATCAGAGATCAGAGATGAGAGATGAGAGATGAGAGATGAGAGATGAGAGATGAGAGATGAGAGATGGGAGATGAGAGATGAGAGATGAGAGATGAGATATAAGAGATGAGAGATGAGAGATCAGAGATGAGAGATGAGAGATGAGAGATGAGAGATGAGAGATGAGAGATGAGAGATGAGAGATGAGAGATGAGAGATGAGAGATGAGAGATGAGAGATGAGAGATGAGAGATGAGAGATGAGAGATGAGAGATGAGAGATGAGATATGAGAAATGAGAGATGAGAGATGAGAGATGAGAGATGAGAGATGAGAGATGAGAGATGAGAGATGAGAGATGAGAGATGAGAGATGAGAGATGAGAGATGAGAGATGAGATGAGAGATGAGATGAGAGATGAGATGAGAGATGAGATGAGAGATGAGATGAGAGATGAGATGAGAGATGAGATGAGAGATGAGATGAGAGATGAGATGAGAGATGAGATGAGAGATGAGATGAGAGATGAGATGAGAGATGAGATGAGAGATGAGATGAGAGATGAGATGAGAGATGAGATGAGAGATGAGATGAGAGATGAGATGAGAGATGAGATGAGAGATGAGATGAGAGATGAGATGAGAGATGAGATGAGAGATGAGATGAGAGATGAGATTAGAGGTGAGATGAGAGATGAGGTGAGATATGAGATGAGAAATGAGATGAGAGATGAGATGAGAGATGAGATGAGATGAGAGATGAGATGAGAGATGAGATGATGGATGAGATGAGAGATGAGATGAGAGATGAGATGAGAGATGAGATGAGAGATGAGATGAGAGATGAGATGAGAGATGAGATGAGAGATGAGATGAGAGATGAGATGAGAGATGCGATGAGAGATTAGATGAGAGATGAGATGAGAGATGAGATGAGAGATGAGATGAGAGATGAGATGAGAGATGAGATGATAGATGAGATGAGAGATGAGATGAGAGATGAGATGAGAGATGAGATGAGAGATGAGATGAGAGATGAGATGAGAGATGAGATGAGAGATGAGATGAGAGATGAGATACAGTGGTTCTCAAGCTGAGGTCATAGGCCATGCTGTTTTCGCAAGAACCTTAAGGCCGAGGAGAAAGAGTGATTATGCATATCAAGGGGTATTTATTACAATGCTCTGGTGTTGTAAACATCAGGGATTTTCAAGCTAGAGTTATGGGCCATGCGAATTCCTCAAGAATCTTAAAGGCGATGAGCAAATGAAATCGGTTTTTTAAATTATACATCACAAGCAGCATTATACAATAGGGTTCCGGGTAGACGTGTGCGCCGAAGCAGTTTTCACCGGCGGCGGCGTTTATAGTAATTTGATGCAGCGGCGGCGGCGACGCCGGCGCCACGCCGTTCGCCTTATTCGGCGGCGGCGGCGGCGGCGTAATCGGCGTGACCTTATTTTTTTAGTAAAATGCTTAAAAACGGTAATACAGAATAATTTGTTTCCTGTACTAAAGGCGAAACTGGAAGCATTTCCTCACTTTTTGGTTCCAAAATCGGTTTTCGTGCACATGTAGAGTATGGATCAAGTTATCTTATGATTTTTTTTGTAGAGGAAAATGTTTTTCGTTTTTGCAGAAACCATTTTTGAACAAAATTTCACAAAAAAATGGTTTCTGAAAAAATGGAAAACATTTTCCACCTCAAAAAAATTCAGAAGATACCTTGATCCATACTCTACATGTGCACGAAAACCGGTTTTGAAAATGTTGCTGCGTTATTTAATAAAAAATCAAAAACCAAAAAATGAGAAAATGCTTCCAGTTTCGCCTTAAGTACAATTTCCATCTATTTTGTGTGAAAGGTGTAAACGTATGTAAATCAGAGATATCAATTAAAACAATCCCTGCAAGATTTATGCTATAAATTTTAAAGACAATCCTTGAGGACGTTTACCAGGAAATTTATAATGGATTCCTCTCGATAGAAATTCACAACGTCGCACGTCTCTTCCTAGGATATTCTTTTTTTTTAACTCATTTTAGACCAGTGCTGTTATGGTAAAATCTGATATTTTTTCAGTTCGGTTGGGATTCTTTTCAGGACCTCCTCGTAGGATTCTTGCATGCATTTCTTCTGGAAGTTCCTCCAGAGGGCTTCCTGGAAGATCCTCAGATATTCCTTCACAGGTGAGATCCATTGGCGTATCTAGGATTTTTTCCTAGGGGGTGCCCAGGGGGTGCCAGATTTAGTGGCTTTTTTCAGCCGCTAAAACCGATTGATCTAATTTGCAAAATTGTGGAACTCAGCCTTCTAGATTAATGTGAGGTGTTTAAAATGTCTATTAGACAAATGCTGTATTATTGTGAACTAAAAACTCAGTAAACCGCAGAAACTAAAAAATCTCCAAAAAATAAGGTTAATATAGGAAATTTGTATTTTCATTCTAAACTTCAAGTTTACTACGGCAAGCTCTGTGTTTTATCGCATGCAAGCAATCATTTGAATATAAACATAACTTTCCAGAGCAACTGTAATACTTAACACCAAAAATCAGGATACTTATTTGCATTTTCGCTTTGAACTCAACCTAAATAGTGACTGTCTTTATCTTTTATAAGTTAAAAACTACTACGTGAACTTATTTTTGAAGAGCAATTGAGAGTATGATTCATAAAAACAACAATTTTTTGATAAGAAGTACGTAAAATACAAGAAGTTTGTATTTTCGGAGATATTAGTTCGGAATTCCTCAGAAATTTGTCCGACAATTTATTAGAAAATGGTTTGTTAATTTGTTGCACAATTCAAATTTCTTTTGGAAATCCCTCAGTAATTTCATTGAGATTGACAAATTTCTTCGGCAACTGATTTGTATCCTCTTAGATAATTTCTTTGAGAATTTCTTTGGGAATAAGTTTGGGATTTGTTACAAACAAAAAAAAAACTTTCAGCATATCGTTTAATAATTTCATTTGTAAGTTCATGGAGTTTAAGTGGCTTGAGTGGCTTATTGTTAAATGTCATTTCAAATCCTTCGGATTTTTTGGGCGTTCCTTCACCAATCGTTTTAGAAGTTTCTCAAGAGTTTTTCCTTTAATTATGCCACCAACCCATTTGATATTTTATTCAATTTCTCCAGCAACTCTCGGTATCTCGATATCAACATCTTTCGGTGAAGTCTTTCAATTCCCACTGTATTTTTTCGGGATTTTTCTCGATACGTTTTTTAAATTTATTTTATCTTTGTAATTAAATATTCCTTTGATAATATATTTGAGGAATTTCTCGACAATTACTTTGAAAACTTTTTGGGCAATTCTTTTATAATTCACGTCTATAATTCCAGTGAATGTTATCAGACAAATAATTCATCGCGATTTCTTCATTAATAAATTAAGGAATTCCTGCAACAGTTTTTTTCGGGATACTTCGGCAATTCCAATAAAACTTGCTTTGAAAATGTTATCAGGCAAATCAGGAATCGTCTTTCGTTATTCCCTTGGGAAGTTATACAGTATTTCTTTTGAAAATTCCTCTGACAAATTTCTAAGAGATTTCCTTCGGTTTTTTTTTGGAAAAATCTTCGCAAATCAATCATTGAAACCAACTTTTCCGCCGCTCACCGCATCAAAACAAAAGTGCCACCGTATATGCACTGTAACACGGTGACAGCAGTCGAGTTACGTCAAATCTACGATGGTGGTATTTGTTCATTTCATAGCGGCCGATTTAGTTATTTTAGTGGACCATTCTTTTGAACATTTCTTCACATTTTGGACGAACCCCTTTTCAAATTCGTTCAGAAATTCCTTCGATGTTTTTTTTCCAACAAAACATTCGAGAATTTCGCTGGCATGGTTTTTGGAAAAGATTTCCTCTGAAACTCCTTTTGCATAATATTGAAAATTCCATCGTAAATTGCTTCGGCAACTCCTATGGAATATTTTTGACCAATTTATTTTGGAATAGGATTTGGCCAATTGTTTTCATAATTTCATCTTTCATATATCATAATTTATTCATAAATTCTTTTGGCTATTATTATAGGAATCACTTTGGAAACACCATTGGAAACGCAATTTTTATAGCAAATGATCTGGGAATTCTTTCTGAAATTCCTCAGCAAGTTTTGAGGGTATTTCTTCGAATTTTCTTTTGAGATTTTCATCGAAAACTCCTTTGCGATTAAGCATTTATTTCAATATTCTTTTGAAAATCGAACTTCCTTTTTAAAACTCCTTCAGTTAATTCGAAAATTTCTGAGTTACCGAAGGAATTATGTGAGAAACTGTCAAAAGAACGCCCCACGAAATTCACACGGACGAACAAAACAGAATACGCCAAAGCAATTGTGAAAATAATCGCTAAAGAAACCGTCCGAGGAATTTCCCAAATTAATGGCTTAAGGATTTACTAGAGAAATGACCGAAAAAGCTACCAATGAAATTTACTAAAAATATTTAAAGAGTTTTTTCCAAACAAATTACCGGAGGAACTTCCAAAAGAAGTGCTGAACACCGAAGTAGCTCACAAAAGGATCGCCGAAGAAATTCTCGATTAAATAGCCAAAACAATTCTTAAAGAAACTTTCGAAAATTTTTTTAAGAGAAATACCGACAAAGTTTTTAAGTAAATTTTCGAGGCAGTCTACGAGTAATGAAAATAAATAGAAAGAATTCATGAGTAATACAGAACAAATCACAATAAAACTGTCAAGGAAATTTACAAAAAAAAAATGCAAAGAGAAATGGCAAAGGTATTTCAAAGGAATCATCGGTGTTTCAAAACAAATTATTTTAAGTTTCAAAACGAATTTTCAATAAAATTGGTGATCAAATTTCATTGGAACTACCGCAGATATTCTCAAAAAAAAAACTGTAAAAAATGTCGAAGGGATCCCCAAAGAAATTGCAATATAAATAAAGGAATTTACACAGAACTTTTCAAAGAAAAAAAAATAACGGAGGAGTTACAAAGAAATTTCCAAAAAACATTTCCTTATTTTTGCAAAATATCCCAAAGAAATTGAACAACAATTTTCAAAAACATTACTTCAGAAATTCACAAAGCAATTCAGGAATAACCGAATCCCAAATCAATTGTCAACAAAATTTACAAATTTGTTACTGATGGAAATACCGAATGAATTGTTAAAGAATTTAACAATGGTTGCAATAATGGCTCACCCTGTGTCCAAAGAAATGCTTAGTTCAATTTAATCTTGGATTTAATTAATAAAATGTTGATATGAATGTTCATCTCCATCATTGATGGTCCACCAAAACAACAACTTCCTGTATTATGCGTATCTCCATATAATTACTTGTAATACAAGAAATTGGTTCAAAATTACAAAATAACAGCGTTGATTTGATTCAATGAATATTTAGTTGGAACTGTACATATGAATATGATGTGTTGTGTGTAATTTTATGAATTTTGCAATTTTCAGAGTTCAAACTTCTAACAATTATTCTGGTAAATTATTCACATAATTGTTTTCAAGCTAAAAATCAAACGGGTTGTCGCGATAAGTATTGAAATTTCCTGTATTATACGTGATTTTTTGAAGATTTCATAGTCTTTGAATAGAGCATCTGCAACAATTTCAGTGTAACATTTCTGCCCTAAAAATACTATATTTGAAGGAATGACACGTAACTTCGATAATAAACCTCAAAAATTGGAAAAGCATTAGGAGTTTTAAATGGGGCGTACTGAGTGTGATAAATAATTTCAGTTTGTTTTATTTGAACAAGGCTCTGCAACGCAGCTTATAGAGCTATACAATTTATAATTAGCCAGCTGGAAGGAAATCATGTTGAAATTTGGTTTGAGAAAGTGTCTATTATCTATTCAATTAGTCAACTGTGAGAGGTCCATATGTAACCAAGCAAATTTTAAGCAAATGGCTCACACCAGGCTGACACTCTACCCAGAGCAGTCACAAAAATCATTCTGGATCTACCGTGAATTGAACCCAAATAGCACCAGATCGATCCAAATTAACTGTACATTTACTAGATTGGCCCAAATTGCTAATCTGCTAATAATTTTCTGTTGCCTGCCTTGATCAATTTTCGTAACTGTTGAGAGATGAACCAGCCTAGGGCTGAAAACCTCTATAATAAAGAAAAATAAAATAAAAAATTACGTACCACCCGTAACGCATTAGTTTTAATTAATTCGTAATCTTTACTGTTTTGTTGATTGTTTAAAATTAAGATATTATTTTAGGTCATACACCTCACTTCATTTTTCCAAAAGATAATGTGAGGAGGTTAGAAGCAAAGGGTGTGCAGTACATATGTAAGTGACAAAAACCCACTTTCGAGTAAATGAGGTTCAAAGTTTTTTACAAATTTTTCATGCCATACAAAATGTATGGAGCTTCAAAATCAACCCAATTTTCTACGATTTATTGTATTTTTTTTAATCATCGTAAAAACATCTTAAAAAAGTTCCTAAAAGTTTGAAATCTGAAGAATTTATTGATATGCTCAACTCAAAATCGACAAAATGGTCACTTACACCCCTTTGAATCTGGGCCCCTCATGTTTAACTTATCGTTGTTCTCAACAAAATAATAAGCAAGTATAAACAAGCATCACTTTGGTGCTTAATTTGAAGAATATAGGTAAGTCTATTGATTGTTCTCACAGTATCCACAGTAATCCCGGGTATAGCTTGAGTTTTGTTAAAATGCGCCATTAACACATAGTTGATTTACCGTGCGCAGTTTGTAATTTTAGGTGATTGTTAACGGGAAAATTCTAGGGGGTGCCAAATTTATTCTAGGGGGTGCCAGGCACCCCTGGAACCCCCCCTAGCTACGCCAATGGTGAGATCGCAAACTTCTCTAGCGATTTACAGAAACTTCATGGATTCTTTCAGATTTTTTCCGGCGACCCTTAAAAAATCCCGCGATTCTTTTAGTAGACGCTGTCCATAAACTACGTAGACTTTTTTTGGACAATCTCAGACCCTCCCTTCCCCCTCGTAGACTTTTGTCCATACAAAATTTTCGAAATTTGTTTGGAACGTAGACTTTGGCCTGAACCCCCCTCCCCCCTTAAGAGTCAACGTAGTTTATGGACAGGCCCTTATGAATACTTCACAAGTTCTTCTAGGGAAATTGTATCAGGAAGTTTTATCCACTAATACCATGCAGACATTATGCAAGAAATTATTTCAAGAATCCAGAAGTATGTCCTGGAGTTCTTCCAAGGTTTGTTCCAAATCATCCTTCAACAATTCATTAGCGGATTTGTTCAAGATTTTTTTGGAACTTTGTCTGCAATTTCTGCAAGAATTTCCGATTAATTGTTTTCAAGGCTTCCTTCAGAAACTTCGTCGTGATTTAAATCAGAAATTCCTCAACGATGTTCTTTAATAATGCCTTCAGCGGTTTTATCAGAAACTAATCAAGGATATTTTCCTTGAATTTTTCCAAAAATTTCTCATAAAATTCTTCTAGAAATTCCTCCAAAGCCATCTCAGGAGATTTTTTTCTTACTCGGTTGGGGAAATAAACCACGGCGTGCAATTAACTGAACTTTTCTGGTGCATCTCAGGAGCTCCCCAAGGCTTTTCCAGGGGCTCCTCCAACGATTGCTTCTGAAATTGTTTCAATGAAATTAAATTTCATCAGGAAAGCTTTTAACATTTCTATAGAAACTCTTTCAAATAACCCTCCAATAACAACTCCTACATGTCTTATGTAATTTCATAAAATACTTCTGTAAATATCTGTGGAGTAATATCTCAAAGATTTCCCGGAGGAATCTCCAAAGGAATCCCATGAAATATTTCTAAAAGAACCGCAGGAGGCATTCCAAAAAGAAACCTTCTAGGCATTTCTACTGTAACCCCTGACGATATTTTCCAAGAGGTTCCTTGGAAGAAAATCATGGAAAAATGTTTAAGGTAATCTCTTACTGACATTCATGAAAAATCCTTAAACTACTGAAGGAGTTTATGGGGGAATTTCTGAAAGAATCCATGGAGGAATTTTTGAATAAATTGTTCATCTAATTCCAAGATTATGTGAAAGAATCCCAAGGAATTTTCTGAAACATGTCCAAAAATAGTTGCTAAAGCAATTACTGGAAAATCTCCCTCAGAAACCCTTGGTGGAATTCCTGCAGGGATTCATAAAGGTACACCAGGGCAAGTTGAATCGAGTGTGGCAAGATGAAAAAGCGGGTTAACATGCTGTTTTCTAATGATGATAAACAGTTTGATCGCCATAACACATGGTTTTTGTTTCAATCAATTTTTTAGCGAAGGATAAATTTACAAATCTATTTCAAAACTTCGTGTTTCATCTTTCCCCATCCGTTTCAATATTTAGAAAAATTGCAAGACAAATCTTTTAACAAAATTCATGGAGGATGCTCGGGAAGAATTCCCGAAGAAATTCAAGAACATAGTTTTAAAAGAATCCCTGTAAGAATGTCTGGAGAAATACTTCAACTTCTGTAAGGGTTCATAGTACTTACCAAAGGAATATATGTAAAACTATCTAAGAATTGTTACTGAAGATAATTCTAAATTTACTAAAGAATCAAAAGAAAAAATCCGCAAGGTATCCTTGGAAAATTTTTAGGAGGAATTACTGGTGAAATACGTGAAGGAATACCCGGAGGAACTCATGAATTATATGAGTTTTTTCAGAAATCTCTTAAAGAATATCTAGAATATCTCCTGGAGTTCATGGAAGAACTCCTGAAGAATGTCCTGGAGACACTCCATGAAGAAATTTATAATAAAAGACCTAAGATTTTTTGGGGTATCCGATATAGGGATTCCTGAAAGATCCCTGGAATAACTGTGTAAATATAATTCCTGGAGTTATTTCTGAAGGACAAACGTCCATAAGTTACGCCACGCTTTGAAGGGCGAGGCTTTTCGATAATTTCAGAGTCCTATACAAAGAGTGTGAAGGGGGGGGGGGTGGTTTGAAAATTGATATTTTTGCGTGACCTTATTTATGGAATTTCTAATAAATCAATGGAGCCATTTCAGGAGGTGGAAAGTTTATGGAGAAACTTAAAACATCTCTTAACAATATTTCTGAAGGAACACTCGATTTTTTTTTAAGAATCCTTGGAGATTTTTCTGAAAGAGTTCTTGACATTTTATTTTCTAATAATAAAACGCTATAAGAATGTCAGGAATCCATGAATGGTTTTCTGAAAGATTATTCGGAGAAATTTCTGAAATAATCCATGGGGGAGTTTCTCAAGCATGGAGTTTTTTTAGAAGAATTCATGGTGAAATTTCTGGAGGGTCCTCTATAGGAATTTCTGAAGATTGCATGGCCTTCAAGAATGTCATTAGTAAATTGCCATGAAAATCTTCCAAGAAATAAAAAAGAATATTTAGGAGGATGTGTTTGTTAACCTTATAAGATCACCGCCAAAAAATGTTTTTATAACTCGTTATGGTTTACAAAAGAGACTCGCTTATTACTTAAAGTTAAATAAGTAAGGATCTTCAAAGTATTGCTGTAAGAAATCACTAAAGTAAATCTCATAAAAATTTTATAAAAGATAAATAAGAAGAACTTCAGAAAAATACACCTAATATGCAGAAGAAAAAACAACAGAAACTGTTCAAAAAATTGCTACCATGTTTAAATAGGTGCTTCGTAAAATTTTGGCGAGAAAAAATCTTTACCGTTTTCTCATCGGAGTGAGAAATTTTGTTCGGCGGCGTGGAAAAATATGAACAGCGGCGCGCCGGGTCAGTTTAACTGGCGGCAGCGGCGTGGAAAAATCGTCGGCGACGGCGGCGCGGCGCGGCGGCACACACGTCTAGTTCCGGGTGGTTTGGCCGAATGCCGTTTGGTAAAACTCCATTTGGCCGAAAAAGTCGTTTGGCCGAATGCCGTTTGGTAGAAAAATGCATGATGAAATAAAGTGACTATGGCATTGTTTCCCGTTTCAGTATATCTCTAAAGAACAGCCCATGATCAAAGAACGAAAAAGCTTTGATATAATATCGCCAACTTATCAATGAAAATCAATACTAGAAAGAATAGCCTATGATTGAAAGAAGGAAATACTTCTGATGGTCATATTGGCAGTTAGAATGTCGAAAACTTCCTCTGAATTCTTTTGATCATGATTCGGCCAAACGGCATTCGGAAAAACGACCCTATCGGCCAGATGGCATTCGGCCAAACGACATTTGGCCAAACGAACTTAAACTTAAAGCTATTCTTCCTAGCACTTTCGGTTCATGAGATATTCACGTGGCCCGTGACCATAGATTGGCAACCACTGAATTTTCAACATATCTATATTAGGGATCTTGATCCTTAAGATGATCAATCCGTAAAACATTGGCTTTTCTACCTAGCACTTTCGGTTCTTGAGATATTCACGTGGCCCGTGACCATAGATTGGAAACCACTGATTTTTCAACATATCTATATCAGAGATACTGATCCTTGAGATGATCAATCCGAAAAAACATTTGCTCTTCTTCCTAGCACATTCGGTTCTTGAGATATTCACGTGGCCCGTGACCATAGGTTGGAAACCATTGATTTTACAACATATCTATATCAGAGATACTGATCCTTGAGATGATCAATCCGAAAAACATTTGCCCTTCTTCCTAGCACTTTCGGTTCTCTAGATAATAACGTGGCCCGTGACCATAGGTTGGAAACCACTGATTTTTCACCATATTTATATCAGAGATACTGATCCTTGAGATGAGCAATCCGTAAAACATTTGCTCTTCTTCCTAGCACTTTCGGTTCTCTAGATAATAACGTGGCCCGTGACCATAGGTTGGAAACCACTGATTTTTCAACATATTTATATCAGAGATACTGATCCATGAGATGAGCAATCCGTAAAACATTTGCTCTTCTTCCTAGCACTTTCGGTTCTTGAGATATTCACGTGGCCCGTGACCATAGGTTGGAAACCACTGATTTTTCAACATATCTATATCAGAGATACTGATCCTTGAGATGATCAATCCGAAAAACATTTGCTCTTTTTCCTAGCACTTTCGGTTCTTGAGATATTCACGTGGCCCGTGGCCATAGGTTGGAAACCACTGATTTTACAACATATCTATATCAGAGATACTGATCCTTGAGATGATCAATCCGAAAAACATTTGCTCTTCTTCCTAGCACTTCCGGTTCTTGAGATATTCACGTGGCCCGTGACCATAGGTTGGAAACCACTGATTGTTGCAATACAACTACATTGTGATAAGTACATACTCCCTGAAGTGCAGAATGCGAAAAACCTTTTCACTTTATCCTCACACCTTTGATTCTTGAGAAATTCGCTTGGCCCGTGACCGTAGGTTGGGAACCACTCAAATTAGCAAAACTGCTAAATTATTAATTGTAATTGAATAACTTATAACCTTTTCATAGGTTAGGAACTTTGTGATTTCGATCTTCACAAACTAGTTATAAAATTGAAAAAAAAACACTCCCCCGATTTACGCACTAATTCCCAAATAGCGCTCCCCCGATTTACGCACTAATTCCCAAATAGCGCTCCCCCCAAGTTACGCTCCCCCAATTTACGCTCCCCCCGTTTTGAGCGTAAATTGGGGTTTTAGTTTACAAGTGAGTCTTATTCCTCCTACTTCCTTACATCTACCTGATGCCTTACACTCTTCTTCCTCCTATTGCTTAAACGGTCAGCGGGGCTACTTCTTCCACAACCACACTTTCCACCTGTCTCCTTTGACGCTGGCACGCTTCACTTGTCCCTTGACGCTGCGACAGCTTCATTTCCTCCTTCCTCGCTTGTTTCCTATCGTTAGATTCAACTGCCGAGCGTTCGCGGTTGCAGCTTGACGAAGCCGGTAAGCTTCGGAAAAACTGACGGCGCTAGAGGTGTGCGCCGATTTAAATTCTGTCGGCGGCGGCGTTTTGCACTTTTTTGGTCGGCGGCGGCGGCGTGACCGGCGTAAATCTCAACCGATTTTAATGACCGACGGTTCATTCGACGCGGAATCTGGTCCCATTGTTTGGTATTGAAAATGGTTCGGATCGGTCCAGCCGTTCCGGAGTTATGGCCATTTAGGCGTTCCGGATCGGTACCCCAGGAAGGGGCTAGATATGAAAATGCAACAAACCCACGCATGCGACACATCAAACCACGGCATTTTCGATAATATGGTGAACGGTAAGCAAAAAAATAGTCTCAGACCATATCTGAACCGGTAATGTTCCGGGACCGGTTCCGAAGGTCCCACCAGAAGTGGCCAAATATAAAAGTGAACCAAACCCATACATGCGACTCATCAAATCGCAGCTTTTTCAATAACCTGATGAACGGTTAACATGAAAATAGTCTCAGATCATAACTGAACAGGTAGTGTTCCTGAACCGGTTCCGGGCGTCCCGCCGGAAGTGGACAAATATAAAAATGAAACAAACCCATGCAAGCGACACGTCAAATCGCGCCTTTTGCGATAACCTGATGAACGGTTAGCAAGAAAATGGTCTCAGATCACATAAGAAACTACCGGTGTTCCAAAACCGGTTCCGGAGGTCCCGCCGGAAGTGGCCAAATATAACAGTGAAGCAAACCCAGGCATGCGACACATCAAGTCGCGGCTTTTTCAATAACTTGATGAATGATAAGCAAGAAAATAGTCTCAGACAACCTAAGATTCTACCGGTAGTGTTTAGGAATCGGTTCCGTATGTCCCGCCAGATGTGGCGAAATATAAAATTGAACCGAACCCATGCATGCGACACTTTAAATCGCGGCTCCTTAGGCGATTTGATGAATGGTTAGTAAAAATAGTTTTAGACCATATTTGAGACAACCGGTGGTGTTCCGGAACTGGTTCCGGGTTCCCTCCGGAAGAGACCAAATAATTTTTTTTTTGTCTTTATTAACGAGATTTTTAACTCGAAGCTAGTTCATCTTGGGACCCTTCCCTTCCGAAGGAAGAACCTACATTTTGTGAATATGTCGGGAGTGGGATTCGATCCCAGGTCCTTGGCATGATAGTCTTGTGTTCTAACCATCAAACCAGGCCCGCTCCACCGCCAAATATTTAAGTGAACCAAACACATGCATGCGACACATCAAATCGCGGCTCCTTAGGTAACCTGATGAACGGTTAGCAAGAAAATAGTCTCAGACCACATAAGAAACTACCGGTAGTATTCCAAAACTAGCGTTGGGTGCTTCGTCGGAATTCAAAAATTAAAGCAAGCGATAGATATCTTGACAAAACTAAGACGATCTCATCCAATCACACCATTTCAGATACCTGAGATGTAATAATGCAGAAGGATGGGTCAACGTTGTATGGGAAAATTAAAATTTAATCGTAATAACTCCGAACAAACTTTTTCAATTCTCTTTCGCATCTAAAATGACTGCATAAAATTTTTGTGCGACTGGTTGCTCCCTCACGCACTGTAATGTGGTTGAAAGTTGAATGGGATTCAGTATGAAAAATTTCAGTTACTTGCATGTTTTTGTCAAATTTTACATGCATGATAATAAAATATAGCGTGTGTACCCAGGTAACCACTAAGCATTTAAATAAGCTTTACATTTCAGATGCTTGCTGCCCTACATAAGCAGTTCGAATGCATAACTGCCTTGAAATAGCATAAGCTGTGCTGCTCAAAAGTTTTAAGCTGTGAATTAGCATTTCAACTGCTTGAGGAGTTTGTGTTCGGAAGCAATCAGAATGCTTCCCAACTGCTCTTTAAATGCTAAGAGCAAAGAGGATGGGAGATATGTTATGCATTTCACAGCACATGTTGTCTCACTTTTACAGGAACTATGCTTCTGTTTACAAAATTGTGCTTCTGATTTGCTTCTTCATTTTTCCCTCACCAATTCAAGAGCTCAGAAGCAAACATTGCGGCCGCTGGGTTTGATGGAACTTGGCCATCAAAAATGACTAATTATGATTTCGTCGGAAAATGTGCGCTGATGCTAAATAGGTGGATGGTTTGGCGGATCCTAGGGCGGATCATAAGACTATTCGAAAGAGGAAAAGAAAATTATATGCTACAGATCGAAAAAGAAATGAAAATTCTCTACACACAACGGAATATCTTTTTGAAAACAAGTTTTGGGTGTTCGAACTGGAGCTGTTTTCCAAGCATTCTTTATATTTGGGATAAATTCAACGCACGACATCGGCACAGCTGTAGCATCGTGGAGCAGTAGCAGCAGATTGAGAAGTAAATACATTTCAGTATCTTCGGATCCTAAGTTCGAACCCAAATCACTACTTAAACAAGCAAAAAGAACCACCTATCACTAGCTGGAGTGTGAAAGGATGAGGAAGCGGAGAAGCGGGCTGAGAGACTGAGAAGCAGACGTAAATCTATTTTTATTTTGTTTTGTTCGACGAGGCGTTACTGGCGTTACGCTTCTTTGACATTTTGTCACGACGTTCCTGAAGGGGTAGCACTTAGACAGCCCGTTATTTTGCCAAAACCTGCTGTGGAGTAGCAATAAAGGCGTATATACGGCTAATTAGCACTTGTCGTAAAGGCAACTATAATGTTGAAGGAGTGCTATTTTAAATGCTTACTGGTTAGTTGGGTAGAAGTGTGTAGAAAATTCTTTGTCGAAAATTGTAAAGGTATCTCTATTTGTTAAAAATGTTGTATCGTCTTGGTGTTGATCGGCCTCCAGTGAAGGAGGTCAAGCTGTCAACTTAGAGGTCTGATATTTTCCAGCTCTGCCTATACGTTGAACATAACGTCGGAATATGTGCCATCAATAAGTTTAAAGTCAATTCAATGATGCAATGATGGCTCTGATAAAATTCTAAGTAAAGTATTCTCATGATTCAGGAACATTTCAGCTCACGTCAACGGAAACGTCATGAGTACATATTCGACGAGAAAGGCACTATCACCACTAGGTGGATCAATCCGGGTTTTTTATGTTCACATGCTTTTTAAAAATTTATTAAAATTATTGTTATGGTGAATCAGCTGCCCAAAAAATGATTCAGAATAACCTTCTAAAGGAATTCTTGAAAAAAATTCTAGAGAATTCCGGTGGAATTTCTAGAGAAATTTCCGAATAAACTCTTTGAGGAATTCCCGGAGGAACTCGTAGAGGCAGGTACACCCAGAGGAATTCCCGGATGAACTTCAAACGAATTTCCAAAAGAGCATCTAAAAGAATTTCCTGATGAACTCTTTGAGGAACGTTTGAAGAATTCCGGAAACAAATCTTAGAAGAACTCATTGCCGGAGGAACTCTTAGTTGAATTCATAATTAACTTTAATTGGCCTTTTTCGGTGATATATCACCGAAAAAGGCCAATTAAAGATTATGATAAAGTCATGCGGTGATTAAAAATAATCTTAGTTGAATTACCGGTGGAACTCACAGAAAAATTCTAGGAGGAAATTCCGGGCATTCCTTGTGCAACTCCCAGAAATATTTTTAGAGCAAATAGTAAAGTAATTGCCAGAGGAATTTTCGGAGAAACTCGTAGAAAAATTGTAGATAAAATTAGAAAAGGAATTCAAGGAGGAACTCGTAGAGAAATAACCAGTGGTATTCATAGATGAGTTCTCGGATGAACTCTTAATGGATTTCCCGGAAGAATTTCTCGAGGAATTCCCAGCCGTATTTCTAGAGCAACTCCCAATGGAACTCGTAGAAGAATTCCCAAGAAATTCGTGGAAAAATTCCCGGAAGAACTCGTAGAGAAATTCCCGGATGAACTCAGATACTTCTAGAGAAATTCCCGGGAGAATTCCTAGAGGAACGCTCAGGGAAATTCTTAAAGGACTTCTAGAAGGAATCTCCTGGCATACCCAGTGCAAGTTCTAGAAAAAACTTATATAGCAACTTGAAGTGAAATTGCCTGGGGAGCTTCTTCCCGGTGAAAGTCGTGAAGGTGTTTCCGAAGATATTCGAACTCCCGGAAGCACTTTTAGACGAATTCTTCTAGAGGGATTCCCGGAAGAACTTTTAGAGCGAGTCACAGCGAAACTCATAGTGTAATTAATTGGTGAGGAATCCTGAAGGAATTCCCGGAAGATTCCTAGAGGAAACCCTTGAGAAATTCCCACAAGAACTTCTAGAGGAATGTTCAGAGAAAATTCTGGAAGAATATCCGGGCGAACTTTTAAAGAAACTCCTTGAAGAATTCCAGGAGGAACTGCTACAGAACTTGCCGGTATAACTCCCAGAAGAATTTCCGGAAGAACTCTCAGAGGAATAACAAAAGAAACTCCGAGAGGAATTATCGGAGGAAACTTCTGGTATTTCCAGTGCAATTTCTATGAACTCCTCAAGGAAATCCCGTAGAATTTCGTTAAGGAACTCCCGGATCAACTCGTTGAAGAACTCGTGAAGGAATTCCCAGAGGTGCTCCTATAGAAATTATGTGTGTATTTGGTTTTGAAGAAGGACTTCAACCAACTTAAAAATTCTTTCTCGACGTTTAGTTGACATATCATATATAGGCAAGTTACAGTAAAAATGTCAGCTTAATCGGAGCATTGATTACGGAGAATGAGATGTTTGAAGTGAGCGACTTTGCTTAAAAATAGAACAAAAATCGATTCCAAATCATCAACCTTGTATGGAAAAACGAAAAAAATTCCGCTCTACTTTAATTTTTTTTCTTTCGCGTTTTCGAACTCAGGGCATGATTCTGCACCAAAAATGATCATCAGCTTACCGAGTTCAAAAATGCTGTAAACTAGTGTAAACGGTACCGGCGACCGCCACGGTACTCGCGCAGCGCACACGTAGAATTTCGAAGCAGCGTTGCCAGACGAGGACGAGCTCGATGTGGCCCCTCTAGATGACTGTTGGTGAACAGTTAAGGACAAACATCTTGAAATCCCGCATGAACCGTGAATCAGAAGTTCAAACACATAAATCTCAAGAAGCAAGCTGCAATCAACAGTGGATTTTATTATTTTGTTCTTGCTCACTTCTAATAAGCTTAAAATGAGAAGCTCAGGTGCGCTGGTTTTATTTACGAAGAGATTTGTGCTTTCGAAATCGTGAGTAGGTGCCAAAGGTGGCCATTGTGGCGGCCATTTTGGGATTCTAACAAGTCTGTCCTTAAAGCAGCCATAAATGACACAGCCGAGAGCACTGCCGGGTACGTGAAAACGAGAAGGTCAACGCATTCCGCAACGGCTTCATGCCGCGAGCTGAAATATGCAGAGATAAGGACAGAGGGCTCTTGAAGGACGGACGAGAGGTGATCGAAAGGTGGAAGCAACACTTTGACGAGCACCTGGATGGCGTGAAAGGCGTAGGCACGGAAGAACACGACAACTGAGGAAACGACTACGCCAATGCAGCAGAGGACGGAAATGAGCCACTGAGGAAAGTTAAGTATCCCATTCACCAGCTCAAAACCAACAAAGCAGCTGGTAAGGATCGTATCGCAGCTGCACTCGTCAAGGTGTACCCAGAAAAGTTGATCACCTGTCTGCACTGATTGATAGTCAGGATCTGGGAAATTGGATAGTTACCGGAGCAGTGGAAGGATGAGGTAATCTGCCCCATTCACAAGAAAGGCGACCATTTAGAATGTGAGTACTTCAGAGCGATCATTATTTTGAATGCTGCCTACAACGTGCTATCCCAGATCAACTTCGATCGCATGTCACCTAAAACGAATGAGTTCGTGGAAAGTTATCAAGCCGGCTTCATCGACGGTCGGTCGACAACGGACTATACATTCACCGTTCGGCAAATCCTCCAGAAATGACATGAATACCGGGTCTCAACGCAGCACCTGTTCATCGACTTCAAAGCGGCATACGGCAGTACCGACCGCACAGAGCTATGGAAAATCATGGGCGGGAACGTCTTTCCTGAGAAGCTGAATAGACTGTGATTAAAGCAACGATGGACGGTGTACACAACTGCGTAAGAGTTTTGGGTGAACTATCCAGTTCTTTCGAATGTCGCCGGAGACTGCGACAAGGTCGCAACAACATCGCTCTGGAAGGTGTAATGCGACGAGCCGGGTTACGGGATCAGTAGGTCAGCTCCAGAGGCACATTCTTCAGGTATCAGAAGGCCGGCTCCAGAGGCACGTTATCCTCCATTTGGGACATTTGTGCCATCGCCATACATATGAGCCTATCTCATCATTTACCTGAGGGAGAATGGGACAAGGGATGGGAATTGGGAAAGGGAAAGGTGATGAAATAGGAAGGGGTGCCCTAGAAGAGGGAATGAACGCATAAGCGCAACGAGAGCTCATAGCTCATACCACAACGGGGTTAATCAGTGCCCTGAAAAGGACACTGTAAAACGCATAAGCGTAAAAAGAGCCTATAGCTCATTGGAGGTAACTTGCGACGTCATGTGACATTCAATATGACATAGAAAGGCACGTCATCAAAAGCATCCTCAATATTCAAGAAATCACCCAAGCAAAAACTACGTTTGAGCGAGTGCTTTCTTGAAAACGTATACAACTTTATGTAAAAGAGTCACTGTGGACATCCCAAATTGGGAGACATGTGAGTTCACATGAACAGGCATGTTAGCCAGACGAACATCACAGATGTGATAATCGATAATGCGTTTCGAGCATTTCAGAAAGAACGACGTAACCAGATAAATCTGGAACTTATTCCTTCTTTTTACAACGCACGCACCCTTTCGGGATAAAACTACAGAGTAATTTCATGCCATGAAAATACCCAATAGAAAACTACAAGAGTTCAAAACATGTTTGAAAAACTCAAATCCCTCTGGAGAAAAATAGGATAAAGCCCCATTTGCTTCAGGAGATTTGAAGTAAGCAGAGCTTTTTAGTGCTCAATAAATCGATTCTATAGCTACAATCCTTGGGGTAGAAGCTAAAGATTCGTAACTATACAAAAGACTGGTTTATCCGAAGATATTTAGAACTTGAACAGGTCCGAGTTCCATTCAGGAATACCTCTTGCGGTCCGCACAGACCGCAGAGGACAAGCTTCTTTCAAAGCAGTAGCTATGGTATACCACAATGAAGGGCGTTGTAATAACAAAACCATAATTAAACTCTCTTGGAGTAGCAATGGAAGCGAGTTATCCATAAAATGTGATCGCAACCAATTATTACAGGTTCCCTAGCTTGTTGAGCAGGTACGCCTGAATACGCAAAGTTTGCGAAGGAACACTCCAAAGTGCAAAAAGGTCAAATGGAGAGTCCTCATCTGACACATGCCAATCAGTCAAGTCATGACAAATTCTGCTCATGCAGAGTTGGGTTAGGTGCAATTCTATGTTAAGTTAACCATGAACTGTACTACCTAAGTATTCCATCAAATTGAAGCATCTCAAATCAATGTTTGAGCTACTTCAGATGCCAAATATCAGCGAAAAGATGCTGAAAACAAGAGCTTGCTTGAAGGCATCCATAAGGAAAGGTTGAAACATACTGTTAACGTTATTCTAAAATAGAGCATGCTCGAGGCACGACAGTTCATCTATAATAAAAAAAAGCAACGCTGGGTTCACAAGGTAACCTAGACAGAAGTTACCCTACGAAAATGAACTTTTTGAAGTAGATCCACTTGGGCTACACACGCTTTTTACGCTGAAAATTGATCTGAGGTTTCCTTGCTGTAGCCACTACCCAAACTAGACAGGATAACGCACTTCACAATCACAGCACAAACAGGAAACATCAACGACGAACCAAATCGTGGTCAATTGAAAAACGCCAATGGCGAAAACGCATTAAGCGAACCCATATAGGCAGTAATGTAAGCTAATTAACAACATTTGAATAACCCCGCCCTTATTTAGCCTCAAATTTGAGACTTAAGAAGGGCAACTGATTATCTCGGAGAAACGCAAGGTCCGCTGCACCATTGCTCCGGTTAGCGCAGTAAGGGCGTAATACTGTGAAGGACGCCTTAACTCTCCACAGGCTCCGTTTGTGGTTTGGTTTTTATTAGACCCCCCTAACCATTCATTCTTTGGCACGGTAAGCATAAAGCCGCATAACACCATGAATTAGGGGTCACCTGTTTAGTGGACTCTTACCACTGGATCAGGCGGTCCGTAGTGTTATTCTTAGCCAATTGAGACAACCGCTACCGACACTACACAGCTATCTAGGCTGATCAGGAAAAGAAGTTAACATTGATGGTCAACTTCAAAACGAACCCGAACAGCCGGCTTCAGTAGGTCGGCTCCAGAGGCACGTTCTTACTTATCCGGTCGATTTGTGTGCATAGCGGATGACGTGGGCATTACCGCCAGAACATTTGGAACGGTGCCAGAACTGGACACCCGCCTGAAACGCGGAGCAGCAAAGGTCGCACTGTTGGTGAATGCGTCCAAAACAAAGTACACCCTAAAACGAAAGTACACAGCGAATGAGTAACTTGCGAAAAGACAAAGGATTTTTCACTTATATTTGCGTACGACTGGATCAGCACAAAAAAATGTGCTGATCCGGTGATACACAAATTGCGTGAATTTTCACACAAGTTTGCATGAAATCTTTTGTCTTTTCGATCGCTGCGTGAAAGTTACTCCTTGCTCTGTGTACATTGATCTTTCCGTGTACATGCTGACAAGCGGAAGCGAACAGGACCGGCTCCGTCTACGTACCTAGTAATGTGACGTGGATACCTTCGAAGCAGGTATCCAATTTTTCGCTCACGCGATCAAAATCCCCGGATTTATCCGCCTCCGCGATCATGATTGTTCACTGCATGGGAAGAAAAATATAAGTCTCCCACTCCAGCGCTCACGATAATTCTCTTTCTCTCCATGCACAACTCACGGATTAACAACAAAGCATCCAAGTTTTCACTCCGTCCGCGAGCTACATAACGTCTCCATCGATGCACGAGATTAATTATTTGACGTTTAGTGGTCCGTGTTTACATACAACTTCTTATATTCAAGGCTATCTAGATAACACGGCACCGTTCAGATGTCAACCGAATGAAAACGTGGATTGGTGCAGACTGAGCAACCTTTTTCTCCTGTGAGAGCGAACGAGCGCTAGTTGGAGAGAGCATACTTTTATCACGCAAAGGAACCGGAGTGAGCGCCTTTTTAATCGTCTATGGGTGCAAGGAAAATATTGCTTATCCAGAGAAATCTTTCAATCTGGCGGAGTGAAGAAGACAAAGAAAACCTGTTCCGCAAACGTCAAACTGCTGCACACTTCGAAAAGTATCCACACAACCTTGAAACAAAAATAAATAGTTGAAAATCTAAATTATGTTTAATGGCGTACAGCTGCATACAAAAGTGCTAAAACTACATCTAATATAGTTTAGAAATAAGTTACATGTTGTGGCAGCAATTGCGATTACATAAACCATAAATGAAACAATTTTCATTATTTTTGAAATTTATGGCAACCAAGTGAGTGAGAGCTTTTTAGTGTGAACCGAGCACTTTTGACGTTAGCGGAACGACTGCGGTGGTCGAAACCACCGCAACCCCGTTGGATTTTTTTCTATTTTATCGCAATACCGCAGGCTGCTTTATCCGGATAATATATTGTGCCTGCAGAAAAAAATCGGAAGCGATGTGTCGCTGGACTGCACACGAACCTCCAGCGATGATCATAATATATTCATGGAGTGTAGTCTTATTTCCCGAATTGATAAAATTTTATAAAAATGAATTAAAAAAGAAATAAATATTTCGCTGTAAATTGATGCTTAACTATCAAATTTCAAAGAATCAAGGTGATACATTAAATATTGTATTATAATACAATTAAATTCACAAAATTTTGATAAAGTCCCTGATAAAATCATTCAAATTTTTAAGGATCTTCGTCATGGATCAAGACAACTTTTGTTGGCTAACATACCGTGATTTTTATTTACTTCCCGATGCATTTCTCCCACCAAGCATATTGAAATTAGTTGAATGCTCACAAGCAAGACGAAGAGCTTTTGGAGGAGCTGATCACAATTTATTGTAATTAAATACATACCTTTCAATAGATACTTTCACAGCACTCTGTTTCACAAAACCCAACGCTGATAATACAGGATTACTTTTACACGCAATCAAACACTTTTTTGCCCAATTGAAGATGCCGACGTCGGTGACGACCAGTATCATGACCGTTGAGGTGTCCGTTCGACAGCATCCGATGCCGCTGTGAATTGTTCTTTAATTACCTTTGATTATATGTCGGTTCGGTGGCTTTTTAAGTTCAAATACCATCAGCACGCCAAAAAACGGATGAAAACGAACAAATCTAACCAAAAATGGCTCCAGAACTCAGATTGGAAACCTAAGCACGTAGCCAGCGTGAGGTAAATAATGGTAGCTGGTAGCGCAACGTCAGGACTGCAATGACAGTTCCATTGACGTCGCTGGACATCGTCGCGTCGCTGGACTGTCCAGCGAATTGCAGGTTAGTGCTGCAGCGACAATATGATAGATCGTTACTCGCGTGAGTGAGTGAAAAAGTTGGTGCCTGCTTCGAAGTGGTGGAGGAATTCGTTTACCTTGGATCCTTACTGGCGGCTGACAACAATACTAGCCGTGCCTTGGACCACATCAATACCCTTATGGTTGAAAATTTTACAGGACCAAGGATTGTAAAGAACATATTATGGGAGCTTTGAATTTTCTACATGTTTGAAATCTGAACTGCCCTAGCGGGGCATGTTGCCAGAATGTCGGACATCAACCCTGCAAAGTTGGTGTTCACGACTGGTTCGTTTGGTACAAGAAGGCGCACAGCACAGAGAGCAGGATGAGTGGACCAGGTGGAGCGTGACCGAAGATGGAGAGCACTACGAACCGTGTATAATCGAGAAATATATATGGAATTTAGAGTAATAATTAATCAATTAAATGAATGAGTAATTAAATTATATTAAAACTTACAAAACAAGTATTTAAAATGGCCCTCCAGGATAATTTCTTTTTGTTTGTCGCATATGACAGACAAGTTTACAACATAATATGGTATAACAGTATTAAGTTACGTATTATTTTATACTGTTGTTATTCCCCTTGCAGGGGTTTGATTGTCGGTACGTCAATTCCACCCGAGAATAGCTTAAATGGCAAATTTTCGTTACAGAACGCCCACTTCAATAAATGTAACATACTCAAAACATAAAATCGATAAAATCAATTATTACATTTGCACCTCCATCGGGGTGGGTGACAACGATTAAAATTCGCACGCCCACAGTGGTGTTTTTCTTTATTACATGGCTGTTGCAGAGCCCCATTAAATTGACAACAAACGGTCCAGCAGATACAAATTGCATGTTTCCCCTTCGGTGCGCTCATGAACCTACCATCATCATCATCACCGCATCATCGTTATGGAAAGAGGCCGCCCAAACGGTTCACCCCAGAACGGTATGGGATACACAGTACTCTCTGTGATGTTTGTGCTTGAAATTAGCGATTGTGCGTACGCCGACCGATGCGATGCGATGGGTTGTTTTTCGGTTTGGCAAAATATTATTGGTAAATATAATTTTACAGATGGTGCACACCATGGCCGACGAGCTCACTCGAATCCAGCCCAGGCTATTAAAGCCGATAAATTATGAATCCCGAGCGTGTTCTTATGAATGTGTGGTTTGAACTACGCCCGGTCGCCAGGTTTGTTAGCAAAACCTCCGCGTAGCAGCTGGTGCACGTTCGACTTGATCTTTCTGTCCTACACGCAGACAGTTGCCGATGCTATACCGCAGTTTAGAACAGACGCTCCCAAAATTTTGAACGCCATTTAATTTTCAATAGTAATCTGGCTGGTTTTTATTCTGTGAAGATTAACCCTTCAGCGCGCGCGCTGTTGTAAAAAGTACAACACTACCAAAAAACCTCGCTTTTCGTATACAGCGCGAGCGCGGTTCAGATTCGGTTGCTTGGTGGCGCGCGTCCTGGAAGGTTAATATACTACTGCTATCTGCGAAGAAATTGATAGCATTTGAGCAATATTTTATGTTTAGATCAGCGAAAACCAACCAAACATCCCGTAACGTGGGTAGATCACCTTAGAATGGTGCGTTGCGGTGTAAGATCTACCAAATCAAATTTTGATCTTGATATTTACCGTATTTTTAAATATTCCAAGATCAAAGTTTGATGCTCTTTTCCTTGTGTTTTGTAGTATTTGTGTTTCAATGTACTGCTAATTAACATTTTATTGCAGCAGGATTCAGGTAAATGTATCGTACGATATAAATAATATTTTAAAAATATGTAACTGTGGCGAGCGTATCACTAATATGTAGCTTATTTGACGTACGATGTTAATATTATTTTATATTTCAGATTATCAACCGAAGAATCTAGTAATTCAACCGAATGCCAACAAGATGACGAGGAAACCAGGATGAATTGGGCAGACAACTGATTCGAAGCAGTCTAACAATGGTGTGCCTGGACGTTAACCAAGCGTATCCTGTGGAGTTTACTCTTCCACTAACAACACCCAAATTCCTGTGACACCTAGGCCTGAGAGATCGTAGAGTTGTCTACATTTTTCATAGGTGTCCAAAACTAACCATCCTTTCCCATTCCTCAGCAGTCGTAAGGACGTGGCCAGGACAGTGCTCGACCATTGGAGGATTGCGTCAGTCTTGTCTAAGAGTCAGAGATTAGTCCCAAATCTTTGTGCTTTGGTTCGGACGGGAAGGAGGCAACCCTCATAACAGCGGTCTAGGACTGTACCACCTACGAATTTGTGCGACTCGCTTAATGCTAATGCTAATGCTAATGCTAATGCTAGATCAGCGAAAACCAACCAAACTAAATGTCTTGTCAACATAGTAAGGGAGCGTCCATAAATTACGTCACGCAAAAATTGACAATTTTCAACCCCCGCCCCCCCCCCTTTTTTATAGAATGAGAAAATCTGCAACAGATACCCAAGAGGTGGTTCCTCGGGTGATGTGGGGATCGACCCACTAAAAACTCATTCTCTCTCTTCCTTACCTTCGCGGTACGCCCGTTAGGGATGACTTCGAGAAGGGGGGGACCGTACATGAGTACACTCTAATAGTAAGCGTTCCACCAGCTACCGCCTTAAGTTGTTCACTCTCCCCTGGAGGCTCGGGTCCTGGCTAGTACTTAGATTACCCGTTGAACTCAAGCTCCTGGATGGGGAAGGCGGGCCAACTCAACTGCCTGTTGTTCGGCTCGCCATTTACTCTGTAGTTCAAGTACGATTCGAGAAACCGTGGAAGTAACGGAGTCCCACTTGTCCGCCCCATACATATCCTTTCAACAATGTTGTCAGGCGTGATATCTCTACCGCATACCTCCTGCATACTCGACCTTTGCTCCACGTGGACATTCAAAGAGCACACATGCTCCGCGGTCTCGTCGCAGTCTGCACACTCCGGACATGCGGGGAAACCTGCATGTCCGAATCTGTGCAGATACCATCTAAAGCACCCATGGCCTGACAGAAATTGAGTCAAGTAAAATTTCACCTCGCCATGGGGCCTGCTCGTCCACTCCCGAGCAGAAGGGAATAACAACAACATAAGAAGCTGTGTTATTTGAGGAAAATAACTGAATAATAAAATCGATAATTTCTAAGTTATTACCATAACATATTTTGTTATAAACTTGTCTGTCATAAGCGGCAAAATAACAAAATTCATAACAAAAAAATGTTCCTGGGAACCCATTTCAATAACTTGTTTTGTTAGTTTTAATAACAACTAAATAACAGTGAATTCGGAAAACATTTCAATATCAAATTTTGATATTAATATGTTATTGATAATAATCGGAGAGCAGAATTTGCTATGATATCAAACTCGTTACTAAATAAGTTATAATACTTATTATATAAAATTATTCGCTTTGTCTTACAAGCCCGCCAATAACATGAGGCTCATCACCCTGACGTAAGACATATTTTCAAATGATCGAAAAAGCTTCGATTTCCACCTGTAATTCATATACTGTTCTACTTTAATTGTTTTCGGTGCACGGTTTTGAAATCAACACGTGTACTTGAAAAAGTTTGATCGTCGATAGCAATTTGTGACTTTTGTTTTGTTTTTTTTTTTAACAGCATGGAAACTGAAGAATTTTTAGAATGCTCAACAGTTTTGCAGATTTTTTTTGGGATATTGGAAATATTGTACAAATTATTACAATTTTTCTGGAATTTTGTTTTATTTCCTCCGATTTTTCCCTGGATTCAAGAATAATGTCGAATATTTCTCCTGGATTCTACAAGGATTCCTCCAAAAAATTTTCTATAATTTTTCCTGAACTTCCTCTGATGATTCCTACAGGACTTTCACCAGAATTTTTTGCAATATTTTTTTTTCTAAAATTCCTCTATTTATTTCTCTAAGGATTCCGTCAAAAACTCCTTATATGCTTATCAAGTGACTTTGTCATAAAATTCTTCTAGAAATTCGTCGACAGATTAGGTCATAAACTTTTCCATAAATGACTCCAAAAATCTTCTAAAAATTTCTTCGGGTGTTCTACGGAATCTTTCATGGATTTTCAAAGAATCCTCTAGAAATTCCTCAAGAATACTGCATAAAATCCCTTCAAGGATTTCTTCAGAATTTCCTGTGATCATTAGTCCTGGAGTTCATCTTAAGATTTCTCTGAAAATTTCTTTGAGGATTTCACCAGGAGTTTTCCGAAAGATTTTCCAGGAGTTTTTTAAAAGATTCAGCCAAGAATTCTAATAATTGCTCAGAAGAATTACCTTCGAAATTTCTAAGAAAAGACCAAGACTTCTTCAGGGATTTATCGAAAGTTCCTCCAGAACTTGTGCTTATCCCAAAATTATTTAAGGAATTCTTAAAAGGAGTCGTTCAGAAATTTCCTTCTTAACTGAATACAAAAATTGAACAATTCAAAGGGACAGGTCATAATTGTCGAATTGTTGCTGTAATTTCAAAACTTGTGACTGTTGTGCTATTGCTGATGAGTGGATCAATACTACAACAATAACTAAACTTGTACTTCAATAAAACATGTTATTTAAATGTAATTTAGTTAATGTATATCAATAGCTTGATTATAACAAAATGAGATTGTCCAACAAAATTTGTTATGGAAAAGCTGTGCCTTGATAATTCAATAATAACAAAACAAGATATAAAAACAGGTTATGTGATTTCGTAGTTATTAACTTGCTATTCTCCTCTGCTCGGGCTTGGACACGCTTGGTATGAGCCTGTGTGTCCATACCCTTGCTGGAGGAATCCCATTCGCTCTGCCACTTCAACATAGACGAGGTTCTGGCGATACGCCTCGCGCCTCTTATGCCGCGTCGCTCGAAGCATTCTTCATCCTCTGCCACCACTAAAGCTATGGGCATCATGCCCGCTAGCACACATACCGCGGCCTTTGAGACCGTGCGGTATGCGCTCACCACCCTAAGGCACATCAGCCTGTGGGTAGTCTCAAGTCGCTTCACGTTTCGATTAACCACTAGCGCCTTCGACCATGCAGCGGCGCCATACCGTAGTATGGAGACCGCTACTGCCGCGAGCAGCTTACGCTTACTCGAGACTATTGCCGAGCTATTTGACATTATCTTTGACAATGCCATTATCGCCATGCTTGCCCTTTTGCATGCATATTCTACGTGGCTTCCGAATTTCAGCATATCGTCGATCATGACCCCCAATTGCTTCAGTGAGCGCTTAGAGTTGATCGTGCATCCACCTGTGGTGGCCACTGCCTGCTGTTCAGACTTGCGGTTGTTTACCACCACCACCTTCGTTTTGTGGTGCGCGAGTGCCAAATGTCTCGACCTCATCCAGTCCTCCACTATGCCAATTGCATGAGTTGCTGTCAGTTCCACTTCCTCTATCGACTCGCCGTATACTACAAGGGTAATATCATCGGCGAAGCCGACCAGCTTTACGCCCGGTGGAAGTTTGAGCCTCAATACGCCATCATACGCCACGTTCCATAGTACCGGGCCCAGGATGGACCCCTGCGGTGATGTTGTAGCTCTTCTCGCCTTTTTTGGTGTCATAGATTAGCACCCTATTCTGGAAGTTGCTCCACCGACGAACCGACGTTACAGTGGTGATTCAAAACTGTCCCCCCCCCCCCCAAATTTAACGGTCGACCAGCGAAGCGAGCGAACGCTTCTGTCAAATAAGCGCAGACGCGAACCTCTTCCTATATTAATACACGGGGGTTGGAAGTCAAGCTATCAAATAACGCGAACCGTTGTAGAGGAGGCGGTAGTGTTCGGCTATTTTTCATCATGGCGTCGGGGACAACAAATTTGAATTTATTTGTTCTAGCTGTCACGTCGGTTCGTCGGTGGTTGCTCTCCAGTATCCGGCATAGGCTAACCGGGACTCCTAGGTGGTGTATTGCGCACTCAATTGCGGCCCAGCTGACGCTGTTGAACGCATTCTTAACATCCAGCGTGACGACCGCGCAACAGCGGATTCACCGTCGATCGACCCTTCCGGAAGCCGAATTGGTTATCCGAGAGACCAGAGTCATCGGGTTTCTCGGTATCGGTATAGACCATCAGCCTCGACAGAATGATCCATTCCAACAGTTTTCCGGCGGTGTCCAGCAGACAGATAGGTCTGTATGCCGACGGGTCGCCAGGTGGTTTCCCGGGTTTGGGCAGTAGAACCAAATCTTTGCCTTTTCCACCTCTCCGGAAATTCGCCTCTGTCTAGGCACATCTGCATACTGCATAGCCATTCTGAACATGTCAGGCTCGGCCTCGATGGCCGTCTTGATGGCCCCCTCCCCCCTATGCCACACTTATTGTGTGAGACCTCTGAAATTTGTGTATGGGTTGTCACACTTGACTGACACCCCCCCTTCCCCCTTAAAACGTGACGTAATTTATGGACGTTCCCTAACTCAAGGTCATGTTACTGTGTGACACAGCAGTTTAGAGGTTACATGAAAATCCGAATCCCATCCACCATGCTTCGTTTTCCTACAGTCAAAAATCGGTAGTTTTGTGGTAAAACATTAGTCTACCATGCAATAATCGTGAGTTCAAAACTCACCTGAGCATGAGGACTTTTTCATGTTCAGGCATAATTTGTCCGCCATTTATAGTTTATAGTTACCAGATTAATATTCCAAAAAACTTTGCCTTTTCAAAGGATGGACAAATAGCAAAGTGAACTGTCACCAATAACCACAGGAGAATCTCTGAGGTAAATCGCCAAACTCACTGATAGCAGTTTAAGCTTCCAAATGCATCGCACCGACGATCCGCATAGATAACGCGCACGAATCTCTAATTTGGGTTATTATTATTCGAAACGGTTAATTTTATTACACCGGTCCGGGGCCCTGCTGTCCTACGCCAGTGAGCAAAAACAGTCAATGCCCGACCCGACCCGTTCGTCGTTATTAGGACCAATCCAAAACGAGTCGCGAGAATTCGCTATAATTGCCTCGTGCAATAATTATGACGGGGTCTGATTGCTCCGAAAAATGGCCGCCGCAAAAAACGGGGTTCCACTTCGCTGACTGGATCGAGTCAGGATGATGGCGCATAAAAGTTCATTTCTGGCATCTGTCATTGTGACGGCTAGTTTAAACCGACAGAATGGGTCGACCGGTCATAATTGTGACCAAAACGCGCCCTTTGGTGTTGGTGCGGCACAATTGTGGTAAATGTTTGCAATTATTTTTGCTAATGACAATACCGTAGTCGTTTGATTTATCCCAGTGAGGCGGGGCTGATGAAATCAACCGTGAGAATTATTTTTCCGGGGTTTTCAGGACTAATTCATGATTAGATAAATGATACGCAATCAGTAAGCAAAACGTTTCCGCTAATGTTATTGATGCAGAGTGCAGACTGTTCCATTTTCATTAAACCTCATCAGCAGTTAGAAGTTACATTAAAGTTTGGACTGCGATATTGTGCATACATAGAATTTAATTGCGATTTCAATTTTATATTGACCAATGGCAAACTAATTACGAATAATACTGGCCGTCCCTTATTTTGCCGACCATCATCTTCTAATCGGCGAGATCTGACAGCGCACTGCCAGGATCCAGCGACAAGAAGAAAAAATCGGGAGCCGGTTCAACACACGCCGACTGGAAGACGCTGCGGTAAAAAGGTCCTTCGTCGAGGAGCTAGAAAACCGTGCTGCAGATATTCCAGCAGGTGGAAGCGTAGAAGATCGATGGAGCGCCATCAAGAACGCCTTCATCGCCACCGGGTGAGCACCCGGAGACAGCAATGGATCACAGATGATACCTGGAGGAAGATAGAGGACCGAAGGAACGCCAAAACCGCGATAGAGCGAGCGAAAACACGAGGAGCCAAAGCCGTAGCCCATTAGCGCTATTCGGCTCTCGAGGAGGAAGTAAAACGCTCATGTAGACGGGACAAAAGAGCGTGGGTGGACTTCCCAGCCGACGAAGGCGAGAAAGCCGCAAACATCGGTGACATCCGTCTCCTCTACGATATTTCCCGTCGCCTTAGTGGGACTAAGATGAATGCTACGATGCCCGTGAAAGACACATCTGGACAGTTACTGACCGACCCGCGTGACCAGTTGAAACGCTGGTTCGAGCACTTTAAAATCCTTTTTCAAGTGTCGGCCACGCCATCAACACCTCAGCATGATACGCCAAGGGTTCGACGCATTTCCAGCCGACTGGATGCAAGGCGTCTTAGTAAAGGTACTCAAAAAGGGTGACCTGACTGTATGCGATAATTGGCGGGGCATCATGTTACTGTGTATGATCTCAAAGTCCGCTGCACAGTGGTCCTAAACCGGATACAGGAGAAGATTGACGCAACTCTCCGACGGCAGCAAGCAAGATTCCGTACCGGACGATCCTGTGTGGACCATATTGTCACGCTCCATATCATCCTGGAGCAAATCAATGAATTCCAAGAGTCTCTTTACCTGGTGTTCATTGATTTCGACCGCCTCAATCACGAAAACATGTGGGAAGCCATCAGGCGCGAGGGTCTCCCTGAGAAAATCAACGGCCTTATTGAAGCACAGTACAGGGCACTTTCTTGCAGAGTACTGCACAACAGTGTTTTGTCCGATCCCATCCGGGTCGTTGCTGGAGTGAGGCAAGGATGTATTCTATCACCGCTACTGTTCCTCATCGTAATCGACGAAATCCTGGTAGGTGCGATTGACCGTGAATCAAATCGTGGATAGCTTTGGCAGACCATTACCATGACTTCGAACTGGCTGATGACGTTACTCTCCTTGCTCAACGGCGTTCTGATATGCAGAGCAAGCTCGATGATCTTGCCAATCGCTCCTCAGCGGCAGGTCTTACCATCAACGTCAACAAGACCAAATCGTTGGATGTAAACACGATCAACCCTTCCAGCTTTACGGTAGCTGGGCAACCAATGGAGAATGCTGAAAGCTTCCAATATCTTGGTAGCCAAATAGCGGCCGATGGCGGCACCAAGGTCGACATAGGTGCACGGATCAAGAAGGCGAGTGCTGCTTTTTCGAGTTTAAGAAATGTATGAAAAAAAAAACCAGATTAGTCGACGCACCAAAATCCAAATGTTCAACTCGAACGTGAAATCTGTGCTGCTATACGCCAGTGAAACCTGGTGTGTATCAGTGGAGAACACTCAACGGCTGCAAGTTCTTATAAATAGATGCCTGCGGTATATAATTCGTGCATGGTGGCCTCACAACTGGATCACCAACGTGTGGAGCTCCATCGTCGATGTCATCAAAAAAGCCGATAGCGACAGAAATTCGGGAGCGAAAGTGGAGGTGGGTCGGCCACACTCTACGCAGGGGCAGAAACGAAATCTGCAAACAAGCGTTAGACTGGAACGCAGCAGGACATCGCAGCAGAGGCAGACCCAGAGGCTCATGGCGGCGGAGCCTCAACAACGAAATCATGCAAGTTGACAGAAATTTGACCTGGCCAAAGGTCAAGGCGATGGCCGGCAATTGCCCAGGATGGAAATCTTTCAATTCGGCCCTCTGCACCACCGTGGGTGCCCAGGACTGAAAGTAAGTAAGTACAGGAAACTCTCGAGTAGTTCCTGAAGAAATCCATGGATATCTTCTCGAAGGATTTCTTGTTGAAAATAAGAATCTCAGGATACCATATAATCGCAGACCGAATTTTTGAAAGAATTCTTTTGCAGGAGCTGCAGGGGTATTCTCGAAGGAATTTTTGGATGGATTCCTCACTAAATCCGAGGATGAACTCCTAAAATATCTTGAAAAATATTGGGGAAATATTTCTGGATTACTTTTTAGGAGAATTTCCAGCCTCATGTTTGCAACCCTGTAAAATTATCTTAGACAATTCCAATAGCTGGAGTATTTCCTCTATCAATCTTTAAAGTAATTTGAAAAAAAAATGCAGGAATTCTTGGAGGAATCCCTGAAGAAATTCTTAAGTGCATTCCTGGAAAGATGATGGAAGCATTTTTGAAACATCTGAAGGAAACCCTGAATATGTTCTGATATTACGAGAAGAATATTGGAAGGAATTATTAGCGGAACTCCTGTAGTTATTCTTGGAGGATTTTTTTTTTTAAGATAAACTGAATTTAAGCCTGGAATACCTGGAGGAATTCCTGGAGATATTCCAGGACTTATTCCTGGCGGAATCCTGGAGGGATTTTTGAAGTAATTCGTGGTAGAATTCCAAAAAGATTCTCTAGAGAAATCAATGGAAGAATTCCTGGAGTAACTGCTGGACAAATTGGTGGAGAAAATTTTATAAGAATTCTGGGAGCAATATTTGAAAAAAAAAAAACTGTAGAAATCCCTTAAGGAATTCCTGGAGGAATATCTGAAACACCTGCAGGAATTTCTTGAAGCATACTTGCATGAATATCTGGTAAAGTTCCTGAAGGAATCCTTGGAGGAGTCCCTGGAAAAATTATTCGAGGAATCTCTCGAAGAATTGCTGGAGAAATTTCTGGAAGGATTCTGCAGAAATTCTTAAATGAGCTCCTGTATGTATGCCTTAAAAAATTCTTTGACGAATCCCTAGATTCCAGGGATTCTTGAATCAATTCCTGGACGAATTCCTGAAGTAATATCTGAAGCAATCCGTAGTAGAATTCCAAGAGGAATCCCTGGAGGAGGTATTTCTGGATAAACTCTTGGAGGAATCTCTGGAAGAATTCCTAGAGACATCTCAGGATGTACTTCTGAAGAAATCCCTAGAAAAAATCTGGATGGAATCCCTGGAGAAATATCTGATCAAATCCCTGGAGGTGCTCCTGGAAGAATTCATAGTTGAATGCCTGGTGAATTTCCTGGAGAAATGTCCCGAGGAATGCCTGGATGATTTCCGGAGAGTATACCTGGAGGTCTATCCCTGGATTACTCGAGGGATTCCTGAAGGAATTTCTGAAAAAAAAAAACGAAGAAATCTCTTGGGGAATTCCCGGATGAATACCTGCAGGAAATTCTGGAGGAATACTTGCAAGAATTCTTGAAAAAATCCCTGTGGGAATCCATGGAGGATTCCCCAAAGGAATTGTTTGAGGAATCTCTGAAGGAATTGTTTGAGGAATCTCTGGAAGAACTCTTGGATCAGTCTCTGGAGGAATTCTTGGAGAAATTTATGAGAAAATACCTGGATGAATTCCTGGTAGAATTCCTGAGAAAATTTATAAAAAAAATTGGAGGAATTCCTGTGGGAATTCTCGGAGAAACTCCTAAAATAAATCATGGAGGAGCTCCAGAAATCCTCCCTGAATGCATTCGTGGAGGAAGGCCTAGAAGGGTTTCTGAAGGAATAACTGGGGAACTACGGAAAGAATGCCTGGAGAAATTCCTTGAGACATTTGTAGATAAATTCTTGTAAAAACCTCTGGAAGAATCCTTAGAGAAATCCCCGAATGTATTCCTGTAGAAACTCCAAGCGGAATTCCGGGAGAAACCCCTAGATAAATTTCTGGAAAAATACGTGTAGGAATCCCTGGAGGAACTCCTGCAAGAATTTCCGGAGAAATGCCTGGAAGAACTTCTGAGGGCATCCCTGGAGGATTTCTTGGAGAAATTACTGGAGGAATTCCTGGATAAAATCCCTAAAGGAATTCCATGAGGAATTCCAAGAAGAATCCGTAGAAAAATTCTTGTATGAGTCCCTGCAGGGAATCGTGAAAGTTCCGTGGTAGAATGCCTAGAAGAGTCCTTGGAGAAAATTCTGGAAAAAAAATCCTGTAGGAATCCCTGCATGAATTCGTGAAAAAATCCCTTCATGAATTTTGGTAAGGATACTTGGGGAAATTTCTTAAGAATACCCTTGAGTATTAAGAAATAATTCATAGAAAATATTTTGGTAGAATTCTTGGAGAAATCCTTGGATATTTTGTTTGAAGAATTCTTTGGCGGTTTCTTGATTCCCTGGAGAAATTTCTGAACAAATCTGTGCTGGAATTGCAAAAAAATCCGACGAGAATTATCTGAAAAATCCCTGGAGAAATGCTGGGAGGAAATCTTGGGAGAATGTCTGCAGGAATGCCGGGATAATTTCCTGGTGGAATCCCTGAAAAAATTCTAGGTGGAATAACTGGAGGGATTCATGAAGAAATCCCAGTGGGAATTCCCTGTAGAAAATTTGTAAGGAATTGTTCGATTCATTTTCTGGTAGAATTTTCAGAAAGAACTCCAGGAAAAAATAGAAGGCAGCTATTTGAAAATTCCTGGAGATTTTTTTTTATCTAGTTCACTTATTTGATGGTAATCGTCTTAGATAAATTCTTCGATGCATTATTAATTGGAACAAGCCCTAAAATCGGAACCCCACAAGACGCTTATTGAGAAATTCACGAGGAAGAATTTACTGGAGGAGAAATTCCTGAAGAAATATCTGAAGGAAGTATAGACAGCGTTTCAACTTGGTGGCAACATTGTTTCCCTAACCGGTAAACTTTTCATAAAAATGAATATATCTGAATAGAATTTCAATAGCCGCATAGTACATCAAAGCTATCCTAGTAATAAAGCAACCCAAATTGAAAACAAGCATTCCCGTAATCCAGCAGCCCGGATAGCGGCATTAATTAGTAAATGGCACTGTAAACCTATAGCAATATCCGAAACTCTCTTGACGGCTCGTAAAATTTACGATCATTGACGCATTTCTTCAACCTGCCGTATCGCACTCCGCTGGCCTAATTTGCGCTATCATAGATGCCGGTGCCAAATGGCCGCAGTTAGGTACCTACCGGGAAGAAAGAACGCCCTAAACAGCAGAAATGAGGGAAGAAAATAGCGTCACCTTATGGCTCTGGCAAGAAACCCGGCTTACGGGACGACCGACGCGACGGTGACGTCCTCCTAGTAGAGTGTGCCACCACCCAGTGGGGAAATAAACTTTTATGGACCGAAACGAACATAAAGGAGAAAGATTTTCGCTCGCCACCCTAATGGGAATCGGACACGGAACCCACCGGTCGGCGATGGTGACGGTGACGGCGAAGACGACGACGAGGACGACGTTGGTTTGATTTGCTCTGGGAAATTGGGACCGCAATATTCTTTTACCAGGGTTGGTGCTGAACGACACATTAGAATACCGTTTACCAGAAAGCCCCCACATGTTTCCATGAATCGAATCGATGAGTTTACTGGATTTTATTGCGATTCAATATTAGTCAAACACATGTACAGGGGATAGACAAAATGATCGGGACAGGCAAAATTTTCCCTTCTCATTTTTTTTCAAATAGCTGTAACTTTTCTAAAAGTGCATCAAATCATCTCAAATTTTCACTGTAAGCTGATCAACTAGTTGTGTATCAGTGGACAAAATTTGGAAAAGATCGGACTATTCTGCACGAAATTATGGAGATTCTAGAAAAAGGAATAATTATCCGATAGCCAACTTTGAGCTGTCATATCTCACGTTTCAATGAACCGAATGCAATGAAATTTTGACCATTTATGACTTATATAATGAGCTTTGAAAAACTTTTGACTTAACTTAAAATTCTTAACATGGAAGAAAATTATAAAGATTAGATTATTTTTCTAATAAATCGAAAAAATTTCTTAAATTTCAACATCGTTTCAAAGTTCAATATGCCAATTGTAGCTCATTTAAATTCCCTCTAATTGTCTTGAACACAGACATGTTTTGAAAGAAAAAAACAACATAGGCCGCAATTCATTGAAAAAGTAATGGGAGGCATATTTAAAATAGACCAATTTACTACAAAATCATAATATTAATGAAATCGCTGTAACTTTGTCTCTTGATAAAAATTTCAAATTGAGTCAAACGTTTTTCAGAGCTCATTGTATAAGTCATAAATGGACAAAATTTCATTGCATTCGGTTCACTGAATCCGGAGATATAACAGCTCAAAGTAGGCTATCGGATAATTCTACCTTTTTCTAAAATGTTTATAACTTCGTGCAGAATAGTCCGATCTTTTCCAAATTTTGTCCACTGATACACAACTGGTTGATCAACAAACAGTGAAAATTTGAGAATGTTTGATTCACTTTTCGAAAAGTTACAGCTAATTGGTCATTTTTTGAAAATTGAAAATTTTGCCTGTTCCGATCATTTTGTCTATCCCCTGTATGTAGGTTTTGTTACGGTTTGCATACCGCAGCGAATTGGGCAGTGTGGGAAGCAATTGTCATACCAAACGGCAAGCACTTTTTGTACATCTAGGACGCTGTACATAAACTACGCAGACTTATTTTTGACCATCTTAAAGCCAGGAAGAGGAGGACTTTTGCCCATGGAAATGTTTCGACAAGTTCCATGGATCGTTGACTTTAGCCAGACGCCCACCCTCTATCCGCAGAGGCACAGTCTACGTAGGGCAGTAGGACAGATCATAGATACAGTTTATTGATCGGTTGAGTGATAGTGGAAAAGTACGCAATTTAGAACTGTTGTTCAAGTTCAAGTTGATCAAGAGTTCATGCGTTCCCAGCAACAAGCCACTCGAACGCAAACTCGACGATATGAGTATGGAGCAGCTAGCTAACGTCCTGATGGACTACAGTCTGAAGCTCACCAAAATCCACTAAATTAGTCGAGTGGAAAAGGCGAAGAAATACTGCGGCCAGCTCTATATAAAACACATCCAGAGCGAGGCTCAATCTCGATGAAGGATCTCAAGCCCACAAATATCATCAACAGAATCGCAGATGAATTGGTTCCTGAGTGCAAACTTTTTACAGGGTGATAGAGGACCATAAATGGTGAAAAAAAATGTTCTACGCACATGGTCAAATCTCAACCGTTACGACTACGTGAACTATCATCACAAATCACCCTTTAAAAAGTTTGCACTCTTGAACCTAACACCCATGGCATTTGAGATTCGCGCACTCACAAATTGAATAATTTGTACTCTAATCTCGGCCCATATATCCGAGGCGGTAAACGCACGGGTATTCAGCATAACCATGCTGAGGGTGACGGGTTAGATTCCCGGTCGGTCCAGGATCTTTTCGTAAAGGAAATTTCCTTGACTTCCTTGGGCATAGAGTATCTTCGTGCCTGCCACACGATATACATATGCAAAATGGTCATTGGCAGAGGAAGCTCTCAGTTAATAACTGTGGAAGTGCTCATAGAACACTAAGCTGAGAAGCAGGCTTTGTCCCAGTGAGGATGTTACGCCAAGAAGAAGAAGTACTCTAATCTTTCATCCTCTTACAAACATTCATGTGAATATCACAAGTTTTGCGCTTACATACATAATGGAAATTTCTCCTACTAATAAGAAACCTATGGGTTTTTTTTTGTCCTAGGCTGATACAAATTTAATTTTGACTTTTTGTCTCCCCCCGTTCAAACATTTTTGGTTGGATTTTGCATTTTGAGAGGGCAGAATAAAAAAATATTTATCGAAATATCGGGTCTTGCCAAAAGTTTTTTTAACAAATCCGATGAGTTTTTAATATTTTCCAGATTAAATGCTTTATTATTTTTATCCTCGACTTGCTTAAGAGTGGTGGTGTTTTTTTTTGTCGTCACCCGTAGAATTTCTTCAAAGAAAATGAAAAATGAATATTTTGGGGATTTTCCAGGAATGCATAGATGCTTCCTAAATTCTCTGGAAGATTTCTCCTGAAAGTTATCAATTAATTCATGCAAAAGGGTAACACCAATTATCTTATATCTTACGAAACTCATCCAAAAACCTCCTCCTGGTATTTCTTCCGTAATCCTTAAGCGATTTAAATTGATGAAAAAATACTTTGTTTCCTATGTATTTTTTCGAAAGCTTTCCAGAGATTGCCCCCGGAATTAATTTAGGAACTTTTTTAAAGCTTTTCCTGGATTCCTTCCCATATTGTCCCATTGATTCTTTTGGAAAACTTCCCAGGAATTTATTTCAGAAATGCTTCCATGGATTTTTTCCTAGTTCTTTAGAACATCTTGCAAGTATTGCTTCAGATGCTTCAGAATTTCCTTTAGAATCTCCTTCGAGATTGTCGTTAGAGAATTCATTAACAAAATCTCCAAAAAATCATATGGGTTTCCTAGGAAGATTTCTTCTAAAATAATTCTATGAATTCCTTCAAAAAATACTCCAGAAATTTCGTCGTATAATCAATCATTATTTTTTATAGCACGACCGGCTCTTTTTGTTTCAAAAAATCTTCCAGGACTTCTTTAAGACATTTCTTCAGTATTTCCATCAGATATTCCCTCATGTTTTTTTAAGTACTCTTTTAGGTAGATTTCTACGGGTTCCTACTGAAATTCTACCAGGAATAATTAAAAAAAAAATCCAGTTATTCTTTTATAAAACTAATCGGATATTTCTCCAGGGTTTTAATTAGAATTTTCTACAGAGTAAATCAAAAATTCTTTCGAGGTTTCTTTCAGAAATTCTTCCAGATGATTCTTTAGAAAATTTCCCAAATATTCCTTCATAAATTCATTCAGGTATTTCTTCGAGATGTCCACCAGAAATTTGTTCAGGAATTGTTCCTGGCAATCCATTGAATATTTCCTGATAAATGTGTCCAGAAATATTTCTTCAGGGGTTCAATTCTGCAGCAAATCCTCCAGAGATTCTTGCGTTGTTACTTTCAGTGATTTAGGCACGAATTTCTCCCGAGATACACAAATTTCTTTAGGATTTCCTCTATATAATCCTTCAAATATAGGGTGACTTTGGGTATTATAGGCAGCTTTGTTCTCTTCGTCATGAGTGTTTTTTTCCTGAAACTTGGTTGTATAATTCAGCTTGGTTAGGAAATATTTAAGGACAATTTTAAGCTCATCAGTGTAGAACTAGCTTAAGTTGAAATACACAATAATAAAAATTAAAAAAAAAAACAAAATAAGTTCAACAAAACTATTCATGATGAAGAGAACAGAATGGCCGAAAATAAGTAAGTTCTCCTATATTCCCACGGAAATTCCATTAGAAATATCTCAAGATTATTTTCCAGGGGCATTTTCAGATGCGCGTTTCTACGCGTTTCTACGCGTTTCTCCAGGAAAAACTAATATATTTTTTTATAGGAACACCAAGATTTCCATTGAATGATTTCTGCAAAAAAATTTTCTTCGAATTCCTTAATATTTTTAATAGGAATTTGACCAGCGGTTTCCCCAGAAGTTGCTCCAGAAAATTCTTAAGAAATTCCTTCTGTAATTCATTGAAACATTTTTCGGGGTATTTTCAGATATTCCTCCAGATATTCGCTCAAAAGTACTCCTTAAGATTTCAACAAGTATTCTACTGAGGATTTCTTCAGAAAACCCTTCAGGGTTTTTATTTTGCCAGGATTTTGAAATTCATGCGAACATATATTTTTGTACCCAGAAACTTCAGAATTTTGGGGATTCCTTCAGGAATTTCAGCAATTTATTCAGAAGTTTTTCCATGGAATTTTCAAAAAATCATCTAAAATTCATTTACAAATTCTATAGGAATTTCTTTATAAATTCCTCCCAAGGTTTCTGCAAGAATTCCTTGAGCAATTCCTTCGGTAAGATCTGCAGTTTTCAGTTAGCCTAGTGGTTAAGGCTATGCGTCACCATTCCTGAGACGGCGGGTTCAATTTCCTTTCCAGTCTGGAACATTTTGGGCATAGTGTATCATTGCACTTGCCTCAAAATATATTAATTCATGCAATGGCAGGCAAGGAAAGCCCTTCAATCATTAGTTATTAATTATTTTAACTGTGGAAATGCTCAAAGAACACTTAGTTGAAACGAAGCAGGCCAAGTCCCAGTGCGGACGTCGAACCATAAAGAAGAAGAAGCAGAAGTCCAGGACCTGCAGAAATGCCCACAAGCATTTTTTGTTAGAAAACGATGGAAGCGCACATCAGAGATATTTTCTTGCATGCCTTTAGAGATCCACGTAATATTTAATATTTCTACAGCTCTTCCAGAAATCGCACAAAAATTACTAAAGAATTATTAAAGAAATCTCTGAAGTAATTTCAAAGAGATCACTGGAGGGAGAATTGTCTCAAGGAAACTCTTAGAAAACTCACCGGGTTAAAATTTCGATTATTATCGAACTTTCGTGTACCTCAGATTTTTCTTCACAGAATGTCAGAACTACGGCTAAATAGTGTAAATGGAAAGTTTGAAAATATTCCATCGGGGAAATTTTGGTATAGCTTAGTAAAAATGCTTCACAGAATTGAGAAACAAAAAGTTTGCCTATTACCTTTCTCAATTAAATCTCTGCTGTACGCTTTTTTTGGACAAAATTTTTGGAAAATCCTCAGAAGTCTATACATGCGCTGAAAGAAAATATTGGGGCCAATCTATCTATATATAGATAGGTCCCTTTGAGGCAACAAAACTCGCGATCGGATGATCCGATCAGCATGACTCTTGCATGGTTCGATTCGTATTCATGGTGGCTGTGTTTTTATGTAAAAAAAGCTACGAAAATCAACTAAAAAAGCTAGAAAATTGACAAAATGATGGTTTTTTATGAGCTGGGAAGGAGATCAACACGATCGATATGAAACCAATCTAGAGTGCGGTGATGCTATGAGCTCAACAGTTGTCAAACCACCACAGCTTGGCAAGACAAAGTTTGCCGGGTCAGCTAGTATTATATAATATCTTTACCTTTGGCTTACTCAGCCTTTGCCTCAGAGATGTCAAAAATCGTTATTTGCAGATGACACAGGTACAGGGGAAAGACAAAATGATCGGGACAGGCAAAATTTTCACTTTTCAAAAAATGTTCAATTAGCTGTAACTTTTCGAAAAGTGCATCAAATACTTTTAAATTTTTACTGTAAGTTCCTCAACTAGTTGTGTATCAGTGGACAAAATTTGAAAAAGATCGGACAATTCTTCACGAAGGTATGAAGATTTTTGAAAAAGGTAAAATTATCCGATAGCCAACTTTGAGCTGTTATATCTTCGGATTCAATGAACCGAATGCAATGAAATTTTGTCCATTTATGACTTATATAATGAGCTATAAAAACCATTGACTTAACTTAATATTCTTAACATGGAAGAAAGTTATAACGATTAGATTATTTTCTAAAAAAACACTAATTTATCCAAAACATCAACATCGTTTCAAAATTCAAGATGCAAATTATAGTTCATTTAGTTTCCCTCTAATTGACTTATATATGAATACGTTTTGAAGGAAAGTAACAACATAGCCGCCAATAAATTGAAAAAGTAATGGGATGCACATTAAAAATAGACCAATTTACTAAAAAATCGTGAAAAAAATAAAATCGCTATAACTTTTTCGCTTGTTAAAAAATTCAAGTTAAGTTAAATGTTTTCCAGAGTTCATTATATAAGTCATGAATGGTCAAAATTTCATTGCATTCGGTTCATTGAATCCGGAGATATAACAGCTCAAAGTTGGCTATCGGATAATTTTATCTTTTTCAAAAATCTTTATAACTTCGTGAAGAATTGTCCGATCTTTTCCAAATTTTGTCCACTTATACACAACTAGTTGGAGAACTTACAGTAAAAATATTTGATGCACTTTTCGAAAAGTTACAGCAAATTGAACATTTTTTGAAAAGTGAAAATTTTGCCTGCCCCGATCATTTTGTCTATCCCCTGTATCTCCGCCAAGAAGCGGAGTTTGCGTGTCATTTTTGGTAGAAGGGGATTTTCATATTATCGTACAAATTGGTATGAAGGTTCTCATAATTTATTGAATTTTTTTTTCCAGGTAGGGTTCATAAATACATATGAACAAAAACTAAATTGAAAAATTGGTTGCCTAATTTTCCGGAAAACTCCAATGGAAAACAAACATTTTCCACAGACACCTCCTACTTTGAAAAATCTTAACTCAAGAATGAAGCATCGTAGACACTTTTGAGGAAAATCGGTTGAAAAAGTCGGAAAAACAAGTTAGGAAGTCCGGAAAAATTCTCAAAAAAGCTATATTCTGTGAAATGTTTAAAGTTGTGGTTTTTCTCCGTTCCTGAGTTATGATCAATTTTGTGGAAATTGTCCAGATGTTGGCGGATTTTCGACCGTCTTGAATATCAATTTGCACAAAAAATGATCATTACCCACCCAAGTAACATTTTTAGTTTTATGCTGTACTACAAGGTTGCTATAAATCAATGTCCATAAAACACATATCAAAGCAATAACATCTTCATTGCTTCTATCAAGACCTCTTGGAGAATGAAATCCGGCCAGTTGGCCCACCCTTGGGAAGGTTGTGAAGAGTGCTAAATATCAATTGCAATAAAGTAGTATGACATTTATAAAAACCTTTTCCAGGTCACTCTGCCTTGGCAGCTGCTACTTCCACTAGCGTGGGCATTCATAATAACATTGTGGCATTTATAAATTATAAATTGCCTCGATAAATTCATCCTAAAAAATAAATAATCTTTCAGTGAAGCTCCAAAATTACAAAATATCACGGCTAGTTATTTGCTATATAGTGCCTCAGTTTCCAAGGGCCAATGAAATTTACTGTGAAAAGTGCCGTAAAACATCTGTAAAACAAGTTCCCCCATCGAAATCTGTAATATTCTAAAATATTTTATTACAAAATTTTGTTAAGTTTTTCGCTGAAATATCAGTTTTGACGAAATTTGCCTAAAACATTCCTGTTATGGTTTCTTCCATAGCACGACGCAATTTTTGTTCAAGATAATGCTGAATAATACGAATTGTGACATAAAAATGCGTTCTAAATTACAGTTCGTATCAACGAAAATCTCTGCAGTTAATATGGCGAATGCGAAAATCTCATTTTTATCAGCATTGCTGCTTTGCTTTTATAAAAGCATTCATTAATACAAACAAATTTAAAATCGCATTTATGAACACCGAATACATGCCAAAAAGTTGCTTTAAAAGCCGATATTAAACCGTTCAGCATTTTTTCAACATTTGTGAAGATCGAACAGCAGCCAGATAAGAATTTGACAGATGCACCGCTTTGTTTACATTTGAATCATCTTTCGCGTAAATTGTTCTCATTTTACATTGTACAAAAGCGCTTGCATATCGCGGCTGCATGTAACTAGGTATATAAATATTACTATTTCACACTCAGTAACAACATCACAGTGGAAATCGGCAAACCATCGAGCCGCGTCAGTTCATATTTCGCAAACGACTTTCAGTCGTCTCCGAACCTTCCAATTTGACATGGCGTTTGCGTCCCGCGTAGTGATCGGTTCATCTATTCAGGTCCTATTTCTGTGGAAGGACCTGGATAACAAGATTGCTCCTCTCCAAATAATACCTGCTAGCAAATTGTGGTTCCTTAAGGAATTCCGCTACTCCTCGCAGTGATGAAAAAATTAATGACAGTGACCACCGGGGGCGATAGTCGCTCCGCTGGTTTAGTAGTGGCATTTATGGAAACGAAACACTCTTGTGAAGCATTTTATTATGGTTTTCATAAGTATCAATTCGACAGATTTATCGAACGGCTTTATGAAGGTATAGAATGCCGTGTTAAATTAGTCATTAAAACTTATCAATGATTGATTTTATTTTCTAGCTACAAAAGGTTATTGAGACAGCCAGTAGTAAAGTAATTGCTTTGCATCCTTAAATGCGCTCATTAGGTAAAGTGGCATGTACATTGCTACAATAAAACCTTTATAAATAAGCATGAATGCTGAAAGGTTGTCAATTTGTTACTTGGGCAGGAACGAAAAAAAAACACATCTTGAAATTTTCACAGAATATAGCCTATACAATTTCCTTCCAAAAATATTGTTTTGGGAATTTTTACAAACTTCGTAAATAGTTTTTCCGACTTTTACAACCCATTTTGTTTAAAGACACTACACCATCTCCAATGGCGGTTTCCGGAAAATTAGGCGACCCTGATTTTTCTCAGTTTAGGCCGTTACAAATATTTATTTCACTTTTTGTCCCACCACTCTTTGGCCGGTTGAGGGGGGATAAAAAAATAAAGCATTATATCAGAAAAATATTTAAAAATCATCGGATTTGTTACAGAATTTTTGGCAAGACCCGATATTTTGATAAATATTGTTTTATCTGCCTCCTCAAAATGCAAAATTTAGCCAAATTTTTTTTGAACGGGGGGGGGGGGGAGACAAAAAGTCAAAATTAAATTTGTATCAGCCTTAGTTTTTGTTCATATATAAAGCCTGTATCCGCAATATTCGGGACACAAAAGTACGGCTGTAGCTCTGTAATGAATCGGTAAAATTGGCCAAATAATTGACTGAGAACTCTTTGGTGTATGTTTATTATTTATGCAAAATTTCATAAAAATCGATGCATTATTTTTAACTGTGGATGAAAAACAAACAGGCGTGGTTCTATGCATTTTGTACAGCATGACCAATTTACAATCGCATAATAGATGGTTCTTTTACGTTACAGTTCAAAGTTCTGTGATGATAATTATGAAATTTCGATAGCAGTTATGATACTTATAGAAACACTTTCTTGCAAAATTTCATCGACTTTAATCAATTGGTTTGAAAGCTACTGGTATTGATAGGAGTGAGTGTTAGTGAAATTTTTTCGTTTTTTATGTGCGGTGTTTGCCTACTTTTGAATTTCTCTGCCAATTTTCATGAAATTTTCACTGAAGGTAGTTGATTATGTGTAAATTATGCCTGCAAAATTTGATGATCATTGGTATAGTACTTTCAATAGGACAATTGAAACAATAAAGGGTGCTGAATAATTTCTGTCTGAGGGGCTTAAATCACGTTCAGTCCCAAAACATGTTTCGACTATAAAATTGTTGATGGTGCATCGAAATGTAGAATAAGAGGTTTGAGTTCAAAATTTCAGCTATTTCCTTTGCCAAATTGAAAAGTTACAGAACTGACAAGCTAAACTAGGGGCTGTACAAAATTCAAAGGCGGGCATTCTACTCTTTCATTGCTACAACAAAAAATATTGTACCGATTCACATGAAATTTTGTAGGTGAAATGAACTCATTCTTTAGATGTTATTAGGCAAAATTTGAGTAATTTTTATGTATCTATTGCAGAGTTACAGCTGGGTGTCTGTGTCCCGATTATTGCGGATACGGGCTTTATGTGAACCCTACCTGTGAAAATAAAAACCATTAAATTCTGAGAATCATGGTACCAACTTGTACGATAATAAAAAAAAAATCTCCAGATCCCAACTTAAAATACCCACGACTCCGTATAGGCACTACATGTTATGTGGCTGAGTTAGTTAAAGTTTTACGAATACGGAGTTGTGGGTTCAAATCTCACCAGAACGCGATTTTTTCACAGCTTTCATTTCTCAATTTGTCAATTAGCAACAGTTCGTGCATTCTAATTACAAGTTTCTCCAGTATTAACCATTTGAAGCCGGTTAATTTCGTCACTGCTGCCGCAACCTCGCTGCGCGAATATGTTTGTTATGTTCGGGTTCATCACCGGGATCATATTGACCCTTCCGGCTTCAAAAGGTATAGTTAGGCTGGAGTTAGGGTAAATAAGTTAGAAAATTTATTGCTGACACGCAGGTGAAAAATAAAGCCTGCAAAACTCTTTACTGCTGCTTCAAATGAAATGTAATATATGTAATTGACAATATTGGTAAAAGCTTTGGTTTATTTTACCAAGTAAGGATGATAGTGTGTAAAAATACATAGATCACCTAGTTTAAGTTGATAAATGAAAAAAAAATGATTGTGATACCAACAAAGATTATTAAAAAATCGGGAGTATACATGCAAAACTTGTCCAGTTAGAATGATGCAAGCCATTTAAAAAAGCTAAGTTTCAAATACTGCCAGCAATCGCAATTATACTTGCGAATAAATCGTTGCAATATGTCATGACCCAAAAGGTTATCCCTCCCGAAAAGTGGTGATTATTGCGTAACCTCCATTACCACTGTATACCAAATCAAGCAGCCGCAACCAAACCAGCTCCAGCATATCCCCTGTGTTCGGCTGCTTGGTTGGCTTGCTGGCTGGCTGGTTGGCTGGCTGTGACCATTCCCGCCCTAATGAGACCAACTCATCCACCAGATCTCCATCGGGCAGGCTGGCTGGAGGATTAATTGCAAGCGTGCCACCACCTAGATGTGTAGTACGGTAGCATTGTCGTAATGTCATCCATTTGACATAAATGGCTGACCGCTAGTTCAGCATGATTTGGTTCAACTGACCCAGCAGGTCCATTGGTGTTTCAAGTGGTGGCAAATCCACGCACTACTGAAAGCATATCGTTGGTTTCCTGCAATACGGGCACAACTCAAAATTTGTCATTTTTGAGATATTGATGGCAAATGATGAAGAACTATGTAAAATTTTACCTCACAAAGACCCGCTCCAAAACTCGTTGAGAAACGCGAGATTTTGTCATTTTTACCAATTTTCTGCAATAAATCTACAACTTGAAATCAGCCAACTTTTTCAATAGTCGTTAAAAATAGTAATCCAAAATTTACGAAACAAATAATCCAAAAGTGCCTTTCAATGGAACAACAATCAAAATATATTTAGCCTAGTGGTTAAGATCGCCAATCTGGAGTCGGCGAGTTCGTTTCCCGTTCCAGTCGGAAAAGTTTTCTCGACTTCCTGAGCATAGCGCATAATTGTGCTTGCCTCACGATATACTAAATCATGCAAAGGCTGGCAAAGAATGCCCTCCAATTAATAACTGGGGAAGTGCTCTAAAAACACTAAATTGGAAAGAGGCAGGCCTAGTTCCACTGGGAACGTAGAGTAATACAGAAGAAGAAGAACAATCAAAATTCGTTTACTTTTGTCAAATATATATGATGACTGATGAGTGAAATGTGTGAACTATTAGGATGTGCTTCAAGATTCCCAGCTTTCAAACGCTTATTCTGAAATATTCACATTTATTTTTAGTTGTGCCCCTATTGCAGGAAACCGACGATATGCGTATACGTTGGAAAGGATCGGTGGTGTCATGGGAATAGATATCGTTTATTTGCAAGTTTGGCGCTTTAATGAGCATAAAATGTGCATTTAATGTCACCGGATTTCGCTGGAGATACAAATTTGACGTTTTGTTTGCAATTAGCTGTTTTAATTAGCCCACCATCTATTCTTTTTGCCTTTCTCGTACACCTAAGTGTACTGAAAGGCTATACTTATGTTTACTCAAAAAATGGTTTTTCTTTTCCTTACGGAATATTAGACAGTATTGGACTATTTTCCGCAAAGAAAAGTGACAGTTCCATTTGAATTGCATGGGAGATATTACCGATGTTACACTTTGCTTGCCGCCTGCGAACTGCTCGAGTAATTTTGAAGTGGAATCATTACATACTTGACCATTACTTGTTCTATCTCTTGGTTCAGTACGTACGAAGTGGAAACTAGCCTTAGAAATGTATTTTTGTATTGGCTGGGGGTGCATAAATTAAAATGGGCATAAAAAAGGTTATTCGTGCATAACTTAAGTCAGGGCTTTAATGAGCGAATGTAGTTTGCAAGAACAGATCTTGGTCCTGGAAATTTGAGATGGGGTCAAGGGAATTTCCAGGAAGTTCCAAGGGTTTTCAGGGGTGTTTCATTGGCAACTGACGACTTGCCGTGGCTGGGATCGAACCCATGACCATCAAGCGAACGTGTAGCCACTGCGCCACGGGCCCCGGCAGCTTTGCAGGGTTGTTGTCCGGAATTCTTGCAACATACCCTGCCCACCGTATCCTCCCAGGTTTGGCCACCTTCTGGATGCTGGGTTCGCCTTAAAGTGCAGCGAGCTCGTGGTACATTCTTCTCCGTCACACACCGTTCTCCTGCACACCATCGAAGATCGTCCTTAGCACGCGTCGCTCGAAAACTCCGAGTGCTTGCAGGTCCTCCTCGAGCATGGTCCATGTCTCGTGCCTGTAGAGGACCACCGGTCTTATTAGCGTTTTGTACATGTTCGAGGGATCGACTGTTTGGATGTAACGATTGGTGGGAGTTCGGCTTTGCAGTCTAAAGTTCTCTAGAACGACCGTTTAGGATTCGTCCCTACGTTTCGGCAATTGTTGGTGCCTTCTTCTGAAGAAGGCACCAACAATTGCCGAAACGTAGGGACGAATCCTAAACGGTTGTTCTAGAGAACTTTAGACTGCAAAGCCGAACTCCCACCAATCGTTTTGTACATGGTGCATTTGGTGCGTGGGTGAATCTTTTTTGACCGCAGTTTCTTCTGGAGCCCGTAGTAGACCCGACTTCCGCTGATGATGCGCCTCCGAATTTCACGACTCACGTTGTTGTCAGCCGTCAGTAAGGATCCAAGGTAGACGAATTCCTCCACCACCTCGAAAGTATACCCGTCTATCGTAACATTACTACCCAGACGGATCCGGTCGTTTTCGGTTCCACCTACCAGCATGCCCTAAGACCTGCTACAAATATCAATAACCCCAGCGTGACCCCCAGGTCCTCCCCTGAAACCCCTTTGGCATAGGCGCCAACTTAGGGGGGGCAAGCATAGATTTGCCCCCCCAATATTTGACGATTTTTTTAATTTTCCCATACAAAAAATCAGCAAAAACAGGCTCTGCCCCCCCAATAATTTGACCAAGTTGGCGCGTCTGACCTTTGGATCTCCTGAAACGCCTCTAAGACCTCTTAAAACGCCCCTGCGACCCCCTAAAATGACCTTTACCTCAAGGTACTCCCAGAAACCCTCAGAATCTTTCGAAACACCCATGAGACCCCTTCAAACCCTTTGATTTCCCCTTAACATGCCCCCAAGTCCTTCTGCTGCGCCCTGGTTCCCCATGGAATGCCCCAGAAATGGCCCTGAGACCCGTTAGAACTCCCCTTGATCCCTCTAAGGCCACCTGAAGCACTCCTGAGACCTCCTAGAATCTCTGAAGCCCCCAGAGGGAGTCCAAAAACCCCCTTAAACGCTCCTGAGATCTCCTGGTAACTCCTTGAAACACTCCTGCTATTTCTTGGTACCCCGCTGAAACCCCTTTTAACTTCCTGCAATCAACCTTTGCTCGCCCCTAGCTGCCGTTGCCATTGTTACCGTCATTATTACATTTTTATATACACAATATTGCAGGACATTAAAAAGATGCATAAACTGAAATTGCATAGAAATAACCTGCATTAAAAAGGTTGTAAAATTTAGAACAGCATTTAAACTAAGGGAGCATCCATTAAGTACGTTACGCTAAAATCGGGAACTTTCGACCACCCCATCCCCCCTCGTACGGTTTTTTTTATACTTAATACATTGTTTGTCGCACTTTCACAAACCCAATTGGCAAACCCAATTGGCAATTTAGCACTATTTCGACCAAAAAGCTTACGAATGATATTTTTCATAGATTCATTATACTCAATTAATGACATTAATTCAGTTTTGTGTTCAGAAATTGTTGAAAAATCTATTTTAAACAATTATCTTTCTCAACTTTTTTGCTCCTTTGCACCTACATATAGTGGTGGTGGTGCGTCTCATAAGAATTCAATGGGATGTGCCACTATAGGAACCAACGTTAAATTTTACCTCCACAATAGGAACTGTGTACCTATAGTTGGTGCAAGTGATTTATAAGAAAAACTCAAATAATTAGTGTTTTTTTTTTTTTTCATTTTTCCAAGCAAGTTTAAATGAAAAACTATTGATTAACGTTTTCAGACTTTTTATTGTATGGTATTTTCAATTATATTCAATTATTTTACTACAAGCAGCTACTAATAGCACCACTATTGGAACGTTTACCCTATGTATTATAAATATGGACTATTCAAAAGTAATAAAACGCTTCGCTTAAATGACGATCATTAATTATGTCATGATTTGAAAAAAAAATCGTTTTTGAAGAATTTTACGAATGTTGATTTTATTTGGAAAAGTAAGGCTAAAACACAGACAAAATTGGTAAAATATTGTTGCCAAAATCGTGCGTTGCCAACTTCGGGTATTGTCAAAATCGGCGAAAAAAAATGCTATCAAAAACGGTAAGAGACTGTATTTGGTATAGAGAAGATGTCTGGAGCAGGGAGGGTGCAGGCACGTCAAACTCGAACAAACTACGCCTACCTAACATGCATCGAGCGGGCCTTCCCAATCAACACAATGCGATTTCGCGGGCCATCCCCATCGACAAATCAAACCGATTTCCAAGCAGGATTCGAACAGGCTTCTGGTCGCGTTACCAGTCACACTAACACACTCGCAAAAGATGAGCAGTAGGCCTATCTTGCCGCATGCGGGTCCCCTGGTCTGGAGTCCAAAAATGGTGACCACAATATCCAAGATGGTAGTCAAATATGGCGGCTGTTTAGGGACAAACGTCTTGGAATCCCGGTTCAACAGTGCATCAAAACTTCAGACACACAAATCTCAAGAAGCAAGCTTCAAACAACAATGCATTTTATTATTCTGTTCTTGCTCACTTGTGAAAAGCTTAAAATAAGAAGCTCAGAGGTTTACGAAGAGATTTGTACCCTCAAAATCGTGAGTAGGTGCCAAAGTCGGCCATTGTGGCGGCCATATTAGGATTCTAACAAGTCTGTCTTTATGGAGGACGATCTGCGGACCCTACGCAGAATGCGGAACTGGAGACAAACAGCCATGGACCGAGTGGAATGGAGGCGGCTACTATGTACAGCAGAGGCTACCCCGGCCTTAGCCTGACCGGTAAGGTAAGTAAGTCTGTCTTTAATGGAGTTTGAATCTCTAAAACCATGCAGTTGGTAATGGGGAAGAAGTATGGCTTCCATAAATGACGACCAGAATTTCCAAGATGGCGGACCCAAATCCAAAAAGGCGGCTTAGGTGGATTAATTAGCGGTTTTTTTTTAAATTTCAAATTGTACCTCTGTAACGTGTGATCAAAGCATCAACCTAGCGTCCGAAACAGATTTACAATTGAAAGTTCAGAACGCGAAACTGCAGATCCCTTTATTTCATTGGGATCACCCAATTTTACAGGAACGGTTCGGGATGTTTAAAGAAATATTATTCATTGATGATTTATAACAGAAAACAATGCTTAGGGTGCATGTACCAACCTAAGGAAATCTATTTGTACAAAAATAAGAAGAAGACCAGCGAATGTCATCAATATGTTAAAAGATTGCACTGACTGCTAACGACTGTATTGACGAGTATTTCGCTTGTTTACGGCTCTTTCAGTCTATATTAAGCAGCTAAAACGCCTTTCGCATCTACTGTCCTACGTTTCGGTGTGTATTTCCCAGAAGAAGGTGAAATACACACCGAAACGTAGGACAGTAGATGCGAAAGGCGTTTTAGCTGCTTCATATAGACTGAAAGAGCCGTAAAACAAGCGAAATATTAAAAGATTGCTTAGTTTCCATACTTTACAGGAAAAATTTAGAAACGGATCCTAAACTACTTTTAGTATTTATTATAGCGTATGCCAATGATAGGATCTTCATGCCACAAAAGTTCAGCCATTGGACGCAGTGGCTTAATTTCCCCAACAGGGGAGGAAAAAAAAATGATAGGATCTTTGTACCAGTTATGGTTACATTTTTTAACTTCGGTTCCTTTTCGCACTATTTGCATGCATTCCTTATGGGGTTAGCCATAACTGGTACACCACGGCGAAAAAGGGTGCAAGGAAGCCGAAATTTTAAGGAAAATGATTTTTGCCTTTCTCGTACACCAAGGTGTACCGAAAGACTATATGTTCACTCCAAAAACGAAAATTTGATAGAGCCCCTGGAGGGGTCAAGTGTTATATACCAATCGACTCAGCTCGACGAGTTGAAATGATGTCTGTGTGTATGTATGTGTGTGTGTATGTATGTATGTGTGTGTGTATGTGTACAAAAAGGTCACCTCATTTTTAGATAGTAAATATGAACCGATTTCAACGACCGATGGTTCATTCCACGTGGTATATTGCCCCATTGTTTCCTATTGAAAATGGTTCAGATCGGTCCAGCCGTTCCGGAGTTATGGCCATTTAGGTGTTCCGGACCGGTACCCCAGGAAGGGGCCAGATATGAAAATGCAACAAACCCATGCATGCGACCCATCAAACCACTGCATTTTCGATTATCTGATGGACGGGAAGTAGGAAAATAGTCTCAGACTATATCTGAACCGGTAGTGCTTCGGAACCGGTTCTGGGTATCCCGCCGGAAGTGGTCAAATATAAAAGTAAACATAACCCATGCATGCGATACGTCAAATTGCGGCATTTTCGATAACCAGTTGAACAGTGAGCCGGAAAGTAGATTCAGACTATATTTGAACCGGTAGTGTTCCAGGACCGGTTCCGGTTGTCCCGCCGGAAGTGGCCAACTAAAAAAGTTAATCAAACCCAGGCATGCGACACACCAAATAGCGGCTTTTTCGATAACCTGATGAACGGTAAGCAGGAGAATAGTTTTAGAATATCTGAACCGGTTGAGTTCCGGAACCGGTTCCAGGTGTCCCGCCGGAAGTTGCCAATTAAAAAAGTTAACAAACCCAGGCATGAGACACACAAAATAGCGGCTGTATCGATAATCAGATGAACGGTAATCAGTAAAATAGTTTCAGACCATATCTGAACCGGTTGTGTTCCGGAACCGGTTCCAAATGTCCCGCTGGAAGTAGCCAATAAAAAAACCAAACCCAGGCGTGCGACACATCGAATTGCGGCTTTTGCGACAACCTGATGAACGGTAAGCAGGAAAGTAGTTTCAGACTATATTTGAACCGGTAGTGTTTCAAAACCGGTTCCAGGTGTCCCACCGGAAGTGGCCAACTAAAAAAGTGAACCAAACCCATGCATGCGACACATCAAAGAGCGGCTTTTTCGATAACCAGATTAACGGTAAGCAGTAAAATAGTTTCAATCCGTATCTGAACCGGTTGTGTTCCGGAACCGGTTCCAGGTGTCCCGTCGAAAGTGGCCAACTATAAAAGTGTACCAAAACCATGCATGCCACGCATCAAAAAGAGACGTTTTTGATAACCAGATGAACGGTAAGCCGGAAAAAAGTTTCAGACTGTATCTGAACCGGTTGTGTTCCGGAACTGGTTCCAGCTGTCCCGCTGGAAGTGGCCAATTAAAAAAGTGAACCGAACCCAGACATGCGACACACCAAATAGCGGCTTTATCGATAATCAGATGAACGGTAAGGAGGAAAATAGTTTCAGACCATATCTGAATCGCTAATATAGTAAACTGTCGAAGTTGAAGGGGTGAATCCTGCTGAATGCGTCTGATGATGACCGAAGAATTGTTGGTCGAAACGCTTAACAAGCTGTTTATCACCGATAATCACCAACCAATCCTCTAAATAACATATCTGAACCGGTTGTTTTCCGGAACCGTTTCCAGATGTCTCGCCGAAAGTGGCCAGTTTAAAAAGTGAACCAAACCCATGCATGTGAAATATCAAATCATCAAAAATGTTCGATAACCAGATAAACGGGCAGCAGGAAAAATAGTCTTTGACCCAAGCTCTGACCACACCTAAGATTACCGGCAGTGTTGCAGAATCAGGATTAGATACATCGCTGAAATTACAACAAAACAAAATCGATGCAAGCGATACATACGCGTAAACGAACAAAATCTTGATAAAAATTTTTAGCGATCTTGTCAAACCCCACCATTTTCCTGAGGCGTAATTATACAGTAGGATGGATCAATGTTGTATGGGAAAATTTTAATTTTATAGCATCAATCCCCTTTTGCGACTTAAATTACTGCGCACAATTTTGATGCAACTGGTAAAGCCATCGCGCTCTGTAACACGGTTGATATTTGAATGGGTGTTATTATGGGAAATTTTACTTGCTTGCACTTTTTTTTTGTCAAATTTTACATGAATCTTATACTGCCGTTCCACGCCAATTGTCCCATGTTATATGGGAATCTCATATAACATGGGATAATCATGCGTAGAGCCCCGAGCTAAGTCTGATAGCAAATTGAAAACTAATTTTGATGTTGTGATATTGCAAATTTTGATAACTCAGGTTGTTATCGTTTTGGTCGTTTTAACGGTTAAAACATCAAAAAAGAGAGCAGAAAAATGTTCCTGTGACAGCAAATTTGAAACCATTCCTGCTATCGATGATAGCAAATTGATAACTGTTTTTGTTATCAGCGCAATAAAAATGAAAAATCGTTAAATGTAGAGTTTTTCGGTTGATATCAAATCCTAAATGCAATAATACAATTGCACTCATGATATATCCCTAGAATTATTTCACATAGATAACTAAAAAATTTAAAAACTATTATAACACTAAATATTTACATTAATTCAAAATGACAGCAAACCGAAAGCAAAATTTGAAATCAAATTAAGTAAATATAAAATGATATCAATTTGTTGCTGAATACAAATCATGTTTTCGATTTGCTGTAATTTTGTTGTTGGACTTTGCTCGGGACGGCAGTATAACCAATGATAATAAAGTAAAGGCTAAACTGTGCAGAAAAAAAATTGCTGAAATGTCTTGATAATGTTCGGCATCCAGTGCTAGTGAAGGTGGTCAAGCAGTCAACTGAGAGGTTTAATATTTTTCAGCTCTGCTTATACGTTTAACATAATACATAACAAAGGAATATGAGCCATCAATTAGTTTCCAAATTTGATTATGGCTTTGATAAGATTCTTGCATTGCAATGCATTAGATATAGGAAAAACCCGTATGAAAGGGGAGAGGGGGGTCGAAAATTTCCAATTTAAGCGTGACGTACTTAATGAATGCTCCCTTTTCTAGACAAGGCTGACACAAATTTCGATTTTCTCTTAAGTCAAGAGGGCCCCCCCTTGGAAATTTTGGGTCGGAATTCAACATTTTGAGGAAGGGCACAAATGAATAAACCAATAAATTTTTAAATTTTAAGGTAAAGAGTCCTCCACAAAATTTCTTACCAAACCCGATGAATTAAGCGATTTTGCTTATTTGTTTGAGTATTTTTTTCATCAAATACATTTATTATTTATCAACTCCACTCCCTCATTGACGAACGAGCACTGTGACAAAAAAAGAAAATGATATTTGCTCCGTTCTAGAGTATTTTCAGGAACACTTCGGCTTATGGCGACGGAAATATCTTAGAGTGCATATTCGTCGAGAAAGGCGCTATCACCGATAGGTGGATTAATTTGGGTTTTTTCTACCGTAAGGCCGTTACAAATATTTATTCCACTTTTTTTCCCACCACTCTTTGACTAGTGGAGGGGGGGGGGATAAAAATAATAAAGCATTTAATTTGAAAAATATTAAAAACTCATCGGATTTGTTAAAGTATTTTGAGCGAAACCCGAAATTTTGATAAATATTTTTTATGTGCCCCCTCAAAATGCAAAATTCAGCCAAAAATTTTTGAAGGGGGGGGGGTTGACAAAAAGTCAAAATAAAATGTGGAGTTTAAATGAGTGCAACCATCTTTTGTGAACGTGATCTGTTGTTCACAATTCCTTTCTTGTGGATTTACATGGTTAAAGGGTGAAAATCAACTATGGCGAATAATTGGTACTGTAGCCATAATTGGAACACTTACCCTAGCTAAGCTACGCATTTTCATAGTAAGAGCCTAATTATGAATTCCAATCACATCAATCACTCCAAACAATGCCTTCAAAATGCACCCTCTCAAAAACTCACAACCCAACATGTCAATAAAAATTTCAAGAGTGGTTCGTGGATTCATGGAAGAGGGCTCACGTAACCGCCAGCCATTACAAACCAATAAATTTTAAGTGCACTCATCGAGCAAAATGACGCCGCTTCCGGAAACCGTCAGACTCGTTACGGATCAAAGCTCCGGCACTTGCCACCACTGGCTGCTCCGTTTGAGTGAGGCGGAAGTTATTGGTTCATAAAATTAGTTACAATATCTACTGTCTAAGCTTGGCCGCATGTTTCGGTGCCTCCCACCACGTAAGCCTCGGTTTCACGACATGACAAGGATGGGAAAACAATTGCTAGCTAATCCTTCACCAACGGTAGTGCGGCAGCCAGCAGCAGCAGCGGGTGGAATGCAGGAATGGATGTCACCCCATACATCAGCAGGGGTCGATGCCACTACTATACCATCGCTCATAATCTCTCCCGTTTATGTAAAAGAAAGCACTTCCCGCGAGAGCTCGTTTACCGTCTCATAAATCTTGCCGTGCATGAGTAATTGGAGCATGGGAAAGAATGAGCTAGAACCAAGCATCCATTACAGCGTGTTTGTCCAAACATTCATTAGCGGCATTATGGTGGTAGATTGAATATTTTAGTGCAGAAGCATGTAGAATAGATATCTTCAGCATACAAGCTATAATGAAAAGAAGCAGTAGATGCGTGGGTATTCAACAAGATCATTCTAAGAGCTCAATTCCCTGTCGGTCCAGGAACTGTTCGTAATGGAAATGTCGTCGATTATCATGAGTATAGAGCATCTCCATGCACAATACTAAATTTAAAAACCCAGATTAATCCACCTAGTGGTGATAGTGCCTTTCTCGTCGAATATGAGCTCATGAACTTTCCGTCGACGTTAGCCAACATGTTCTTGAATCCTGAAAACACTTTATATAGAAAAGCAACAATTTTAACAAAGCCATCATCGATTTGGGAAACTTATTTATGGTACATATTCCGATGTAAAGTTCAACATCAATACAGAGCTGACAAATATCAGACCTCTCAGTTGACTGCTTGACCGCCTAATCCCTAGTCGTGCATTAGGGTCATTATGGCTCCATTTCATGCACTACGGCAGCGGGGTGCATGAAGAAGCTTAACTTTATTCACAATAACAGATCACTTTGTAATTTCGCCAATGTTAATTTAGCACACTTCAGGCTATTTTTTTACCATTGGTAACACGATTCATGTAAAATTTGACCTTCTTACGAGGGAAATGCATAAAATGTAAATTTTCCATTCAAATTTCAATCGCAATGAGAAGAGTGAGGGCTCAACCAGCCGCACCCAAATTGTGAGCAGTAATTTTAGAAGCATAAGGAGATTGGAGATAGAAAAACTGTATAAGGTTGATGCGATTAAATTATATTTTTATATAAAACGTTGATCCATCCTACTATACATTTACACCGCAGGAATCTGAAGTGGTGTGATTTGAAGAGATCGCTTTGGTCACAACTTTGTTCTTTTGCATATATGAAGACTTTGGCCATTTCTTCACTTATAATCTTACCCAACGTTTACAGGCTATCAAAAAAGCCACGATTTGATATATCGCTTTGACATTTATTTTGTTCACTTCTATAATTCCGCTATTTGATGTACAGCTTGCATGGGTTTTGTTAAATTTCGCGTTTGACCACTCCCGGTGGGACACCTGGAATCGATTCCGGTTGTATGGTTGTATCAAATATGGTCTGAGACTATGTTCTTGTCAATTGTTCATCGGGTACCTAAGAAGCTAAAAATTAATGTAATCTGAGGCTATTTTCTTGCTAACCGTACAGCAAATTTTTGAAAAACCCACGATTTTATGTATCACATGCATGATTTTGGTTTACTTCTATTAAATCCGATGGAGCACCCGCAACCGATTCCGAAATATTATTACAAGTTCTAGATGTGGCCTAAGACTATTTTCTTGGTGATCGTTTATCAGATTATCAAAAACGCCGCTATGGTTTAGTTCCCTTCTATATTCTACCACTTCCGGTGGGTTACTCGTCTCGTCACCAGTTTTGGAATACTACCGGTTCTCCCAAATATGGTCTGAGATTGTTTGTTGGCTGACCGTTTATCATGTTACTGAATAAGTCATTGATATGTCACATATATTGGTTCTCTTTTACATTCGACCATTTCTGGCGGGACTCCCGGAATCGGTTCCGTAACACACTGATATGGCTTTCCTCTATTTTTTGCAACTGTTCATCATGTTACCTAAAAAGCCGTGATTTGAGGTATCGCATGCATTGTTTTGGTTTCACTTCCGGTCCGAAACCGGTTGTGGAACACTACCGATAGTCTCTTAAGTAGTCTGAGCCTATTTGCTTGAAAACGTTTATTAGATTATCAAAAATGCCGCGCTTTGCTGTGTTGTATGCATGGGTTTGGTACAATTTAATATTTAGCCGCTTTCGGAGGGATACTCGGAACTAATTTCGGGAACACTGACAGTCCATAATCCACAGCATCCTTAGCATACTTCCTAGATAACCGGTCATTAAGTTGTCGGAAAAGCCTTGATTTGACGTGTCGCATGCAAAAGTTTTGTCAAATTTCATATACGGCCACTTCCGGTGGAGCTCCTGGAACCTGTTCCGCAACACTACCAATGCAGATATGGTCTGCGACTGTTTTCCTGCTAACAGTTCATCAGGTGATCGAAATTGCCGCAGGTTGATGTGTCGCATGCATGGGTTTGGATCACTTTTATATTTGACCACATCCAGCGGGACATCCGGAACTGGTTCCGGAACATAACCGGCTCAGATAAGGTCTGAGTCTTTTTTTATGCCAACCTTTCATTGGATTATCAAAAAAGTCGCGCTTTGATATGTCGCATGCATAGATTTGGTTCACTTTTAAATTTGGCCACTTCCGGCGGGATATCCGGAACCGGTTCCGGAACACAACCGGTTCTGATATGGTCTGAGACTGTTTTATTGCTAACTGTTCATCAGGTTATTGAATTTGCCGCAATTTGATGTGTCGCATGCATGGCTTTGGTATTTTTTTTATTTGGCCACTTCCGGCGAGACACCCAGAAACGGTTCCAGATTACAACCGGTTCAGATATGGTCTGAGACTGTTTTCTTGCTAACTGTTCATCAGGTTATCGAAATCGCCGCAGGTTGATGTGTCGCATGCATGGGTTTGGATCACTTTTATATTTGACCACATCCAGCGGGACATCTGGAACCGGTTCCGGAACATAACCGGCTCAGATAAGGTCTGAGTCTTTTTTTATGCCAACCTTTCATTGGATTATCAAAAAAGTCGCTTTTTGATATGTCGCATGCATAGATTTGGTTCACTTTTATATTTGGCCACTTCCGGCGGGATATCCGGAACCGGTTCCGGAACACAACCGGTTCTGATATGGTCTGAGACTGTTTTATTGCTAACTGTTCATCAGGTTATCGAATTTGCCGCAATTTGATGTGTCGCATGCATGGCTTTGGTATTTTTTTTATTTGGCCACTTCCGGCGAGACACCCAGAAACGGTTCCGGATTACAACCGGCTCAGATATGGTCTGAGACTGTTTTCTTGCTAACTGTTCATCAGGTTATCGAAATCGCCGCAGGTTGATGTGTCACATGCATGGGTTTGGATCACTTTATTATTTGACCACTTCCAGCGGGACATCCGGAACCGGTTCCGGAACATAACCGGTTCAGATAAGGTCTGAGACTGTTTTCTTGCTAACTTCTCATCAAGTTATCCAAAATGCCACAGTTTGATGTGTCGCATGTATGTGTTTGCTACATTTTTATGTATGGCCCCTTCCAAGGGTACTGGTCCGGAACACCTAAATGTCCATAACTCCGGAACGGCTGGACCGATCCAAACCATTTTCAATAGGAAACAATGGGACCAGATTCCGCGTCGAATGAACCATTGATCATTAAAATCGGTTGAGGTTAACTGCCAAAAAGTGATGTGAGTTTTTTTGTACACATACACACACACATACACACACACATACACACACACATACATACACACAGACATCACCTTGGGGCAGCAGGGACGGATGTCCTGGGGCCTGACGCACCCCCCCGCTTGCGAGTCAGCCGCGTAGTTGCCGGCTAAGAATAGGCCTACTAACCCCAATTCAAGGTGTCAAGCGACCCGTGCCGAGGAATGAGTGATCGAGGGGGTGAAAAAGATGCTCGATCTTTAACGGAGCCTGTGGGGTACCTGGGCACCCCCCACAGTATGCTGTCCCTTACCGCGTTAATGCAGAGCTCTGGCGTGGTGGACATTATTTCTCGTGCAACTCGTGGGAACAAGTATGAGCAAAAATCAAAAATCAATTAACTTAGGTGGAAGTAGTGGTGCGATCAACCCCTTCGCAAGAAGTGGTTTGATGAGGTCTCCGACAAGGAGAAGCGAGGAGTCAGGTGCTGGTAGCTTACGTAGCTCAAGCGTGGGAGCTCCTGTCCACTCCACGGCAAGCCAGCCGGTGGAGGTCATGGACGGAGCGTGGCTGCTGAGGGCCATAAGCCAAGAAGTTGGTAAAGGACGGCCCGCATTAGAGGTTGCTGAGCACCAGCTTGGCAAAATCATCGACTTTGCGACAACTAAGTCGAATAAAAGCAAGGACCTGAAAACGGCCTTGCTTAGACTTAGAGTGTCTGTCGATGAAGCCAAGCAGGAGCACGCGGTGGCGTTGCTGGCTGCTACAGCTGCGGAACCAGCAAAGGAGAATGTTTCGAAGTTTACACAAACAGAGGCCTTCTCCTTCGCAGGTAGTCCGAGGAGTGTGGAAGCGAATGCTCGTGACAAACGTGACAAGCATTCGCAGAAGCGGGCGAGGCAGCCGTCAGGTGAGGAGCTGTCTGGCGGCGCCCGCAAGGCCAGGCGTATAATAACCCCGAAAGCCGGTGGTAACGCTGGAAAGTCGGACCCCAGCCAGGGTTCCCGGAAAGCTGGGAAGGGTGGGCCTGAAAAGGCTGGCCCGTCCCGGAATGATGGGAATAAGGGGTTGCGACCAATGGTGGGCCCTCAGCAGCCACAGAGCAGGGCGGTCCAAGGAGAAGACCCTCCTTGGACAAAGGTAGAGCGGAAGAAGAAGAAGAAGGTGAATCCGCAGGTAGAAGTACAGGACGCCAAACCAAGGCGTAGGAAGGCAGGTGCCAGGCGTGAGAAAGGCGACGCTATCGTCATCAAGACGGAACAGTCCAAGTACTCGGACGTCTTGAAGACGATGCGAAGCGACGCCAAGCTTGAGGGTCTTGGAGCCGACGTACGCAGTATTAGACGTACTCGTACGGGCGAGATGATCCTGGAGCTGAAGCGCCAGAAGGAGCACAAGGGCGCCGCCTACAAAAGGCTGGCAGAAGAGGTCCTTGGCGAAGGTGTGCAGGTGAGGGCTCTGACACATGAGGCGACTCTCAAGGTCAAAGACATTGACGAGATCACCGAAGTGGAAGAGCTCGTCACGGCACTGCGGCAACAGTGCGATGTGCAGGTGGCCGCCGCAGCCGTTAAGCTACGGAGAGGGCCAGCAGGGACACAGATAGCTTTGGTTCAGCTACCTGTGGCGGATGTTAAAAAGTCCGTTAAAGTAGGGAGTATTAAGGTGGGCTGGTGTGTTTGTCACCTGACATTCCACGAGCCACCTGAGGTTTGCTTCAGGTGTCTGGAACCAGGACACAAGTCGTGGGACTGCAAAGGCCCCGACAGGCGCAAACTGTGTAGGCGATGCGGCGCTGAAGGTCATAAGGCCCAAAGCTGCACGAGTCCGCCCATATGCATGATCTGTACCGGGAAAACCTCGAAAAACAGACATGCGATGGGTGGTCCAGGGTGCCCGGCCTTTAAGAAAGCCGCAGTGAGCAACAAATCACAGTGCAGGTAACGCAGCTGAACCTGAACCACTGTGATGCGGCTCAGCAACTGCTTTGTCAGGCGGTTTCTGAGTGGGAGACGGATATCGCCATCATTTCGGACCCATACCGAGTACCCGCCGGCAACGGCAACTGGGCCTCGGATGGGACCAGGAAAATGGCGGCGATATGGACGACGGGTAAATACCCCGTGCAGGAGTTGGTGTCTACTACCTATGAGGGCTTCGTGGTCGCCAAAGTAAACGGGGTCTTCTTCTGTAGCTGTTATGCGCCTCCGCGGTGGCCGATCGAGCGGTTCACGCAAATGCTGGACCGCTTAACGACCGTGCTAACAGGGCGAAGGCCGGTGGTAATAGCGGGTGACTTTAATGCCTGGGCTGTGGAATGGGGAAGCCGTTTCACGAACCAGCGGGGTCAGATCCTGCTAGAAACACTGGCCATCTTAGATGTCGACTTGGCTAACGTCGGTACCAAGAGTACCTATAGTCGAAACGGAGCGGAGTCAATTATTGACGTGACCTTTTGTAGTCCTGGCCTAACAAGTAGTTCGAACTGGAGAGTAGATGATGGCTACACTCACAGCGACCACCTGGCGGTTCGCTACAGTATCGACTACAACAACAGCAGACAGCGGATAGAAGAAGAGGCGGCTAGGCCAAGGCCAAGCCCTCGTAGGTGGAAGACATCATACATCGACGAAGAGGTATTTAGGGAAGCGCTCCGCCGTGAGCGAAACTTACTCGGTTTAGACGGCGACGAGCTGGTAGCGGTGCTCTCACGTGCGTGTGATGCGACCATGCCTAGGAGAGTCCACCCTAGAAATGGGAGGCCACCGGCTTACTGGTGGACCGACGCGATTGCGGACCTGCGCCGCGCCTGCCTACGGGCTAGGCGGCGGATGCAGCGAGCACGATCAGAGGAAGAGCGAAACGAACGGCGGGTGGTGTTCGCCGCTGCAAAAGCCGCGCTCAAGACCGAGATAAGAGCAAGCAAGAAGGCCTGCTTTGAGGGTCTCTGTCAGAGTGCCAATACGACCCCGTGGGGTGATGCCTACAGGATCGTTATGGCCAAGACGAGAGGTGTGATGGCTCCTACAGAGCAATCTCCAGAGATGTTTGAGGGGATCATTGGAGGACTTTTTCCGCGTCATGATCCTAGTCCTTGGCCTCCTTTCGTAGGACAGCCGGGGACTGGGGCTGGCGATGAGGAAAGGGTCACCGATGTGGAACTTGCGGGGATAGCTAAGTCCCTTAGCGTAGGTAAGGCCCCAGGTCCGGACGGAGTTCCGAACCTGGCCTTAAAAGTAGCTATTGCAGAAGCTCCCGAGATGTTCAGGTCTGCTATGCAGAAATGCCTGGACGAGGGAGTTTTCCTAGAAGCTTGGAAGAGGCAGAGCCTGGTACTATTGCCAAAGGCGGGGAAACCACCCGGAGACCCGTCGGCATATAGACCAATATGCTTGATTGACACGGCGGGGAAGGTGCTCGAAAAGATCATCCTCAATAGAATGTTGAAGTTCACTGAGGGCGTAAATGGTTGTTGTTGTTGTTATTTATTTATTTTCGTGAGTCTTTAACCTATAGTCATTCGACTCACGTTCTATGTAAGATTACATTTCAGACTTAAATTATTTTATTATTTAGTGGTAATGAAATTCTTAATGGTCTTCACACGTCCAGTGTGGCTATGGATTGGGCCGCTCTGATGCCCTTCTTCATCCACCGTTTCCGCATCGTCTTGTGTATCATCTTCGCCACCAGTATTAGGATGATGATGGTCTGCAACACCAGTATGATGTGCAGCAGCGTTTGTTGTTCCTGGTGCTCCGTGGAGTGGACCTCCTGAGTCTGGATCACCGTCACTAGTTGATTTCCGTGTGTATGGGCGGTGTTTTCCTCCTTGGATTTCGTTCCGCCCATGTTTGTAGATGGTTGTTAATGTTGATTTGGTTGATCGTTTTGCACTGTTGGTTCTGTCACTGCTACTGGACTGCTGCGCTTTTTATGATGATTGATTGGTTTGATCGTGTAATTTATATTCGATTTTGTGGATGGTTTTTGATGACTGTTGTTATCAATTATTTTTGTTTGGTCAGATATCATTTGCGAGGTTGGCTTTTTCGATGAAGCTAATTGTTTTTTTGACTTCGTTGATGTCATTGCCCAGGGCAATGTATAATGATGAAGCTATTTTGCTTTCTTTTCTGGCGTTGTCGAATTTAAGGCAGTCTAGAATTATATGTTTGACACTTGTTTTAATTCCACAAGTGTTGCAGATGGATTCTGTTTCTTTTCGGGCAAAATGACCGTGGGTTGCCCTAGTGTGTCCTATTCTTAGTCGGGTGATGATGAGACTCTCTTTTCTTTTGAGCATATTTGAGGTGTGCCATTCTATGGTGTCGTACTTAATTTCCCGGAGTTTTCCTGTGTAGTTGCGCCAGCTGTTTTCCCAGTTGAGTCTGGCATGTAAGCGAACTAGCTTCTTGTAATCATCATATGGGGTATTGATGTTTGTTGTTCCGAGTTCGGCTGCTCCTTTTTTTGCAAGTTTATCTGCTTTTTCATTTCCAGTTATGTTTATATGAGCGGGGACCCAGCAGAATTCGGTGCGGCCGGGGTTGTTAATCAGCTTATTTCTGATGTCATGAATCCAGGGGTGATTTATATCTGGATTTTTGATGGCCATTAGTGCGCTTTTTGAGTCGGTGAAGATAACAGAGAGGGTTGAGGGGTAGAGGTCAATAGCTTTGTTGATTGCGTACGCTTCAGCACTGAATATAGATAAGTGCGATGGTAGATTTATGCTGATTTCAGTGTCTTGTGTAAAGATTCCACATCCGGTTCCTTGGAGGGTTTTTGAGCCGTCTGTATATATGTGTTTGTGGTGTGAGTATTTCGTTTCTCTTAACTCCTGATATCGGGTTTTCTTCCCTATCGTGGTGGCTTCATTGGAGATTTCGAGGTTTACTCCGTGGATTTCAACCGGGCGGTTGTATTTTGGTGTTGTTGATTCTGTTGTAATTAAAGGTATGTCCATTTCCTCGACTTTTTGAATTGCTCGCCTAACTAGGGAGCATTCTGTTGAGATAATCTGTCGGCTGGTTTGTTTTGCTGCATATAAGATCAGTTGTTCTGCTATTATGAGGTTGAGCGGAAGCTGGCCGCTTTCTGACAGCATGCTTTCTATTGGACTAGAGTGGAAAGCCCCTGTGGCTATTCGGATTCCTTTATGGTATATTGGTTTTAGTCGGTCTATATCGTTGTCTTTTGCTCTACTTAAGATTGGTGCTGCGTATAAGAGCTTGGGAACTAGCATGGAGTTTGTGATACGTAATAGAGTTTTCCTGTCTGCTCCAAATTTTGTGCTGTTGATGCATCTCATCAGAGATATGATTTTGTTGCATTCTTCTCGTTTTGCTTGTATATGATGTTTAAAGTTTAGTTTGTAGTCCATCCAGACTCCTAGCACTTTTGTTATTTTTGTTGTTGTGATTGGAATTTGTCGTAGCTGTGCCGGTGGTTGCTTTTGTAGTTTTTTGCGGTTTCCTATGTGCATGATTGATGATTTTTGTGTTGATATGGTAAATCCGGTTTCGTTGCTCCAGGCTTCGATTTGGTCAAGTATCTTTTGGATACGAAGTCTGGTCCATCTGGCTGAGCGAGTTGAGACTGCAATAGTTATATCGTCCGCATATATTTTGATTATCGTGTTTTTGGGTAGCCATTCTGTGATACTGTTAATGGCCAGTAGAAAGAAGGTGACTGCTAGTACCGATCCTTGTGGGACTCCATTTTGTTGAATTTTGAGATTTGAGGTGTATCCTTGATATAGTGTTCTAAATCTTCGATCTTGAAGGAAGTTTTCGCAGAAGTTTGCCATATGGCCTCCAATTCCTGCTTTTGATAGATTTTCTTTTATGAGATATCGCCATGTTTTGTCGTAGGCTTTTTCTATATCAAGAAAAAGTAGTTCGACATGTTTATTTTCTGTGATGGCGTTATTACAAATATCTTCTATTTTCGTCAGTGGATCCAGAGTTTGTCTTCCTTTTCGGAAAGCGTATTGTTCTGTTGTAAGGATATTTTTGTTTTCCAGGAAGTTCATCAGGCGTCTGTTTATCATTCGCCGAAAACGAAATGTACAATGAAAACTTCACAATCACTGAACTTCTATATCAAATGGACGGATTAAAAGGAACATCGCCCGGTCCTGACGATATACACAACGAAATGCTCAAAAAACTTCCTTTATACATCAAAAAGAAACTTCTCCAAGCATACAACCATATTTGGGCATCTGGTACTTTTCCTCAAAACTGGAAAGAGTCACTGTTAATCCCGATACCAAAACCGGGAAAGCAAACCAACGATCCAAAAAATCTTCGACCAATATACTTAACAAGCTGCGTAATGAAACTATTTGAACGAATGGCGTAAATGGTCTCTCGAGCAACCAGTATGGCTTCCGGAAGGGGAGGTCCACCGTAGACGCTATCTTGTCGGTTACAAAAACCGCCGAGAAAGCACTCGAGCCTAAGAGGAGGGGAATTCGCTTTTGCGGGGTAGTGACTCTGGATGTAAGGAATGCATTCAATAGCGCCAGTTGGGCTGCTATTGCCGATGCGCTCTTGCGTCTGGGGATACCGGAGTACTTGTACAAGATTCTCGGAAGCTACTTCCAGAATCGCGTACTAGTATACGACACGGAGGTGGGTCGGAAGTGCTTTCACATAACCTCAGGAGTCCCCATTGGCGTAACTAGAGGGGGGGCCAGGGGGGCCAGGCCCCCCCCCCAGAATCCGCACGGCCCCCCCCAGAAATTTTTCGTGACTTTATATATGGAAATTAGAAAAAAATCTGAAATCCACTGTCGTGGTGACAAACATAGATCTATATTCTCAATTTAGTTGAAAATTGGAGTTTTCGACTAGCGAAGTTGGATTTTTCTCCAAATCCGTGCGTCGGACCTAACTTCGGAAGTGGTGCGCTGTATACCAAACAGCTATACAGCGCACCACTTTCGAAGTTAGGTCCGACGCACGGATTTGGAGAAAAATCCAACTTCGCTAGTCGAAAATTCCGGGTTTCAACTGCACGTACAGTAATAGAAATTTATTTGGCATAATATGTGTTTAACCCTAAAAGGGATACCTTCATGGCCTCAGTTTCGTCACCTCGCTGAGTGTGTTCCATCATAGACGAGCTCTGAAAGGCGCCTGGGGTCCAATGGACCCCAGGTATCCCTTTTAGGGTTAAATTGACAGTTATTGGAGACAATTCTTAACTTGTCACTCTTTATAAGATCATTGTCCAAAGTGGTCTATGTAATTAGTTAGTTTTGTTTGGAAATATTATATAATCAGAATTATATAAAAAGCAATACTTTGTACAACTTCTTTTTTAAATCGCTGAGAAATTAAATTTAAATGATAATTTCCAGGAATTCCTCACACTCAATCTTGAATTGCCTGTTCAGCACTTTTTTGACGCAAATAGAACAGCAGAACTATTTCGGTAGGTTCGGTAATCGATTTCACTGAGGCTCAGTACACCAAGTGTCAAAATCGGGTGCAAAAGGTAAACAATGCAGTCTAGCTGTATTCAGCTGTTCTATTTTCGTCAAGAATTTACCGAACACGGTATTCCAAATTAAGTGTGCTGGATGGGTATCTTTAAGAATCTTTGAATTTTCTAGCAGCATTACTGCAAAATATGGTTAAGTGATTCTTTATGGAAATCAAGTATCATGTGGGAAAAAACTCTGGTTGAATTTGCAATGGAATTCCAGCAAAAGTTTGTGAATTCCTAGTGAGAATAGATGTACGTAGCTGAAGCGTAAACGCGAGTGTATTCATTAAAACCATGCTGGAGGTGATTTCTAGTCGGTCACTATTAATTTCTTTTATTTCGTGGGCCAGGGGTATTTTTGCGTCTATCAAACAACGCACAAATTCAAATGGTCATTGAGGAAGTTTTAATCTATTTAAAAGCTGGTGCTGCAAGATGTAATCGTAAGTTTGAAGGTATTCATGATTGGACTTGTAAAAGACTTGGTATTCATGAGATAATTGTGAAAGAATTCCTGGATGACTTCTTGGGGAATTTCTTGGCTTCTATGTCCCTCTAAAATTATCTAAAAGAATTTCAATACAAATCGCTGGAGGAATTCCTCTAGAAATCCTTCAAATTATTCAAAAAATCTACAAGTAATCCTAAAAAAAACCCTGGGGTGAATCCCTGAAAAACATTATGAACGGAATACTGTAATTTTTTAACTAACCGCTGAAGAAATTTTTAAAAAAATCCCGAGAGAAATTTCGGAAGAAATCATTACAAGAATTCTCGGAGCAATACCTGCAGGAATCCCTGGAGTAATTTGTGAAAGTATACCTGAAGGAATCCCTGGATGAATTTCTGGAGGAATCCGAAAAACAATTATGCTAGGAATTTCAGGAAAAATAAATCTGAAGAATTCGCATCAGAAATCCCTGTAGAAATTACTTGATTTTTTTTTAGATGAATCCTTGGAGGAATTTCTGGATGCATTCCTGGAGGAATCCTTAGAGGAATTCTTCAAGAAATCACAGGAGATGTATTTCTGGAGGATATCCGGGAGAACCTTCTAGAAAAAATCCATACGGAATCTGTGGAAAAGTTCCTGGACTAATGCCTGGAGCATTAAGGGATTTTTTTTTATTATCGTACAAATTGGTATGAAGCTTCTGAAGGTTAATGAAATTAGGTAAGGATCATATATATTTGAAAAACTAAATTGAAAAAAATCAGGGTCGCCTAATTTTCCGGAAAACTCCAGTGAAAATCAAACATTTTCCACAGACACCACCTACTTTGAAAAATCATAGAACGAAGCATCATAGGCTCTTTTTTTTTGTGAAATCATAAGCAAATTTTCTCAGCAATTCCTAGAGGCATCCCTGGAGAAGTTCCTGGAGTAATGCCTGGAGCATTAGAGAAATTTCTGATGAAATTTCAAGATAAATTTCTAGAAGAATTCCCAGAGGAATTTCTGGAGGAATTCCAGGAGGAATTCTTGGAGGAATCTCACGGAAGAATCATTAGAGGAATCCCTGCAGGAATTTCTAGTATATTCTTGGAGGAATTCCTGCTGGAATTACTAGAAGAACCCGTGAAATAACTCCTGGACGGATTTCTAGAGGAATCCCTGGAGTTGAAATTCATGGATTTATTCCTAGAGGAAACCTGAAAGAATTTCCGGAGGAATCCCTTGGAAAAATTCCTATAGAATTTCCTGAAAGAATATCGGAAGCAATCTCTCTCTGAAGAAATACCTACGGTAAATCTTGGTGGAATTTCTTGAGGAGCCCCTGGAGACACTGCGGTAGTAATTTCTGAGGAATTCCCAGAGGAATTCCTGAAGGAATTCCCAGAGGAATTCCTGAAGGAATTCCTATATGAATTCCTGAAGGACTTTCTGAAGGAATTCCTGGAGTATTTCTGAAGAAACCTCATAAGGAATTCCCGCAAAATTTCTTAGAGAAAATTCTACAAAAATTCTTGAATGAATCCCTGGAGATATTCTTGGAAAGAACCCTGGAGAAATCCCTGAAACAAATTTCTGGAGGAACCTTCGGAGGGATTCCTGGAGGAACTTCCGGACAAGTTCCAGGTGGAATTTCAGGAGGAATTTCTGGACAAATCTTTATAGGAAATCTTGGAGAAATTCCATGGAACTATTTATGGATGAATTCCAGGAGGAATCCCTGTAACAAAAAAAATGTACATCCAGATTTTAGGTGTACTTGCCTGACTCAAAAGCTACTAGAGCGAGCTCTTACGGAATGTGATGGGACTACTGAAGCTTTCGCGAATTTAAATTAAATGAGTGCCTCCACTCAAGGGTCTCATTCCGGTTAAATCTCTACTGCGAAAAAAAGAGATTAACTGCTAATTCAGGGTAGCCTAGTACTTGCAATATGCAAATTAGATGCGCAATTTAAAACAATGCAGTGTAGGCGGGAGAAGGATGCACGATCGGAAGTAATACAAAAGAATATTGTGTTCACGACAAAATAGATAGCCAATTTCCATATAGTTAATGCGATTATTGTTCGCGCTCATCGAACAAGTTCAAAACGACTCATCGACCAGAACAGACGTTATTCCAAAACTTAGTGAAGATAGTAGCAGTGCTAAGTAACTTCAAAGTTAGTGAAGTGGAAGTAGCAAAGCATAATCTAAAGTGT